>NC_063451.1:8389975-8989975 GCF_020379485.1 Brassica napus | reverse complement strand
TTCATTCATTAATAAAATAAGTTCAAAGCAATCAAAACATAGAAAACATAAAGCAAAGAACACGAAAACATAGATGTCGAATTCAACTTCATTCTTTTAAACAATCTAAAGTTTCATAATCCATAAGATCGTCTCGTTCATGATTGAAATCATCTTCACCATCTTGATAAGTCATATGAGCTTTAGGATTCTTCCCTTTCAAACTCTCTTGGTAGAGGTCAACGAGATGTTTGGGAGTCCTACATGTCTTAGCCCAATGATTATCCATACCACATCTATGGCACACGGATTTGGTCAAGTTTTGTGGCTTGAAAGATGTACCACGGCGTCGGCCATGTCCACGGCCTCCATAGGAGCCACGACCATATGAGCTGCCTTGGCCTCGACCAAACGAGTTTCGGTCTCGACCACCACGTCCATGCCATTTTCCATGACCACGGTTGTGTTGGCTATCACTCTGGACATGGTTTGACTCTTTCTTAGCCTCTACGGTCGCATGTTCCTCAGGTAATGGGTTTGTTCCAGGAGGTCTCAATTTACTGTTTTTCATAAACAGTTCATTGTTCTGCTCAGCGAGCAAGAGACAAGAGATCAGATTAGCATAAGTTGTGAAGCCCTTCTCACGGTATTGTTGTTGTAACAACACATTGCTTGTGTGGAAGGTGGAAAAGGTTTTCTCAAGCATATCTTTATCAGTTATATCCTCACCACACAGTTTCAATTTTGAAACTACTTTAAACAGGGCCAAGTTATACTTGTCCACGGACTTGAAGTCCTGGATTCTGAGATTCCTCCAATCATACATAGCCTTTGGTAATAACACTGTTCTCTTGTGATCATATCTCGTTTTCAACTCTGTCCAAAGGTCTAGAGGATTCTCAATAGTCAAATACTGATCTTTGAGACTCTCAATAAGATGATGGCGTATAATTAATATCGCACTGTATCTATCTTTCTCACTTGCATTATTGCCTTCGGTGGTACATTCACCGAGTCCCTTGGATTTTAAGATGATCTTAGCATCAAGTGCTCATTGCAAGTAATTATCTCAAGAGAGACTTAGGGCAGCAAAATCCAAGTTGTTGATTTTCGACATCTGAAATCATATGTTTCATAATTTAGATTTAAAAGTGTTCAAGCGAATGCAATCAATATGCTCAAGCAATCCGGATTCTAGGTATGATGCAAATAGGTCATTCGTATATGATGCATACATGTTCAATCTTAGCATTCAGATTCTATATGCAATCAGTTCGTACTATTATGCATGCATGATGCAAACAAGCCTCACGGCCTCAATCTTAGCAAACGGTTTCAATGCAATCAATACAATGGTTATTCGTTTTCAATCTTAGCAAACGGTTTTCTAAGAGTTCAATGTGTAATTGCAATCAAACAGTCGAGCAATGCAACAATTAGGGTTCATTCGAGAATGTATGAAAACTATCAATACTAGGCGGATCATTATCAATACGAGAATGCATAAATCATTTAACCTAGCAAGCGATTTCTATTTCAATTCAAGCATTCGGTTTTAATCAATCAAACAAGATAGTATTCGATTTTAATTTCAAGACAGTAGGGTTTCGATGAAACAATCAATACGACTTCAATTTGAAAATCATTCAATCGTTTTTATCAATTCAAACAACCAAATTCAAGAATGAGATTATCAATCCTAGCAATCGATTTCTATGTGATCAAATTCAATACGGTTTTAATTAATCAAGGCTAGCATACTATATCCAAACATACAATCATTCAAACAATCAATTTCGATTCAAAGCATTAGATTAGGGTTTCGATTTTAATTCATTCAATCAATCAATTTGATTTCGAATTAGGGTTTATAAAATCAAATGTGTTTTAAAGGAAACAAAACAAGCAAAGTAACAAAATCGAAAATTAGCCGTTGGAGCCTTTTATGGGATTTTGGCTCCAAGTGAGAAACTTGATTTTTCTTGAACCTGGATGGTTTTAATGGATAAGAGAGCTTCCTTGGGATCTTCTGGATGGCTTGAAAGGTTCTGATCTCGTCCATAGCTTGATAGAAAAAGAGCTGTTGGACATTAATGTCGGTTTGCTCCAAATAAGGCAGGTTTGTGTAAATGAGGATCCTCCTGATCTAATGTTGGCTGGTGCATGGTATGAACTTGTAGAACTCCTCTTGGACGCCAAAGATGTCTCCTGATTGGTTGAAATGATCTCCTGGTGATGTAATCATGGAAAGCACCAAGGAATGGAAGTATGAACCTGAACCTGAAGAGATTGTAGCCGAGTATGCAACATTGAAGAATGCTTGGAAACAAGAAGAATACATTAGTCTTGGCCGAAGCTTGATCATCCAAGACACCTTAACCATCATTCAAGCTGCTCTACCTTCGAGCTGATCATCATCTAGGCAAGTAAGGTTTCCACTAGGGTTTCCAAAGGAAGGTTTTTAACGAGGCCACAAGTCTACTTCTCCTATCTCCTAGATGATTGATCTTGGTCTGTCCACATGAAGACCTTATGTTATATTTTTAAGCTATGCTTTTATGTTATTTAGTTTTCAAAAACTCTAGTCTTTGTTGTGTTTCCAAGGGAGCCTTTGTCTTTATTTCCCTTGTATTTTCGTGACCTTGTGCATGTACAAGGCTTCTCCTTTATATTCTGGTCGTGACCCCCTTTGTAGCAACAATCCAATCTTTTTACCAAAACCTTTGTTTTCTCTTTTCTTCTTGCTTGTCGAGTTGATTAAGTGTTGGTGTGTAATATCCAACTTCTGGTGTGTAATATCCAGAAACTAAGGGCTCTAGTTTGGTGTGTCATATCTGATCTATTGCCTAGGAGTATCAAGGAGCCTTTCCGCAGCCTCTTGTGTCACCATTCGATCCACAAACCTTGAGAAACTTGAGTCTTTTGATTCGTTTCTGCAAGGATTATCCCATCTGTTCCAGAGCATCATCCTAGGATCTCATTATGTGGTATCAGAGCAACTCTGGAAGGGAAGTGTTTGTTTTCTCTCTGATTTTCATTTGTCTCTTCATATTCATGCTAAGAACTGATAGATCTATGTTGTGGCTGTTGAAAACTGATAGATTAAGGTTCTCTGATTTTGTTTCTGAGTTTAGACTCTTCGAATACTTGCTGAGAAAGTTGTCAATTTGTTGTGATCTGTTTCTGATTTGTTTTCACGATTTGGATCTGATTAGAATAAAGGAAGATCGATATGATTTGTACTTGTCTTTGGTTGAATTCGAAAATTATCTGAGAAGTGTAGGGTTTGATTTTCGTTTTGATCTGTTTCTGTCAAAGTTTAAGATTGATCGATCACATTCTTGGTGATTTTTTTCTGATTATCAACCTGTTTTATCTGTTTTGCTTGTCGTTTGAAATTTATCAGCTAGTGATTTTGATAATCTGGATCCTTTATTTGATTTATCAGAACCTATAGATCCTGATCTGTTTTGTTAGAACTACTTACTGGCTTAGTCTTTCTATTGTCTCAGGTACCATCGCAGGAGATCAGAAAGGTCAATTCACTAAAGGAAGAAAGGCTGTTGCTTAAGACCATAACCAATCAACTGAATCAAACAATGAAGGGTTCCATGGACAAGATGATGAACGCTAAGATGGAAGAGTTTCGACTGGAGATTAGACAGGGATGTCAATGAGCTACTGGTCAGAATCATGAGTCTAGGAGCAGTGAGAGGAGACAAAGGCGTGAGCATGAAGGCATATGCAACCTGGATTAAATTAAGGGCTTTGATGCGTCATAAGTATGTTCCCAGACAGTACCACAAGGAAGTCCTTCGAAAGTAGTCTGAGGCAAGGCTATGTTCTTCAATCTTGGATCAGAAACAACAAGGAAGCATGAGATCAACTCCAACCAGTGTCATTAGTTTATCTAGCAAAACAACAAGCCGGGTCAGTGAGGAGGACATCAAGGAGCTGTCTCAGTTGATTAAGGACGTGGGGAAACCACTCAAGAGAACCAATACAACACGTCCATTCACTGAAGCACAGCAGCATGAACCACTTACTACTGTCTCAGAATTTCAAGTTGAAGAACCGGTATCAGTTGAACATATTCAAGAAGATCAAGCCAAAGAATCATCACTTACCATTCAGAAAGAAGAGCAACCAGTTCAGGACGTGATGGTTCCTATCATTCAGGACGTGAAAGAAGAGGAGGCCCCCATGGACTAAATCAACTGAATGTCTTTGATCCGTCTGATTTCTAAAAGACATTCTTGAATACTTTTCTGATCAGTCCCTTCGTTTGGAACAAGACCAGACCAGTGAAGCTTTCAAGACACGAATTGGGGATGAAGCAATTTGTATTTGAGCTTGAAGGAGAGTTGTGTAATCTCAGGAACAAGAACAAACTGATTGAGAAAGAATCAGCTACAGCAACAATTGATTTTGTTGACTTCTCATCCTCTGAAGATAAGGTGTTGCACGTCTCATCTCAGCAAGACTTTCACTACAAAAAAAATTGTAGAATGTTTCCCACTCAGTCCTTGATCCAACAAACCAGACCACGCAGTAAATGGCCTCCTGATCATCAAGATATTGCCAATTTTGCAAATCACATCGATTTGGATCAATTCCGAGAGATGCTTATATCTGATTGGGTTGGAAGGTTACAGACCTACTTGTGGAGACCTGGAGCATATGTCAGCATATTTATCTTCCTTGAAGAGCACTCTGCCCGTGATAGAATCATCTTGGGTTATAAGGAGTTGGAAGCTGGTCAAAACGCCTTCCTTCTCGACCATGTCAAGATATGGAAGCCACCAGATATGCAGCAGCTTCAGCACCATTACAAAGATTATCAAACCATGAGTGGAGATGGAGGAACAACTGGAGAAAATGGTGAAGTAATTACTAGATCAGAAGAAGAACTCATGGTTTCTTCTCAAATCAAGGAGAAACCACCAGATCAACTTAGCTTACAACAAACTCCAACGCAACCAACCCGAGATACCTATCTAAACTCAAAGAAAAATATGAAACCTGATTTGCTTGCTGTTGGAACAGGTCAGACTATTTTGAGGTCTACACTTTTCGAAAAGAGGGGCTATAATGACCAAAGTATCAATGATGAGTCATTGGCTAAGTTGGAGAAATAACAAGCAAACCTTGAAAACTGTCTATCCGCCAGCTTTGACATAGGAGCAGTCCAAGGATCATATCTCAACAACCAAAGGGAAGAAAGCAACAAAATTTACTTCCATGGAAACTTAACTAATCAGGGGCTCACGGTGAATTGGAATCATGTCCAAAGCTTCTCAGGGGAAAGAGTTATGGGTTCTACAAGTCGGGTGAACCTGTGCTTGCTTTGTTGGAATTTTTCTGAGTTTAGAACATCTCAATTCTATCTATGGCGACCAGGTTTAAGGAATGCATCAAGTAGAACCAAACGGATCAGTCCCTTCTACATAATCAAACCAATCAGAAATAATGCCTATCAAAGAGGCTTGCAAGGTAAGTGTAATCTGATTTTAAACTTTGATATTACTAACTTGGTCCCCTCTATTGCTGGTAAAGCAGGTTCGAGGACAAATCTTTTTGAAGAGGGAGGGGATGATGTGATCATGGAAAGCACCAAGGAATGGAAGTATGAACCTGAACCTGAAGAGATTGTAGCTGAGTATGAAACATTGAAGAATGCTTGGAAACAAGAAGAATACATTTGTCTTGGCCGAAGCTTGATCATCCAAGACACCTTAACCATCATTCAAGCTACTCCACATTCAAGCTGATCATCATCTAGGCAAGTAGCTTGTGTGTGCTCTTTTCCTAACCTTTGGTTTTGTCCCATTGGGTTTTCCAAAGGAAGATTTTTAACGAGGCCACAAGTCTACTTCTCCTATCTCTTAGATGATTGATCTTGGTCTATCCACATGAAGACCTTATGCTATATTTTTAAGCTATGCTTTTATGTTATTTAGTTTTCGAAAACTCTAGTCTTTGTTGTGTTTCCAAGGGAGCCTTTGTCTTTATTTCCTTTATATTTTTGAGACCTTGTGCATGTACAAGGCTTCTCCTTTATATTCGGGTCGTGACCCCCCTTGTAGCAACAATCCAATATTTTTACCAAAACCTTTGTTTTCTCTTTTCTTCTTGCTTGTCGAGTTGATTGAGTGTTGGTGTGTAATATCCAACTTCTGTTGTGTAATATCCAGAGACTAAGGGCTCTAGTTTGGTGTGTCATATCTGATATATTGCCTAGGAGTATCAAGGAGCCTTTCCGCAGCCTCTTGTGTCACCATTCGATCCACAAACCTTGAGAAACTTGAGTCTTTTGATTCGTTTCTGCAAGGATTATCCCATCTGTTCGAGAGCATCATCCTAGGATCTCATTTCCTGGTTGCCAATGTCTGGTTTGAAGCTGATTGAACCGGTTAGCTTCCAATTGAGGCAAGTGTAGAACTGGTTTTGCCGGTTCTGGAGATGGATCACAACTTCATAATTCCGTGGCCATTTCTCCTGTTCTTGGGCTTTCTGGAAAGCTGATAAACTCTTCTTGACTCCTATGATGGGTTTTCTTCAGGACGCTTCTTCATTTGCCTTGAATCTTCTTCTAAAGTCGGTACTCGCAGATGGACGGGCTGAGAAACCTCTGACGTGTAAAATTCATAACTTCTTGCTCCGTGAATACTTTGGCCCGATTCCAATTGGCCTGGACTCCTTCTCGAGTGTAGATTCCATAAAAATTATCCTCGTCATTTAAACCCTCCTGGTTTGTAAGATATGGCATTTTTATTGTACGTATTTCCTGGTTGGCGCCTTGGATGGTTGAGTAGGGCTTTAGGTTGACCTCTGGTTCAGTTGCTGATCTGATGGCCGCATCATTTATGTTGTACTTTCCATTTTCACAACTTAATCTTTTTGTGTTATTCTTAATATTTTGGTAGTATTATTCCTTCACGGATGCAGTTATAATCTGCTCCAGTATCCCTTAATGTGATTATATCTATCTTAAAATCATGTCCTATATGTAAAGTAATATTTATTTACCATTTATGGTGATTAATTTCATTAATTATTTGGATACAGTCTTCATTATTTTGAATTTATTTTCATTGTTATTTTCTAAATTTTATGGGCCTTATTGGTTTGATCCATGAAGTTCTAGACCGAGAGAAACTAATGGGCTTGATGCAGAACGTGGAGGCCTTATGCTCAATAAGAAATCACTGTTTGGATTTGTCCAAGAAAGGCCCACCAATAAAATACAAGCCATGGTCGTATAATATATCAATTTGACTGCAATTCCGAGATCTTCAACCATGAAAAGGACGGAACCAGTCGAAGAGTTTTGCGACCAAAAGTTTCAATATTCGGTCAACAGTCTTGGTCTTTGGTCAAGTCAATATTCCTATTCAAGTCTTCATGGTTTTAAGAGCTTTATAGTTTCTAGGATTGACTAGAATATTTTTTTCTTCCACAGCCTATTATATAAAGACTTGCTATTGTATTGTTTTAATCATTCAACTTTTTAATAACAACCTTTCCTTTTAACTTGTTGAATCATTTGTTCTTCATCGAACATCTTATCTTCTGAGTCGTCGGAGTGTGTCATATCTTCGGGCTTAGAAGTTGGTAGTATCAAGAGACTTTCCACACCTCCCGTGTCACCATTCGATCCACATCCCTTGATCGTTTGTGCTTTCTAGCTCATTCAGTGCAAGGCTTATCCAATCCACCAACCTTAGAGCGATCCTTCAATTTAGGGCGTATCATGATGATGCGACCCAAATCAGCAGCTATGTCTCAATGAGGATCTTAAGGTACGAACCAACTAAGCAACTTATCATAGCTTGGCTTAATGGATATTTTACAGGCCTTATCGGTTTGATCCATAAAATTCTAGACCGAGAGAAGCTAAGGGGCTTGATGCAGAATGTGGAGACCTTATGCTCAATAAGAAATCAGTGTTTGGATTTGTCCAAGAAAGGCCCACCAAGAAAATACAAGCCCTGGTCGTATAATATATCAATCTGACGGCAATTCCGAGATCTTCAACCATGCAAAAGGACGCAACCAGCCGAAGAGTTCTGCGACCAAAATTTTCAATATTCGGTTAACAGTTTTAGTCAATAATCCTAGTCAAGTCTTCATGGTTTTAAGAGCTTTATAGTTTCTAGGATTGACTAGAATATTTATTTCTTCCACATCCTATTATATAAAGGCTTGCTATTGTGTTTTTTTAATCATTCAACATTTTTAATCAAAAACCTTTTTTTTTATTCTTGTTGAATCCTTTGTTCTTAATCAGACATCGTAGCTTCTAAGTCGTCGGAGTGAGTCATATCTTCGGGCTTAGGAGTTCGGTGGTATCAAGAGACTCTCCGCACCTATTGTGCTTTTTAGCTCACTCAGTGCAACGCTTATCTAATCTACCAACCTTAGAGTGATCCTTCTAATTTAGGGCGTATCATGTGGTATCAGAGCCACTCCGAGGTTCGGAGTTCTTCACAGCCAACCATTCTTAATTCATCATCTTCTAAGAGATCTTATGTGTCTTTTGGACTACTGAAGAGAAACCATGAAAAGCCGCCAACCATTTTTCACTATTCATCTTCTAATAGATCATCTGTGTTTGGACTACTGATCAACCATGAAGAGAAGGCAGCACGCAAAGCACAAGAAGACAAGTTGCAAGAATGGAGGTACAACAAACGCACAGGCGAGATGATAGCAGAATATGAGCGTGGCCAAGAGAAGGAAGCCAAGAAGTCACGACCTGAGAGAGAGAAATGGAAGAAACATGTCAACAAAGATGCCATACAATCTTACCTTGGTTCTAGATCAAATGTAGTTAAACCGAGCAGTCCAAAGAAGGCACTCCAAAAGCCACAATCGAAACCGGCTGTAGAGACTCCATTGTCAAGAACTAAGGACAAGAGGAATAAAGGTTTTGAGAAATGGCTGGAGAGTTTGAAGGCTAGGATCCATCAAGATATCACAAACCCACGTCAATCTTCAGTTTTAGAAGAAGATCATGAGGCCAAAGATATCGAACCGGAGCTATCGACTGTTTATGTCCGAGCAGAATCTAAGGACAATCTTGGTCCAATCTTTGATGAAGAGGAAGAGCCATTCAGATGATGGACGACGGACGACGATCTTGATCACATCTTTGATGAGGAAGACGATCACTTGGACGATGATCTTGTTCCCATCTTTGATGAGGAAGACGATCACTTGGACGATGATTCTGGTCCAATCTTTGATTAGGAGGAAGAACCAGAGGCTGTAAGTGCTCTCCTGGCTGTCCAAAAGTGGCTGAAGACGTGGTTGATAGTAGAAAAGAAGGTGATCATGAAAAAGATCTCAAAACCACTTATGCTTCAGGTGATATTCTCGGTTCTTTTTCATGTGATAAACTGGTTCAGCCACTCGTTTGCAAGGAGTACGACCCAGTGAAGCTACTAAGGCATGAAGAGGGTCTGAAACACTTCATATTTAAGCCAGGAGAAGAGACACGTGATCAAAGCAACAATAACCAGTCCTTGGCGAAAAAGATAGCAAAAGTGGAGCAGAAGAATGTCGGTTCATTCATCCAAAAAGGTTTGGATTTTAGGACAAATCCTTTTAAAAGAGGAGGGGATGATGCGACCCAAATCAGCAGCTATGTCTCAATGAGGATCTTAAGGTACGAACCAGCTAAGCAACTGATCATAACTTGGCTTAATGGGCATTTTATGGGCCTTATCGGTTTAATCCATGAAATTCTAGACCGAGAGAAGCTAATGGGCTTAATGCAGAATGTGGACACCTAATGCTCAATAAGAAATCAGTGTTTGGATTTGTCCAAGAAAGGCCCACCAAGAAAATACAAGCCCTGGTCGTATAATATATCAATCGGACGGCAATTCTGAGATCTTCAACCATGCAAAAGGACGCAACCAGCCGAAGAGTTCTGCGACCAAAACTTTCAATATTCGGTCAACAGTTTTGGTCGTTGGTCAAGTCAATATTCCTAGTCAATTCTTCATGGTTTTAAGAGCTTTATAGTTTCTAGGATTGACTAGAATATTTATTTCTTCCACAACCTATTATATAAGGGTTTGCTATTGTATTGTTTTAATCATTCAACATTTTCAATCAAAAACCTTTCTTTTTATTCTTTTTGAATCCTTTGTTCTTAATCGGACATCGTAGCTTCTAATTCGTTGAAGTGAGTCATATCTTCGGGCTTAGGAGTTCGGCAGTATCAAGAGACTTTCCGCACCTCTTGTGTCACCATTCGATCCACGTTCCTTGATCGTTTGTGCATTTTAGCTCATTCGGTTCAAGGCTTATCCAATCTACTAACCTTAGAGTGATCCTTTTAATTTAGGGCGTATCATAACCACTATATGTCGAAACAAAAGCCCGAACCTCCGGAAACCTTCACCGGAACTAGAATCCAGTGAGACAAAGGGATGAAACTCTCTCTTGTGAGGAATAATGGTTAAGTGCTACACTCAAAGGAGCAAACGCTTTAGTGATCTTACGACTGGGCCAAGGGAAGCAGATTGATCAGAGGTTATTGGGCTTTGGTGAAAAGAATAAGACCCACTATCAGCTCACCATGAAGACTGAGGAGAAGGGTGTGAGTTAATATATAAAAAGATCAAGCTCAGGTTGTTGAGACTTGATCTTGAGCTGTAACAGAAAACCTGATTGATCATAGTATATTTCAGGTGGAGAATCCTGAAGAGAGAAGTACCCATGCTTATACGGGGAACTCTATAATCTTGTGTTGTCTTTTCTTTTGAGCGTAACAAACACACGAGAGAATCGAATCACGAGAGAGAGAGAGCTAGATCGAGAGGTGTATACTCAATCGAGCACGAGAGATCGAGAGCGTATCGGTGACAAGTGGTATCTGAGCGTAGGTTCGCGAGGATATATCGAGTCGATTCAACTGCTCGGGGTTCGGAGTTTCATCGAGGAAGATCACCTAGATCTCCATCGGAGGAGATCAAGATCTACGATCGCGAAGAACGAAGGGAGTTTTCGATCAACCGCAGATCGAAGTCGATTGATCTTGATAGTTCAAAGACCTCAGGGGAGTGATTCTAAACCCCTCTCTTGTATTCTGAATTACTAAAGAAAGTACTCTAATAGAATAACTCTATATGTGCCCTTAACGATTGTTGATCCGTGATCTGGATTAGATATCTACTGATTCGGTGAGTACTTGTTGATTATCTGCAGGTGATTAACAGGTAGAGCATCAGTAGCCATGGATCCAACACCGGGGAGGTTTGAGATGGAAAAATTCGACAGCAAAGGAGACTTCGGGTTATGGAAGTATAAATTGTTGGGACAATTAGAGATACAAGGACTTGGTTCAGTGTTAAGGGAGGAAACTACATCAACATCAGAGGCAAAAGATGAGGATGGTGAAGAGCCGAGGAAAGTGAAGGTTGACCCAAAGGCAGCGGAAAAGGACATAAGAGTAAAGAATCTGCTGGGAACGTGCTTGAGCGACACAATTCTGAGGAAGATCATGCACGAGCCTACAGCATTGGGCATGTGGAAGGCATTAGAGCAGGACTATCAAACGAAGTCCCTGCCTAACAGGATCTACCTTAAGCAGAGCTTCGCAAGCTTCGAGATGGAAGAACGCAAGTCTATAGAGCAAAACTTAGACACATTCTTGAAGTTGATTGCAGATCTTGCAAGTCTAAAGATTGTGGTTAGCGACGAGGATCAAGCTATCCAACTTCTGACAAGCCTTCCAGTGTCATATGAACCACTGGTTCATACCTTAAAGTACGGAACAGGCAAGGAAACGTTGACGGTCAATGAGGTAGTGTCATCAGCCTATGCGAAAGAAGCCGAATTGAGAGAGAAGGGAGCCTTAAATAAGTCAAGACAAGGCTCAAACGGTTTGTATGTGGAGCCTAGAGGGAGGTCAGAAAAGAAGGGCCATCAAAACTACAACAGTCATGGAAAGAGCAGAGACTACGCCAGATCAAGGTCTAAGTCAAGACAGAAGTTTGCTCCAAAGGCGTGTTGAGTATGTGGAGACGAGAATCACTGGAAGCGTGACTGCCCTCAACGCAAGCAGTATGATAAAGGAAAGGCATCTACATCAGCAAATATTGCTATGAAGCTCCCTAATGCAATAGCATTGACGGCTAGTCCACAAGCGTCAAATGATGACTGGGTCCTAGACTCTGGATGCACTTTCCATATAACACCAAGAAGAGAAGTGTTGTCGAACTTTCAAGAGGTTGAGGGAAACAAAGTGATGATGGGAAATAACACATTTTGTATGGTGAAGGGCATGGGAACCTTTACAATTGACAACCCATATGGCTCAGTTGTCACTCTTGGTTTGGTAAGGTACATGCCGGACATGGGAAGAAACTTGATCTCTTATGGACAGTTGGAGAAGTCAGGTTGTTCTTACCGCGGAGAAGGCTTTGAGGTTCAGTTCTTCAAAGGAGATCAGAAGGTGCTGACAGGGAAATATGATCAAGGTCTGTACTATCTACAGGGAACAGTGAGAACGGTTTTGGAAGGAGCGTCTTGCAACTTGGTTGACAGAACCAGTCAGTGGCACTCTCGGTTAGCTCATATGAGCCAGTCATCAATGGAAGCCTTAGTAAGCAAAGGCTACCTGAAGCGTGGAGAGATCAACACACTGGGATTCTGTGAAGCATGTGCTATGGGTAAATCCCACACGCAAAGCTTCCCAAAGGCGAAGCATAAAACTAAGGGAATCCTAGACTACGTGCACTCTGATCTTTGGGGATCACCAAACGAGACCCCAAACTTATCAGGATGAAAATACTTCTTAACCTTCATAGACGATTTCTCGCGCAAGGTGTGGATCTTCTTCCTACGCACAAAGGATGAAGCGTTTCAGAAATTTGAAGAATGGAAAGCACTTGTTGAGAATCAAACAGGTGTTAAGCTTAAGTGTCTACGCACAAACAATGGCTTGGAATTCTGCAACAACCAATTTGACAAAGTTTGCAAGGATTCGGGTATCAAGCGCCACAAGACATGCCCCTATACTCCCCAGCAAAACGGAGTATCGGAGCAGATGAACCGGACAATAATGGATAAGGTCAGAAGCATGCTGGTTGAGACGGGCTTAGGAGCAGAGTTCTGGGCAGAGGCAGCATCCACAGCGGTGTATGTTATAAATAGGTCCCATGTGTCGTCTATTGGGTTTGAAGTTCCAGAGGCTCTTTGGCAGGATCAGATCCAAGCTACGAACATTTATAGACATTTGGATGCGTAGCATATGTCCACACAGTTGCAGACAAGATCAGTCCATGGGCTTCTAAAGGTATCTTCTTGGGTTATGCTCAGGGGACTAAGGGGTTCAGAATATGGATGCTAGAAGATGAGAAAGTCGTGATCAGTAAAGACGTAGTGTTTCACGAAGAATGTTTATTTAAACAGAGAGATACTGTTGTGGGTCAGATGAAAGAAATTGAAGTACAGAAGTTATCTAAGATGAAGAAGAAGGTCACCTTTAAAGAAGAACTAGAGGAGGTGGAACCTGAGACATATGATCTAGGTGGAGCTGATGGGAAAAAGGAAGAGGTCACAGTTGAAGCATCTAGTAGTTCGGAGGATGAAAGTGAACTAACACAGGAGGAGGACCTATCTGATTACATTCTGGCTAGAGATCGAGTTAGGAGGAAGATAAAGCCCCCATTAAAATATGAAGATGCTGATCTGATAGCATATGCTTTAGCTAGTGCTGAGGCCATTGATCAACAAGAGCCAAGGTCTTTCGCAGAAGCAAAACATAGCAAGGACAGGGACATTTGGAAAGGTTCAATGGGGGAAGAGATGGTGTCTCTTGATGCTAATCACATGTGGGACCTCAGAAGGACCAGAAAGTTATTGGCTGCAAGTGGCTATATAAGATAAAGCCTGGAATACCCGGAGTTGAAGACCCGAGGTATAAATAACGGCTAGTGGCAAAGGTTTTTTCGCAGATTGAAGGGATAGACTACAATGAGGTCTTTGCTCCAGTCGTAAAGCATGTATCAATAAGGATCCTCTTGTCAGCAGTAGTGAATTTTGATATGGAATTGGAGCAGATGGATGTAAAAACTGTGTTTCTCCATGGGGTTCTACAGGAAAGGATATACATGGAACAGCTAGAGGGTTTCATTCAAAAGGGTCAAGAAGGCAAGGTGTGCTTATTAAGGAAGTCTCTCTATGGATTGAAGCAGTCACCGCGTGAGTGGAATCACCGTTTCGACGAGTTCATGATCAGGGAGAAGTATTCAAGAAGTCAGTATGATCCGTGTGTCTACATGAGGGGGTCAGCACTTAAAGTCAGGGTGTTCCTACTCTTATATGTCGACGACATGATGATTACATCAAAGAGTAAGGAAGAGATCAAGAAACTGAAGGATTTGTTAAAGGCAGAATTTGAAATGAAAGACTTAGGGCCAGCCAGGCGCATACTTGGTATGGATATATTCAGGGATCGCAATGCAGGGAGTCTGGTTCTCTCACAGGAGAGATATCTTAACCAGGTGCTAAAGACCTTCAACATGGAGGAAGCAAAGGAAGTGCAGACACCGATAGGATCCCAATTCAAGCTTCATGCCATATCAAAGAAAGAAGCAGAAGAGTGTGCAGCTGAGATGGAAGATATACCTTATGCTAGTGCAGTAGGTAGTATCATGTATGCTATGGTGGGGTCGAGGCCAGACTTAGTATATGCAGTTGGGTTGGTCAGCAGATACATGGGGAGACCTAGTAAAGATCATTGGTCAGCAGTAAAATGGATAATGCGATATGTCAAAGGTGCAGCAAGTCAGTGTCTAACATTCACAAAAGGGTCAAATTTCTTAGTAAAAGGGTTCTGCGATTCAGACTATGCTGCAGATATCGACAAGAGCAGGTCAATTTCAGGGTTTGTTTTCATGGTTGGTGGAAATACTGTAAGCTGGAGGTCATGTCTACAGAGAGCTGTTACGTTGTCTACTACTGAGGCTGAATATATTTCACTGTGTGAGGCAAGCAGGGAAGCAGTCTGGTTGAAAGGAATCTGTGAAGATCTGGGGTTTGAACAAGAGGCAGCAGAGATTCTGCGTGACTCGCGGAGTGCGATTTATTTGTCCAAGAATAATATGTTTCACGAGAGAACTAAACATATGAAAGTGAAATACAACTTCATCAGAGAAGTGGTGGCAGACTGGCAGGTTAGAGTGTTGAAGGTACACACGGCTAAGAATGCAGTAGATGTTCTAACTAAAGTTCTACCAGGCGAGAAGATCAGAGAACACACTAAGACCTTGAAGATCTTGGAAGCGTGAGTTGGTCATGCCAAATGGATCATCTCAGGTGATTGGTAATGAGATGATGCAGAAGGAGTCAAGTAAGGTTGACTGAAGTACCCGGAGTCAGCAAGGGCTTAATAGTCAAGATGCTGAGAAGATTAACAAGTTCAAGGTTGAAGAATTTGTGAATACCAGGATTCAGAATTCACTAAGTATATCATGATTGATATACAGCTTTGAGCGGAGCATGAACCAAGGTGGAGTTTGTGAGGAATAATGGTTAAGTGCTACACTCAAAGGAGCAAACGCTTTAGTGGTCTTACGACTGGGCCAAGGGAAGCAGATTGATCAGAGGTTATTGGGCTTTGGTGAAAAGAATAAGGCCCACTATCAGCTCACCATGAAGACCGAGGAGAAGGGTGTGAGTTGATATATAAAAAGATCAAGCTCAGGTTGTTGAGACTTGATCTTGAGCTGTAACAGAAAACCTGATCGATCATAGTGAATTCAAAGTGGAGAATCCTGAAGAGAGAAGTACCCAGGCTTATACGGGGAACTCCATAATCTTGTGTTATCTTTTCTTTTGAGCGTAACAAACACAAGAGAGAGAGAGCTAGATCGAGAGGTGTATACAGAAAGAAAGATTGAGTTTTCTCATCATCTCCTCCGTGAAAGATTTTAGATAGAGAACAGAGAAGAGAGAGAAAACTCCTCCCATTCTCGGTTGCATATATGGTTTTCGTCAAGTTTTTTAGAACACCATTTTTGTTGGCTTTACATGTTTCCCTTATTCCTTTGTTTATGAACTGGGACCATAAGTATTGTTTTGCCTTTGGATCGGATCATATAGGCACTTTCTTAGAAACAGAAGATTCGCCAGCCTGATTGCTTTTCTTGGCCATTAAGCTAATCAACAATTATAGTCAAAACCTAAACCACCACCCAAATCTGGTTCACTTCTCTAACATTAGTATATAATTGTTATAATATAATCCATTCGAAGTATTCAAACAGGAAAGAAAAGCTATAATCAACTTCTCCATCTCAACTACTTCACAATCCTCAAAACTAAACAACTTCACAATCACTTTCTTTCATATTTATATACTCGTTCAAAAATCTCAAAATCACTCAATTCATTCTTGCAATACAAAACAAAGCAAAACAACAAAAAAATATCCGAAAATAAAAACATCCTCCAAAATGACCAAACACTCACTATTCTCACTTTCAATATCAGTGTTTCTCATAGTTGCTCTTTTTACTGCAACAACCGCACTCGACCCTGCACCTGAAGACCCGATTTTCGAACTGTACATGCATGATGTACTTGGCGGAAGCAGTCCAACAGCAAGACCAATCACCGGTTTGCTTGGAAACATCTACAACGGTCAAGTACCGTTTGCTAAGCAGATTGCTTTTGTTCCGCCAGAAAACGGTGTAGCCATACCAAATGCAAATGGCGCAATGCCAACGGTCAACGGTATCAACGGTATTCCTCTAGGTACTGGTTTATCCGGTACAGCGTTTTCAGGTCAGAATCTGAACGGGATTCAGACACAGTTGGGTCCTGATGGTCTGAGTCTCGGCTTTGGGACGATCACGGTGATCGACGACATAATCACATCCGGTCCTGACTTGGGTTCCCAACCACTTGGTAAAGCTCAGGGGGTTTATGTTGCAAGCTCAGCAGATGGAAGCACACAGATGATGGCTTTCACAGCTATGCTTGAAGGTGGAGAGTACAATGATAATCTCAATTTCTACGGAATTTATAGAATTGGAAGCGCCATGTCGCATCTGTCTGTGACTGGGGGAACCGGAAGGTTTAAGAACGCTTGTGGGTTTGCGGAGGTAAGGCCACTGATTCCTGCAGGTCAACACTTTGTTGATGGAGCAGAGATGCTGTTGAGGATCATTGTCCATCTTAAGTACTGAAACTTGTAAATGAATGTGTGTGAAATGTGTGATTCCATTTGAGTTGAGAAATATTTTATATGATTTGGTACAACAAACATCATGTCCTGAACCATTTATAGGAAGGGCTTTGTGTATTATTGCTTACATGCTTATGGTCCAGACAAAGAACTAAACATAAGAATACTGCAAGGATTATGAATTTCAGGAAAAAACATTGTTCGGTCAGCCCCTACTTCTCCTATAGGGCCATGAGTATACTCAGAACACTCCGAAGAATGTAGCTGCAGCAAAGACTAAGAAGAGAGCTCCACCAACATATCCCACCTAAATCAAAAGATCACCAAATTTTACATCAGTTTGTAAAAGCAATTCAGTTTCTGTGAATGGACTTTGTGTAAGCATTTATTTGCCTTTACCAGTTTCTCAGATATATAGTTGGCTAAGAAGGCGCCGCCCATGATAGCAAGCAATGTTGCCACTAAGTGTCCAGCAATAGCTCCACTCGCAACTCCCCATGGAGACTGTGACACAGAGTTTGATAAATAAGAAAGTTGTTTAGGGTTTAGTGAGCTAATGCTTGTGATGTTTCGGAATGGTATGGATCAAACCTGTGCAGCACCAAGGGCAACAGTTGCAAGCATTGACCGATCTCCCCATTCCTGATTTAGATCAAAGATGCATCAATTATCATCAAAACGTGGATGGTTTAATATACAAATTAAAGTTCCTTACAGCAAAGAACACAAGGCTGAACGATTTCCAGAGGATTTCAAGCGGGTTTGTCAACTTTTTCGACGCCTTTTCTTTAACGAGTTCCTCAGCTTCAGTGTATTCACCGAGTTCTATACCAATTTCCTCACCATTCTTGGCTTCCGCTTGTGGAAGATCCCATGCATCCTTGATGGATTTCAATCCAAAGAACATGAGAAGCGCAATTGCAGCATATTCTCCTATCAGTAGTGCTGTTCAACAAGAGAGAAGAAGTATCCCAATCATATATTTTCCACAGGATTCGTTTTTGAAAAGACTGAAGAGCCTATGGTAGCTTACTTGTCTGGAACTGAGCAGGCACAGATTGAAAAACCTTCCCGATAACAACCGATAAGATAGTCATCAACGATAAAGCTCCCATTGAACCTAAAAGGACCTTCTCGTCAAGAAATCCAAAGAAACGTCAGATGTAACAAATGGACCATAAGAGAATGTGTGAGAGAGATATTAGAAGCAAGCGTACCAATGTTTTCTCGTATTGCATAGCCAACAACGCAGCAATAAAAAATGTCTGCCCAACCCAAAACAATATATATACGTCAGATCTCAGAACACAAAAAGAAATCTATGTAATATGAATAGACATATACTACCTTGTCACCAATCTCAGAAACGAAGATCAGTGAGAAGGCTGCTGTGAAGCCTGATTTTGCAACTGCTGCTAGAACTGAGGATTGTCCTCCCTTGACAAAAGTGATTAGAGAGAATACCAAACCGCAAGCCAGTAGTACAAGTGTTATCGACAAAGAGTACGGGAATGGCCCTTGAGGTTTTAAGCTGCATGATACAAGGATCATATATGCATTTCAAAAGAGTAGTTGAATTACGTTAGGTTCCACTAACGTATTGTATAATTCACAGGGATTAGAAGAAACTCTACTATTAAGATTAACATTACCAACTTTACAGGAATTCTAACTTTTTACGTTATTCACAATCAAGTATGTTTCTTACAAGTATAATCATGTATAATCTCATCACCAACTAGCACAATATTCCAAACTTAGTACACATAAATAATCACCATGACCTATGTACTTCCTAGTGACTTATGCCCTTTAAATGCAACTTACTCATATAAAAAGCAAGAGTTAAAGAGATGGATAAATCTAAGCAGCAGCAAATGTTGGTTCCCTTACTAACAAGAAGAATATACTAATAAGGTGGCAAAAATATGAACTAGTAACCTTTCTGATGAGGTGGCATGAGAGTGATCAAGAGAACTACTTTGAGATCCATCCTCCTCACTACCAGATCCAACACCAGCATTTGATGCATGAACTCTAAATTTTCCGCAGAGCGAATCCGATCTTGATGTCCATCTACATCTTACTGCAAAGCCAGTTATGTAAGTTCATTAACACTTGAAAAAAAACCCAACACAATATAAGCAGATCATGAAATCAATCAGCTGTAAGTGCTTATATGGGTTTTGATTAGCCTGTAGCAAAACCGTCTTCTACAGATTAATTCCAACTCTTAGTTGCACTATTCAGTGGATCCAAGCAGCATAAATAGAGTTCTCTGGTGTGTTGATGGAATCTCAATCGGAACTTGGGAAGAGTAAACTTACAAGGAGGAGGAGACGCTGGTTTTCTAGAATTCTTCGGGCAAGGCAACGATTCAGACAGAGAGAGAAATGGGAGCTTCCGTACTGAGTATACAAATGCTAATGCTGTGGATTTAGCACTATTGCTAACGCCTGTAACAGTCATTGTTCTTTTACTCTGAATCCACGGAAGCAGAGGGTTTAGTGAATCATTGCTTTGGTTTGATAAACAGGAAACCCAGAAAGAAAGAAATAAAGATGGGAGACTTTCTTCGGATATTACTCTGCAGAGAGAGAGAGAAAGGGTTATAGTGATGATGGAGATAGGATTGTGCAATTCGGGTTGCTTTGTCTGTGCGGTTGGGATTTGACTTCGCTTTGCCACGTGTGCTTTTTGCACTCAAGGATAAAGAAACGGCATCCTTTTATGACTATCCAAGTGATTCAGTGATAATTATTATTTTTAATACAACTTCAACTTCGGTTAACATGATTTTCACCATATTAGTGATTCAACCACACTTACAAACTGATTAATCTAATATTACCTACGAGCACATACATGGATCCTACTTACCCAATGTTTGAACCGAAAACTGTCGATAAACTAGTAAGAGAAAGAGACGAGAACTCGTCGGTGGGTCGAGACAAAAGCATTTATTAGATCAGAGAATCGTTTAATTGAGTTACAAAAGAGGAAATATGCGGTAGAAAGTAAGCCGGCGAAAGCTAGTTCGCCCGAAGGTACAAGTCGGTGAGAAAGAGAAATGAAACCCTAGTACTAGCCGAAAGTAAGTGTGTGGTGATTTGTGGATCCCTTCCTTGATGCTTCTTCATCTGCTTATATAGTCGTTTCAACCCTTCTTGCCTTGTTCGTTTTTTGCTTTTGGGCCTCGGCCTGTCGGGCCTTTGGAGTAAAGCACTCCGGTGAGCCGTTGGAGGAAGACGCTTCAGTCGCTGGCTCGAATCGACTTAAAAGCAGTGGAGAGTCCTTCCAGCTTTCTGTCACCGAGCCGAGCTGACAATTCCGATTCTATCGGGCCGGACCTGCCGACTGATGGGCCTTGTGGGAGGATTTAATCCAGTCCCAACAGTAAGTCCCCCCAGTTCGCTAGTGAATGTCGCAGCCAGTCTTAGCGAATTTTTAGGTAGGGGTCCGGAAGTCGGATGATTAGGTCCCTTGTCTCGGTTTGTCGTCGGGGAGCGAGCGACTTAACCTGGAGGACCTCAGAATCCTTGTGTCGATGCATTTTAGTCGCTTTTCGCGTACCGCAAGCTCCAAGTAAGTTAGCTTCTTTTTAGTCCTTTAAATGCCAGTGTGCCGACCGAGTTATCGTCCCGGTTCAGTTCTTAGTACTGTTCCGAGATGCTGGTTTACTCTAGACCGAGACCGGTTTTTGTTTGAGGAGATGGAGCGTCGCGACAAAAGTGTGATGGGCGGCTCGTTTATGAGGCCCATTTAGGCCATTTTAGGTTTAATCATGACGCCTCGGAGGAATCGCGCCTACCCCTTTATAAATATGGGGAGTTTCTCTCATCTCTTGTTGAAGTCCTAAAATCCGTTGTTCAACCAGAGTCTCACCGAACCTCCCAAACCGGCCACCTAGGAGACACCTGCGACAGACGTTCAGTCCAAGGAGCCTATCTCGACAACCAGAAGGAGTTTGCCTATGAAACCAATTCTCCCAGATGTCTAGCTGACTAAGGAGTCAGGCAGGTTTTGAATTTCAAGAGACGCTTCACGGACCAGAAAGTTATGAATTTTACAAGTCAGAGGTTTTTAAGCCCGTCCATCTGCGAGTACCCAACTTTAGAAGGAGATTCAAGCCAAGGAAGGAGCGTCCTGAACCAAAGCTCATCATAGGATTCAAGAGGGATCTCTCAGATTTCCAACAAGCCCAATATCAGGAGATATTCCCACGGAATTATGAAGTTATGATCCAATCTCCAAAACCGGCCAAACCAGTTCTACACTTGCCTCAATTGGAAGCTAACCGGTTCAATCAGCTTCAAACCAGACATTGGCGACCAGGAGATCAATCTATACATTCAGGAAGTGAATCAAGTGATCCATAAGAGTTCTACAAGTTCATGTCATGCACCAGCCAACATAGGATCAGGAGGATCCCCATTAACACCAACTTGCCTTATTTGGAGATTCTTGCCATCCAGCTCCAACAGCTCTTTTTCCTTCAGATTAGGCACGACCTCAGCACATTTAAAGCAGTCAATAAGGTTCCCAGGAAGCTTAGTTATCCCCTAAAATCTTCCAGGTTCAAGAAAGATCAGATTCTTTACTTGGAGCCAAAATCCCACAAAAGGTTCCAACGGCTAGTTTTTGATTTCTTTCTTAGTTTTGATTTGTTTCCTTTTTTATTAGTTCTAGAACGTTAGGACCTTTGTCTCTGAGCATTATATAAGCTCCTAGACGTCCATTGTAAAGAAACTCTCAATCATCTAAGAATTTATAGAAGTTATTCAGTTTTTATCAAAGATTGTTATTTGCATAAAATATCGGTCTTTAGGATTCAAAGAGAGATTCTTTGTTGTTCTATTGATTTCGTGAGTATAGTTTGTGTGTGGAAATCAAACAAGCTCAGTACAAAGATTGAGAGAGTCAATCACTTCGTTCCATCATACCACCAGATTGAGTGATTCAATCAAGCCCTCATCTGCAATTCCACTTCAAGTCCATCAATTGATCAAGCTGAGAGTATTATACAACCAGCAGCTTGATTCCACCTTATCTATCCTTTTTCTTTCATTTCATTATTCTTATTATTTTTATTATCATCATCGTCTCATTGGTTTTGCATTTGTTTCAGGTTTACAACTTGATTTCAATCATATCGCCCACCCGATCATCTATTTGGTCGATCTATTCAAACCTCAGGCCATCCCTACGACCTGCCTGAATCTGTGCCTACAACATTTTGGTATCAGAGCGAAAGTTCCAGAATCAGGTGAAATCTATCCTTGCCTCATTCATTGCTTGCATTTGTTTTTCCATTCATAAACCAAAAATCCATAAAAACTGTCTTTTGCTTCAAGTTTTTTGTTTCTGCATATTTTTTTCTTGCTGTTCTTATAAACCACGAAAAAAAATAATAAAGATGTGCTTGATTCATATTACTTGCACTTAGTTTCGAAATTCTTGTTAGTTTCCTTTTTGTTTTGTTTCCATAATCGAAAATCCCATAAAAAATGCCATTTTGAATTTGTTTCATTTGTCAGCATATCCTTCAAAAAAAAAAAAAATACTAGTTATTTTTTCATGTCATATTAGTTGATCCATTTCGTGATTGCATCAAAAAAAGAAAAAGAAATATTTTAAGACCTTAGTTTATATCATTTTGCATACTGGTTGTTTAATTGTTTGCATATCAAGAAAATTCAAAAAAAAAATCATTGTTAGTTTGTTTTCCATCTTTGTGTATCATCATTGCATATAGTCTTCATTCGAGTGTGCATTAAGAAAACCAAAAAAAAATCATTTTGCATAGTTTATTTTATTTTCGGTCCATGTTTGCATATTTGTCGGTTTAGTCTAAGTTTGCATTAATTCATTTGTTTTCTCGGTTCGACCAGCACTTCCCTATTTTTCACTTGATCTTTGAGATTGTTTTCAGGAAGCTATGGCAGGAGAAACCCAACTTCTCAAGGAAAACCAAACTCTTTTTGGCAGCTTTAAAGAAAGTAAAAGATCAGATTGCTCGGTTGGAGAAAATACACAAGGCACAAGGCCAACGACCACAGCAAGGAGAAAGAAGATATGGAGATGCACCAGAGGATGTCTATGTCGAGCACAAGCCACCAAATCCTTCATGGATTAATTAACATCCAACTTCTCAAACCCATACTCATCATATTGCTAATTCTCGGTTTGATTATAATTCTTTTGATGATAAAATTGAACTCTTTACATTTTCAGGAGGAAGAAGCTACCTATTTTGGGAGAGGAACCTTG
This sequence comes from Brassica napus, assembly GCF_020379485.1. Taxonomy (NCBI): domain Eukaryota; kingdom Viridiplantae; phylum Streptophyta; class Magnoliopsida; order Brassicales; family Brassicaceae; genus Brassica; species Brassica napus. The sequence goes on along the minus strand of NC_063451.1, from coordinate 8,966,517 downwards.
ATGAATGGTTTCACTACAACAACACCCTGAAGGAAGAAAGACTATCTTATGCCATTGATCAACTAAGAGGTGACGCCTTTAGATGGTGGGTACGAGAGGAAGATGATAGATTGTTTTACAAGGAGCCAGCTATAAAAACATGGGGAACTCTTAAGGAAGTCATGAGGGATGAATTTGCACCAGAACTCACAAGTTCTAAGATCCAAAAGATATACCCGAGGAGGTATCTAACTCATGGTTCCAAAGGAAAATCCGAACCTGTTATTGTCCAAGTAAAAGCTAAGGTAAGTCCTATACTTGATAATTTGGTTTAAAATCTCCCACTGGTATGAGTCACTTGTCTTTGTCAAAGAAAGCTAAGACAGGTCTTCAGGTCCAACAAAAACCGACCTCCACATCCTTGTTGGAACCAAAAGTTCTCAAAGAATTATGTCCAAGGAACAATGACATTTTAGACCCAAAAAAGGAGGAAACATCAAGCCAAGGTAAGTCTTCTAATTCTAAAATTCTGAAAGATCAGACATGTTTTAGATGTCATAAAATAGGACACTTTGTTGTAGCTTGTCCAACTAAACATGTATTGAAAGAAACATCACTAGAAAATAAATCTGAACTGTTTAAAATGAGTGATAGTTTTATTAAATCTGATTTGTTGGTTCCAAATTCTTGTATAATGCACTAGTCTTTGCCAGAAAGTTTTGATCCAAGAATAAAGAAAAGAGAAGGAACTCCAAACCGAGATCAAAAGATGAAGCTAAACAACACAAGTTGCCCAAAGAAGAAAATCATTCTTCAACTTGTGGATGCTATCAAAGTAAGTCTGGAACTTTCACATTATGTTTAGCAGTGTCCAAACACAGATTTAATGCACTTGATTTTTGTCCAGAATGTTGAGATTATTTCAGGTTGCAAAGAAGAAAGCTTCAAAGAAATCCCACCGGATACTCTTTTGATGCTAGGAGAATCAACCCCAAAGATGGCCAACAAAGAGAGTACCAGAAGTGTGGAGCACCATCTACTTCAGAAGAGATGAAATAACCATGTCCAGGGCAGAGGCGTGATATCCTATCTGCTTAAAGGAGAACCACCTGATACACAACCCATTCCCAAACCGAAACAATACCAAGGTAAGGCTCTAGAAACTCAAAAGAGAATGAAAACTGACTTGCTCTATCAAGGTGCAGGTTCTACAGTTTCGAGGTCGAAACCTTGTCAAGAGGGACGGGATGTTACAGTCCTGAAATCCGTGGTTCAACCAGAGTCTCACCAAACTTCCCAAACCGGCCACCTAGGAGACACCAGCGATAGACGTTCAGTCTAAGTAGCCTATCTCGACAACTAGAAGGATTTTGTCTATGAAATAAATTTTACCAGATCTCTAACTCACAAAGGAGTCAGTGAGGCATGGAATTTAAAGAGAAACTTTACGGACCAGAAAGTTATGAATTTTACAAGTCAGAGGTTTCTCAGCCTGTCCATCTGCGAGTACCCAACTTTAGAAGGAGATTCAAGCCCAAGGAAGGAGAGGCCTGAACCAAAGCCCATCATAGGATTCAATAGGGATATCTCAGATTTACAACAAGCCCAATATCAATAGATATGGCCACAGAATTATGAAGTTATGATCCAATCTCCAAAACCGGCCAAACCAGTTTTACACTTGCCTCAATTGGAAGCTAACCGGTTCAATCAGCCTCAACCAAACATTGGTGACCAGGATATCAATATATACATTCAGGAAGTGAATCCAGTGATCCAGAAGAGTTCTACAAGTTCATACCATGCACCAGCCAACATAGGATCAGGAGGATCCCCATTAACACCAACTTGCCTTTTTTGGAGATTCTTGCCATCCAGCTCCAACAGCTCTTTTTCCTTTAGATTAGGCACGACCTCAGCACATTACAAGCAGTCAAGAAGGTTCCCAGGAAGCTTACTTATCCCCTAAAATATTCCAGGTTCAAGAAATATCAGATTATTTACTTGGAGCCAAAATCCCACAAAAGGCTCCAACGGCTAATTTTTTATTTCTTTCTTAGTTTTGATTTGTTTCCTTTTCTATTAGTTCTAGAATGTTAGAACCTTTGTTTCTGAGCATTATATAAGCTTCTAGACGTCCATTGTAAATAAACCCTCAGTCATCTAAGAATTTATAAAATTTATTCAGTTTTTATCAAAGATTGTTCTTTGCATAAAATATCGGTCCTTAGGATTCAAAGAGAGATTCTTTGTTGTTCTATTGATTTCGTTAGTATAGTTTTTTTGTGCAAATCAAACAAGCTCAGTATACAGATTGAGAGAGCCAATCACTTCGTTCCATCATACCACCAGATTGAGAGATTCAATCAAGCCCTCATCCGCAATTCCACTTCAAGTCCATCAATTGATCAAGCTGAGAGTATTATACAACCAGCAGCTTGATTCCACCTTATCTATCCTTTTTCTTTCATTTCATTATTCTTATTATTTTTATATCATCATCGTCTCATTCGTTTTGCATTTTTTTCAGGTTTACAACTTGATTTCAATCATATCGCCCACCCGATCATCTATTTGGTCGATCTTTCCAAACCTCAGGCCATCCATACGACCAGCCTGAATCTATGCCTACAACATTTTGGTATCAGAGCTGATGTTCCTGAATCAGGTGAAATATATCCTTGCCTCATTCACTGCTTGCATTTGTTTTTCCATTCATAAACCGAAAATCCATTATAACAGTCTTTTGCTTCAAGTTTTTTGTTTGTGCATATTTTGGTCTTGCTGTTCTTATAAACCACGAAAAAGAAAAATAAAGATGTGTTTGATTCATATTACTTGAACTTAGTTTCGAAATTCTTGTTAGTTTCCTTTTTGTTTTGTTTCCATAATCGAAAATCCCATAAAAAATGCCATTTTGAATTTGTTTCCTTTGTTTGCATATCCTTCAAAAACAAAAAATCATACTAGTTATTTTTTCATGTCAGATTAGGTTATCCATTTCGTGAATGCATCAGAAAAGAAAAAGAAATATTTTAAGACCTTAATTTATATCATTTTGCATACTAGTTGTCTAATTGTTTGCATATCAAGAAAATTCAAAAAAACAAAATCATTGTTAGTTTGTTTTCCATCTTTGTGTATCATCATTGCATATAGTCTTCATTCGACTTTGTATTAAGAAAACCAAAAGAAAAATCATTTTGCATAGTTTATTTCATTTTCGGTCCATGTTTGCATATTTCTCGGTTTAGTCTAAGTTTGTATTAATTCATTTGTTTTCTCGGTTCGACCAGCACTTCCCTATTTTTCACTTGATCTTTGAGATTGTTTTCAGGAAGCTATGGCAGAAGAAACCCAGAGCCAACTTCTCAAGGAAAACCAAACTCTTTTGGCAGCTTTAAAGAAAGTAAAAGATCAGATTGCTCGGTTGGAGAAAAGACACAAGGCACTAGACCAACGACCACAACAAGGAGAAAGAAGATTTGGAGATGCACCAGAGGATGTCTAGGTCGAGTCCAAGCCACCAAATCCTTCATGGAATAATCAACATCCAACTTCTCTAACCCATACTCATCATATTGCTAATTCTCGGTTTGATTATAATTCTTTTGATGATAAAATTGAACTCTTTACATTTTCAGGAGGAAGAAGCTACCTATTTTGGGAGAGGAACCTTGATGAATGGTTTCACTACAACAACACCCTGAAGGAAGAAAGACTATCTTATGCCATTGATCAACTAAGAGGTGACGCCTTTAGATGGTGGGTACGAGAGGAAGATGATAGATGGTTTTACAAGGAGCCAGCTATAAAAACATGGGGAACTCTTAAGGAAGTCATGAGGGATGAATTTGCACCAGAACTCACAAGTTCTAAGATCCAAAAGATATACCCGAGGAGGTATCTAACTCATGGTTCCAAAGAAAAATCCGAACCTGTTATTGTCCAAGTAAAAGCTAAGGTTAGTCCTATACTTGATAATTTGGTTTATAAATCTCCCACTGGTATGAGTCACTTGTCTTTGTCAAAGAAAGCTAAGACAGGTCTTCAGGTCCAACAAAAATCGACCTCCACATCCTTGTTGGAACCAAAAGTTCTCAAAGAATTATGTCCAAGGAACAATGACATTTTAGACCCAAAAAAGGAGGAAACATCAAGCCAAGGTAAGTCTTCTAATTCTAAAATTCTGAAAGATCAGACATGTTTTAGATGTCATAAAATAGGACACTTTGTTGTAGCTTGTCCAACTAAACAAGTATTGAAAGAAACATCACTAGAAAATAAATCTGAACTGTTTAAAATGAGTGATAGTTTTATTAAATCTGATTTGTTGGTTCCAAATTCTTGTATAATGCACTAGTCTTTGCCAGAAAGTTTTGATCCAAGAATAAAGAAAAGAGAAGGAACTCCAAACCGAGATCAAAAGATGAAGCTAAACAACACAAGTTGCCCAAAGAAGAAAATCATTCTTCAACTTGTGGATGCTACCAAAGTAAGTCTGGAACTTTCACATTATGTTTATCAGTGTCCAAACACAGATTTAATGCACTTGATTTTTGTCCAGAATGTTGAGATTATTTCAGGTTGCAAAGAAGAAAGCTTCAAAGAAATACCACCGGATACTCTTTTGATGCTAGGAGAATCAACCCCAAAGATGGCCAACAAAGAGAGTACCAGAAGTGTGGAGCACCATCTACTTCAGAAGAGATGAAATAACCATGTCCAGAGCAGAGGCGTGATATCCTATCTGCTTAAAGGAGAACCACCTGATACACAACCCATTCGCAAACCGAAACAATACCAAGGTAAGGCTCTAGAAACACAAAAGAGAATGAAAACTGACTTGCTCTATCATGGTGCAGGTTCTACAGTTTCGAGGTCGAAAGCTTGTCATGAGGGACGGGATGTTGCAGTCCTGAAATCCGTGGTTCAACCAGAGTCTCACCAAACCTCCCAAACCGGCCACCTAGGAGACACCAGCGATAGACATTCAGTCTAAGTAGCCTATCTCGACAACCAGAAGGATTTTGTCTATGAAACAAATTTCACCAGATCTCTAACTCATAAAGGAGTCAGTGAGGCATGGAATTTCAAGAGAAACTTCACGGACCAGAAAGTTATGAATTTTACAAGTCAGAGATATTTAAGCCCGTCCATCTGCGAGTACCCAACTTTAGAAGGAGATTCAAGCCCAGGAAGGAGGGGCCTGAACCAAAGCTCATCATAGGATTCAAGAGGGATATCTCAGATTTACAACAAGCCCAATATCAGGAGATATTCCCACGGAATTATGAAGTTATGATCCAATCTCCAAAACCGGCCAAACCAGTTCTACACTTGCCTCAATTGGAAGCTAACCGGTTCAATCAGCCTCAAACCAGACATTGGCGACCAGGAGATCAATCTATACATTCAGGAAGTGAATCAAGTGATCCATAAGAATTCTACAAGTTCATGTCATGCACCAGCCAACATAGGATCAGGAGGATCCCCATTAACACCAACTTGCCTTATTTGGAGATTCTTGCCATCCAGCTCCAACAGCTCTTTTTCCTTCAGATTAGGCACGACCTCAGCACATTTCAAGCAGTCAAGAAGGTTCCCAGGAAGCTTAGTTATCCCCTAAAATCTTCCAGGTTCAAGAAAGATCAGATTCTTTACTTGGAGCCAAAATCCCACAAAAGGCTCCAACGGCTAGTTTTTGATTTCTTTCTTAGTTTTGATTTGTTTCCTTTTCTATTAGTTCTAGAACGTTAGGACCTTTGTCTCTGAGCATTATATAAGCTCCTAGACGTCCATTGTAAAGAAACCTTCAGTCATCTAAGAATTTATAGAAGTTATTCAGTTTTTATCAAAGATTGTTATTTGCATAAAATATCGGTCTTTAGGATTCAAAGAGAGATTCTTTGTTGTTCTATTGATTTCGTGAGTATAGTTTGTTTGTGGAAATCAAACAAGCTCAGTACACAGATTGAGAGAGTCAATCACTTCGTTCCATCATACCACCAGATTGAGTGATTCAATCAAGCCCTCATCTGCAATTCCACTTCAAGTCCATCAATTGATCAAGCTGAGAGTATTATACAACCAGCAGCTTGATTCCACCTTATCTATCCTTTTTCTTTCATTTCATTATTTTTATTATTTTTATTATCATCATCGTCTCATTGGTTTTGCATTTGTTTCAGGTTTACAACTTGATTTCAATCATATCGCCCACCCGATCATCTATTTGGTCGATCTATCCAAACCTCAGGCCATCCATACGACCAGCCTGAATCTATGCCTACAACATTTTGGTATCAGAGCTGATGTTCCTGAATCAGGTGAAATATATCCTTGCCTCAATTACTGCTTGCATTTGTTTTTCCATTCATAAACCGAAAATCCATTATATTAGTCTTTTGCTTCAAGTTTTTTGTTTGTGCATATTTTGGTCTTGCTGTTCTTATAAACCACGAAAAAGAAAAATAAAGATGTGTTTGATTCATATTACTTGAACTTAGTTTTGAAATTCTTGTTAGTTTCCTTTTTGTTTTGTTTCCATAATCGAAAATCCCATAAAAAATGCCATTTTGAATTTGTTTCCTTTGTTTGCATATCCTTCAAAAAAAAAAAATCATACTAGTTATTTTTTCATGTCATATTAGGTTATCCATTTCGTGAATGCATCAGAAAAGAAAAAGAAATATTTTACGACCTTAGTTTATATCATTTTGCATACTGGTTGTTTAATTGTTTGCATATCAAGAAAATTCAAAAAAAAAATCATTGTTAGTTTGTTTTCCATCTTTCTGTATCATCATTGCATATAGTCTTCATTCGACTTTGTATTAAGAAAACCAAAAGAAAAATTATTTTGCATAGTTTATATCATTTTCGGGTCATGTTTGCATATTTCTCGGTTTAGTCTAAGTTTGCATTAATTCATTTGTTTTCTCGGTTCGACCAGCACTTCCCTATTTTTCACTTGATCTTTGAGATTGTTTTCAGGAAGCTATGGCAGAAGAAACCCAGAGCCAACTTCTCAAGGAAAACCAAACTCTTTTGGCAGCTTTAAAGAAAGTAAAAGATCAGATTGCTCGGTTGGAGAAAAGACACAAGGCACTAGGCCAACGACCACAGCAAGGAGAAAGAAGATTTGGAGATGCACCAGAGGATGTCTAGGTCGAGTCCAAGCCACCAAATCCTTCATGGATTAATCAACATCCAACTTCTCTAACCCATACTCATCATATTGCTAATTCTCGGTTTTATTATAATTCTTTTGCTGATAAAATTGAACTCTTTACATTTTCAGGAGGAAGAAGCTACCTATTTTGGGAGAGGAACCTTGATGAATGGTTTCACTACAACAACACCCTGAAGGAAGAAAGGCTATCTTATGCCATTGATCAACTAAGAGGTGACGCCTTTAGATGGTGGGTACAAGAGGAAGATGATAGATGGTTTTACAAGGAGCCAGCTATAAAAACGTGGGGAACTCTTAAGGAAGTCATGAGGGATGAATTTGCACCAGAACTCACAAGTTCTAAGATCCAAAAGATATACCCAAGGAGGTATCTAACTCATGGTTCCAAAGAAAAATCCGAACCTGTTATTGTCCAAGTAAAGGCTAAGGTAAGTCCTATACTTGATAATTTGGTTTATAAATCTCCCACTGGTATGAGTCACTTGTTTTTGTCAAAGAATGCTAAGACAGGTCTTCAGGTCCAACAAAAACCGACCTCCACATCCTTGTTGGAATCAAAAGTTCTCAAAGAATTATGTCCAAGGAACAATGACATTTTAGACCCAAAAGAGGAGGAAACATCAAGCCAAGGTAAGTCTTCTAATTCTAAAATTCTGAAAGATCAGACATGTTTTAGATGTCATAAAATATGACACTTTGCTGTAGCTTGTCCAACTAAACAGGTATTGAAAGAAACATTACTAGAAAATAAATCTGAACTGTTTAAAATGAGTGATAGTTTTATTAAATCTGATTTGTTGGTTCAAAATTCTTGTATAATGCACTTGTCTTTGCCAGAAAGTTTTGATCCAAGAATAAAGAAAAGAGAAGGAACTCCAAACCGAGATCAAAAGTTGAAGCTAAACAACACAAGTTGCCCAAAGAAGAAAATCATTCTTCAACTTGTGGATGCTATCAAATTAAGTCTGGAACTTTAACATTATGTTTATCAGTGTCCAAACAAAGATTTAATGCACTTGATTTTTTGTCCAGAATGTTGAGATTATTTCAGGTTGCAAAGAAGAAAGCTTCAAAGAAATCCCACCGGATACTCTTTTGATGCTAGGAGAATCAACCCCAAAGATGGCCAACAAAGAGAGTACCAGAAGTGTGGAGCACCATCTACTTCAGAAGAGATGAAATAACCATGTCCAGAGCAGAGGCTTGATATCCTATCTGCTTAAAGGAGAACCACCTGATACACAACCAATTCCCAAACCGAAACAATACCAAGGTAAGGCTCTTGAAACTCAAAAGAGAATGAAAGCTGACTTGATCTATCATGGTGCAGGTTCTACAGTTTCGAGGTCGAAACCTTGTCAAGAGGGAGGGGATGTTGCAGTCCTGGAATCCGTGGTTCAACCAGAGTCTCACCAAACCTCCCAAACCGTCCACCTAAGAGACACCAGCGACAGACGTTCAGTCCAAGTAGCCTATCTCGACAACCAGAAGGTGTTTGTCTATGAAACAAATTTTACCAGATTTATAACTAACCAAGGAGTCAGTGAGGCATGGAATTTCTAGGGAAGCTTCACGGACAAGAAAGTTATGAATTTTACAAGTCAGACGTTTCTCTGCCCGTCCATCTGCGAGTACCCAACTTTAGAAGGAGATTCAAGCCCAAGGAAGGAGGGGCCTGAACCAAAGCCCATCATAGGATTCAATAGGGATATATCAGATTTCCAACAAGCCCAATATCAGGAGATATGGCCACGGAATTATGAAGTTATGATTCAATCTCCAAAATCGGCCAAACCAGTTCTACACTTGCCTCAATTGGAAGCTAACCGGTTCAATCAGCCTCAAACCAAACATTGGCGACCAGGATATCAATCTATACATTCAAAAAGTAAATCCAGTGATCCAGAAGAGTTCTAAAAGTTCATACCATGCACCAGCCAACATAGGATCAGGAGGATCCCCATTAACACCAACTTGCCTTATTTGGAGATTCTTGCCATCCAGCTCCAACAGCTCTTTTTCCTTCAGATTAGGCACGACCTCAGTACATTCCAAGCAGTCAAGAAGGTTCCCAGGAAGCTTAGTTATCCCCTAAAACCGTCAAGGTTCAAGAAAGATCAGATTCTTTACTTGGAGCCAAAATCCCACAAAAAGCTCCAACGGCTAGTTTTCGATTTCTTTCTTAGTTTTGATTTGTTTCCTTTTTTATTTATTTTAGAATGTTAGGACCTTTGTCGCTGAGCATTATATAAGCTTCTAGACGTCCATTGTAAAGAAACCCTCAATCATCTTAGAATTTATAAAAGTTATTCAGTTTTTATCAAAGATTGTTCTTTGTATAAAATATCGGTCTTTAGGATTCAAAGAGAGATTCATTGTTGTTCTATTGATTTCGTGAGTCTAGTTTGTTTGTGAAAATCAAACAAGCTCAGTACACATATTGATAGAGTCAATCACTTTGTTCCATCATACCACCAGATTGAGAGATTCAATCAAGCCCTCATCCGCAATTCCACTTCAAGTCCATCAATTGATCAAGCTGAGAGTGTTATACAACCAGCAGCTTGATTCCACCTTATCTATCCTTTTTCTTTCATTTCATTATTCTTATTTTTTTTATTATCATCATCGTCTCATTAGTTTTGCATTTGTTTCAGGTTTACAACTTGATTTCAATCATATCGCCCACCCGATCATCTATTTGGTCGATATATCCAAACCTCAGGCCATCCATACGACCAGCCTGAATCTGTGCCAACAACATCTCCCCACTCTTCTTCTGCAGCCTCAGGTACTTTCTCTCTCTATCTCCCTACTTCGCTTTCAAGATTTTCGCTGTAGAGTATGAGATCTTTAGTCGGTCGTTATAGCGTCATGCCGCCGAAAGCTAGACTGTCCCGGAAGGAAAAAGGGAAAGGCAGGTCTCCGAGCCGTCAATTGATGTGAATTTGGATGCGATTCATCGAGAGGCGCTGATGGACACAATGATGCGATAGAACAGTTCATAGGTGACGGTGACGGTCAGGATGCTGTTGACGACCCGCTGATCCCTATTTGCTATTACCCTGGGGGAATCTTTGCCAAAGAGAGGGCCTTGGATCCTTCGCTAGAGCGTCCGGTGAATGTCGAGGGGCAAGATTGGAGGAAATTGGAGAAGACTTGATCGACAGTGGGGAGCGTGCAGAGGCTCTTTCGCGAGCATAGCGGAGTCAGGGTTACGTTTATCATTCCGCGTTCTGACCAAAGGCCTTGGTCCCAGCCGGTTGGGTATCAATGCATCTATGAGTCGTTTTTCGGGAAAGACACCAAGTTGTGGTTCCCGATCCCTCGGCTTGTCACATCGTACGTTTGGCGTCGAGATGTTGCGATCAGTCAGTTATTGGATGGGTCGCTTCATATTGTGGCCGCCTTGATGGTAATGGCGGCTGAGATCAGCATATCGCTAAAGATCCCGGCTCTCGAAGAGATGAACTTTATCAAGCCTATGCCGCAGGGCATTTACTCGCAGCGGATGCGTCCAAATTACAACGTCATCATGGGCCATCCGAACAAGATGCAGCTTTGGCAACGCTTCTATTTTTACATCAAGTCCAACGAGTCTGCTTTTGAGGAGCCGCCGTCGAGCGATTCTCGTTATCTCTGGAATTATCCAATCGGTAGATTACTGCTTCGAAGTCTTTTTTTCCCTTTTGAGAGTAACCAGTTTTTCTCTTGCTGTGCAGTCGATCATCCGAATACGCTTGATTTCCCAGTAGGTTTCTTTGAAGATGCTCATGCTTTAGCCGCTCACAGCCATCTTCGTTGGCTAGAGATCAGTCGCGAACGGATTCGTCGTGCGCTGAGTCGTCTTGAAAAAGGTGGGGATTTGCTTTCCCTTCCCGTCTTTCTTTACCGTTTTATTCGATTCCTTATATATCTAATCGTTGTCGTCGATTGCTGCAGCTGAGTGGGAGTGCTATATTCGACCCGTGATAGCACCCGGTAAATCACGTATAAATCTTTTCAACAGTAAGGAGCATAGAGAGGTTAAGAGGGCCAGGAGGATGAAGACTCTCCCAGACTTAAGCACACTCATAGAGAAAGAGTTAGATCTCCCGAGGAACAGGTTGATATCGATGCTCGACATAATGGGCTTGGATGGGACTTCGGAGGCGAACCCCCAGACTAAGCCTCCTCCCAGTTCCGTTCCTGAGGAGAACGTTGGCCAGTATTCGAGATAACTGTGCCTCCCCCCAGCAAAGCGAGTAAGAAGCGACCTAGGCTCGATATCCCTGTTGAGTCGACCGGTGGTGAGGCTTCTAAAGTTGCGGGCATGACGCAGACTGGGGAAAGTCGGAAGAAGAGGAAGAGGAAGAGAAGTTGGCTGAAAAGCCTTCCGAGTCTCGCGAGGGAAACGTAGCTCGTGAAGATGATCTTGAAAGCGAACCTGTCAACGATCCTATCGTTCCGACTGATACGGTTCCTTCGACTACGCAGGATGCCTCTCCACCGGGATTGCCTTTGAAGAGGGAGAAGAAGAAAAAGACCGACAGTGGTGAAGCTTCAGCTCTGGTTGGGCCAAGCGATCGTTCAGCGGCCTCGGGTGGAGTCGGTAGGGGACTCGACTGTCCTGCTCCTAAAAGAGCTCGAGTGGAATTTCCCGACCGCATGGAGTTTTCCATTAACCATGAAGTGAGACTTCTCCCAGTTAAGCACCAGATCTTTCTCCTCACATCGCTGCAACACCCTGCACAAATTTTTCAAACAGACAGAAAAGGAGCTACCATAGACACTAAAGTTATCCAAGAAAACCTCCATTATGTCCTCAATCAGGTCAGTAAAAATAGACATCATGCAACGGTGAAATGTCGTAGGAGCATTGCACAAGACGAATGGCATCCTCCTGTAGGCAAACATGCCGTATGGGCATGTGAAGGTTGTCTTCTGTGGGAACCGAAATTCGCACTGTCGATTTACGTTTAAATTAGGAAACTAGGAAAACCCTAATTTCCCAGACGTTTCGGATCTCTGCGAGAGCCGACGGCAAGTGATCAAATATATGCGGAAATCGTGAAAAGATAACAAACGAGTTTAGAGAAAACTGTAGATCTTATTTCGAGTCCGCGTAAGAGCGTTGCGATCACTACAGTAGATCATAAAAGCTTTGGCCACAAAGGCTGTCAGCGAGTTACCTAGTTCTAGCGGCCTAAAAGCTCAAACCTAGTTGACTCACAGCTCGATAACAAAAGACGAAGAAAATACAGAAATGGTTTTTGATTGATTTCGGACTTGACCTTATGAAAGGCTGCCTACGTACCACTTTCGAGGATCAAGCCGAACGTAGTTCAAGAGTGAACCAAGAGATCAAACTGCTTGTGCACGTTCGTCTGGTAATCGGGTGCTAGTCATGGAAACAGAGCATGTCGAGAATAATGCCTCAGAGTTTCTAAGTGCCGAGAGTTCTGAGTCAAAAAAGTTGTTCCCCGTGCCTCTCGCCTAGGACTCCTTATATACTCGCTCCTAGGTCGGTTTACGCTTTTTCCTCTTCTGCCCTTAAGCCGTCATAACTTAAAAATGGAGATATTCCGTTTTTCCCGATCTTTCTAATTATCTTCGAATACTTCGTATTTCTCCGCGGAAACTTGACATTTATCTTTCCTTGCGAACCAAGCATAAACCATCCTACGGTTAATGGGCTTTTGGTTAAGAAATCGTAAGTGGGTTTCGAGTCACGTCTTAGGTCTCTTTGGGCCGTTGTTTGACTCGAATCGTTTACTATGGCTTCTTTCGATAAAAACGAAATTTCCACGGTTTTTATCTTAAAGTTCGATTGATGACTTCAAATGACGAGAAACATGAAATGGGTTGGCTACGGTCTTCGGGAGATAGCATTAAAGAGTAGACGAGAATGCATGGATTCGTGTCGGATCGATTTTTAAGAAAGCACGGTCGCAACGTAGCGACCGAGTCGTGTGCGTGCTCGGTCGCTACGTAGCGACCGAGCCATGTACGTGCTCGGTTGCTACGTAGCGACCGAGCTTTGGTGAGAGCTCGGTCGCTACGTAGCGACCAAGCTGTGTACGTGCTCGGTCGCTACGTAGCGACCAAGCTTCGGTGAGAGCTCGGTCGCTACGTAGAGACCAAGCCGTGTACTTGCTCGGTCGCTACGTAGCGACCGAGCTTCGTTGAGAGCTCGGTCGCTACATAGCGACCGAGCCATGTACGTGCTCGGTCGCTACGTAGCGACTGAGCTTTGGTGAGAGCTCGGTCGCTACGTAGCGACCAGCTTTTGCGCTGGTTGCTACGCGGCAACCTTGTTCGCCTCTTTCTCCAATTTTTCGTGAATGTGTTTTCTCCGCAAGATTCTTCGTAAAAATAAATCTTTTTCTATGATTTATTTTTCGTAAAAACGTTCATGCCGATTTTTACGGACTTTCAGACATTTATTCCATCGTGACCGATTTTGACCCCAACAGTTAGGCCCCCAGCTCGTTAGAACCATGAGATTCTAGCGTGAGGTTTTAGCGAGTAGCTTGGCAAGTTAGGTGAGTTATGCGGAATTAATGGTCGAAAAGGTCTGTGGTAAGTGGTCTTCTCGCTCTTCTAAAAGTAGAACGCGATAAGACTGGGGCTGCGACTTATGACGGCTGCCTACGTACCCTTGTTGAAGGGATCAAGCCTTTCGTAGTTTGTCTTGGAGTTAAGGTTCGTATGACTAGTTTTCCAGCGAGACCTTTACGGTCTGGTTTTTATGAAGAGGTTATCAGGCGTGTTGCTGCCGATGGCATTTTATATGGGTGTAGAAGGAAGACTACGAGTTGTCATCTCGTAATCTAACTCTTTGTGAACTGCTATATTTGTGGTCTGTTTCGAGAGTTTTCTGCAGTGTGTAAACTTGCGGGATTTCTGAAGACGCTCGAATATTGGCAAAGAGACAAATTTTGGGATCTTGTATCAAGGTTTTTGATACTATGCCTAGCAATCTTAGAGACCAGTGCGCTGGGTTTAGGGCAAGACCTAGGTTTACTCCTGGTTTTAGATGGTGCGATGACTAATTCGACTTACGTATCCCGTTTCAGTTTCATCCTGATTTCATACCGATTTAAAGTCCGCGATAGGTTCTCAGCTTATACGACTTGTATGGTTGGAACCGAGCATCTCTCCAAGGACAATTTTTAAGCCTCCTGGAAGTGCTGACCAAAAATTTTGGGTTTCTTTTATAGCGCTATTATCCTTGTGTCGGATGTACGAGAGTCATCTCTACGAGATGACTAAGTCTGTTTAGGACGTTAAGAGTTTTTTGTGATCAGCAACAAACTTAATGGTTAAAATTACCGTTTCGAGTCTTCGCGAAGGATATGTTTTGAGAAGATGTTAGTGCGTATGACTGTCTGGTCTTCCAAGAAAGTGTTTTTATCGAGGAAGGAAATTTCGTCGAAGAACGAATCTTCAGGCCTCTGCGACGTCTCGCGATGCTGATGATTTGTTATTCTTTCGTATGCCGCGTTTCGTGCTTGAAACGTTCGCGGGCTTGAAGATGTTTCGCGATGTTGCAAGGGATTAGTGTTAGCCCTGCATTTGGGAAACATTCGGGTTTGACTACGGATGTTCGCAGCCAGAATTGTTGTTCCTGTTTGGATTTGATTTGCGATCGAGGAGTTAGGACCAAGGGGTCGCGTAAATTTGTCCCCGGAAATAGGTATCCTCCTATACCGTGCTTTGTGTGGTGTTGGCCTTCCGAGATTTCTTTCGTGTCTATTTGAGGATGTTCCGTATAGCTATAGGAGCTCTGTTACGAGTTTTCCTTACATGCCACATTTTACGAGTAAAACACAGCGGGCTTAAAGTGAATCGTAGTATATGGAACTTGGTCAATTTTTGACAAGTGGAACCTTTCCGTTAACTGTTTGGTTGTTAGGACTGAGTTTTGCTATGATGAATTTACCGAATGATTCCCGTTTTTGGGTGGTACGATAATTGTTTGTGCAATCGTTACTTGGCATTTCAAGAAAAATTTTGGATTACCGTTTAGCCGTCAAGTTATTGGAGCGGTGGTTGCTCAATTGTTTTGGCTTTGCATGAAGGTTGTGCTCAGCTTTATAGCTAAGGGCGTTGTTTCCAAAGGATTAGACCATGACACTTTCGTGCTGTCGATAAGGTCAAGTCGGTTAGAATCGTCCTTAAAGGGGATGCTGTAACCTAGTTCGGCTTCGAAGGAAGGGCGTAATTGGGCGAGTGACGAATGGCGTTTATCGAGATTGATAGGCCGAGTATGCCCATGGTGGTAGAAAACGTTTTTCCACTTTAGGGTTAATTTATACGATGAAAGTTTCGTATAATGTTTCCTTTATTCATATGGAAGTTGTTTCCTTTGTTTCCGAGGGAGATAAAGCCTAAGAAGCTCGATACAGAGCCCGTGCGGAGTCAGTTGCGGGGTGATTTCCTGCTCGGACGTGACCAAGCGGAATGAGAGCTGATGCCAGTGAGTCACGGGGCTAAAGAATGAGACCTTTCAGATCGTGGTGCGAGGAAGTAAAGTTTATATTGATCGTCTAATGTCGGATCATACAGCTTGGTTTTTTGCTATAAGGAAAGTACTTTTTCGTAAAACCTGTTACGTTTACTTTCGAAAGTTACTTCGTATGACATGACCTGATTATACGAAGGTTTTTTTGCGTAAGTAACGGGCGACCGGTTTTTACGAATTTATTAAATTGACGCGACATATGGAGATGTCAAAATAACGATGTTTCCGCAGATTTTTGAGAAACGTTTTCGCTTTTGTTTTTATTCTTCGGTGAAAGTTTCTCTGAGTCACTCATGGAGTTTTACCAAAGGTTATTTCACCGAGAACTAGTCGCGAAATGTTTTTGCAGGTTTCTTGAATGAATCAGTTAAACAGCGATAGACTTAGTCGACGAGCGGGGAGGACGTGTTCTCTTTGTCGTATTTTCTGTTACTTTTGTTCTTGATTTTGCTTTGTCGCAAATGTTTTTGATGTTTTTCCGTGAGTCGGTTGGTTCAACGGAAAATGAGAGTGATGCTTTGATGCCTGAAGCTTTCTCGTATAATGATTCTTTTACGAAACTTGTTTTAACAAATCGGAAAAGATCTTTATGACTTCAGCAAATCATCGACTTTCATTCTGAAGTTTGGTAGAAGTTTTCTAAACAAATGATTGCGATGATAGATGCTGTATAGTCTTTGAGAATTTTCCCAACATGGTTTGGATCAGTTCCTAGCGTTTAGACGAATCTCAGATTGTCGTTTCCTTTTAGGATGATCTTGACGAGACATCGCATTGTATGAATATTTTTCCGCATATTTCTACGAGAGTTTGCTTTGTCGAAAGCGTTTTCTTTTCGAAAGCGTTTTCTTGATCTTGACGAGACATCGCATTGTTTGAATATGTTTTTGAAGTATGGGAGTATACGAGTATAGTATACGCACCTACTCCGTCCCTTTTTTCTCGAGGAATAGAATGATCGACAGTCTGAGTCGGTTTGAAGACGACACTTGGACTGTGATTTGGTTGTTTCCAGGTTGAAGACTTGGAATATGTCGGTTCCGAGAGAATTGCCAGAAACGAATCGGTTTTAAGACGACGTTCATGTCTCTAGTTTTTTCTCTCCTTAGGAAGCGAACTTGATATGCGTGGCGATTGTTTCTCGATTTTCAGAGAGTTTAGATCGGTTTGCAAGATCTGGACGAACAGTTATGGGACAATATATCGAGACAGGAAAAATCACCTAAGACTTTGTTCGCTAGACTATCCACCTAGGTTTTACGTTCCCTAAAGTTTTTTGGCAGTCTCAAAGGCGTTTTTATTTCTTAGTAATTTCCTACGAAAACTCCAAGTCTGATTTCAAAAATTTCAAGTCGCAAATACATTAGTTCTCTCGAAGATGCAGTTTTGTCTCTTCTCAGTTTTGCTTGCTCATTTCCCCTTCCTCTTCTTGTGTATGTTCGCCTTTTTCGATATTGGTGTTTATCCTTTGAAACTTGACATTTATCTTCCGAACTTGACTGATACGAAGTCAGTAAAAAGATTCAACGTAATCGTATAGTTGAGGCGGCTAAGGTGTTAAGTTAATCGTTGCCGTGTTATACGATTAATCTGAATCCACGCGAGAAAACTAGTCTTTGCGGGTTTTTTTTTATCATAAAGTTTCAATGGTAACTCCAATCGAGACGAGACAAGAGACGTTTCGATCAAGATTTGAAGGAGAACACAAATATGGAGGTAAGGGTGAGTAGGAGCAAGCGAAGGAGTTTAGACGAGTCTTACTTGTTTTCGTCGTAAAATCTCAACGGAAACTCCGATTGAGACGAAACGAAAAGCATTTCGATCGGGATTCAAAAGAAAACACAAAGGAGGAGATTTTTTGAGGCCTGACAGGTCACTATGTAGCGAGCTCGAGGTCTGACAGGTCGCTATGTAGCGAGTAGAAGTAAGCCAAGAAGAGTCCTACTTGTTTTCGACGTAAAATCTCAACGGAAACTCCGATTGAGACGAAACGAAAAGTGTTTCAATGAGGATTCAAAAGAGAACGCAAAGGAGGAATTTTCTGAGGCCTGACAGGTTGCTATGTAGCGAGTGGATGTCTGACAGGTCGCTACGTAGCGAGTGAAAGCAAGCCAAGAAGAGTCCTACTTGTTTTCGTCGTAAAATCTCAACGGAAACTCTGATTGAGAGGAAAAAAAAAGCGTTACGATGAGGATTCAAAAGAGAATGCAAAGGAGGACTTTTCTGAGGCCTGACAGGTCGCTATGTAGCGAGTGGACGTCTAACAGGTCGTTACGTAGCGAGTGGAAGCAAGCCAAGAAGAGTCCTACTTATTTTCGTCGTAAAATCTCAACGGAAACTCCGATTGAGACGAAACAAAAAGCGTTACGATGAGGATTCAAAAGAGAACGCAAAGGAGGACCCTTTTTATGCCTGACAGGTCGCTACGTAGCGAGTGGAGAGTTGGCTTGAGCTCGGTCGCTACGTAGCAACCGAGCCGTGTGCTTGCTCGGTCGCTACGTAGCGACCGAGCTGTGTAATCCATTTGTTGCACTTCTTTTTTCCGCAATTAACCTAGGGGTTTCTGCGGTTTTTGGGAGAACAAGTTTTACCCTTCCGAAATGTTTTCGGAAAACGTGTTTTGGTAAAACCCTTACGCATTGAGATTTCTTTTGTTCGGTAATGAGCCAAACTTACGGGGTTTGATAAGATTTATCGTTTCCCTTTATGTTTAAAAGGAGAAATCGCGAGCTTGTTTCATTGCTCTTCCTGTGGCGAAAAGTCGCAGCAAGGTTTTCGATTTTCTCAAGAACTGTGGCGTTTGCATAGGCGTTGGCCATAGGCGCAGTGGCGGCTGGAGTTTTCTTACCAGCGTTGTTGCGAACTGCGATTTCCTCTTTCGTGTTTCCATACATTATTTTGTTCAAGCGTTTTACGGCTATGAATTAGAGTAATCCATACCTCCCCTCCTTCTAGCGCCAAACTGTGGGAACCAAAATTCGCACTGTCGATTTACGTTTAAGTTAGGAAACTAGGAAAACCCTAATTTCCCAGAGGTCCCGGATCTCTGCGAGAGCCGACGGCAAGTGACCAAACATATGCGGAAATCGTGAAAAGATAACAAACGAGTTTAGAGAAAACAGTAGATCTTATTTCGAGTCCGCGTAAGAGCGTTGCGATCACTACAAGAGATCATAAAAGCTTTGGCCGCAAAGGCTGTCAGCGAGTTACCTAGTTCTAGCGGCGTAAAATCTCAAACCTAGTAGACTCACAGCTTGATAACAAAAGACGAAGAAAATACAGAAAAGGTTTTTGATTGATTTCGGACTGAACCTTATGAAAGGCTGCCTACGTACCCCTTTCGAGGATCAAGCCGAACGTAGTTCAAGAGTGAACCAAGAGATCAAACTGCTTGTGCACGTTCGTGTGGTAATCGGGTTCCAGTCATGGAAACAGAGCATGTCGAGAATAATTCCTCAGAGTTTCTAAGTGCCGAGAGTTCTGAGTCAAAAAAGTTGTTCCCCGTGCCTCTCGCCTAGGACCCCTTATATACTCGCTCCTAGGTCGGTTTACGATTTTTTCTCTTCTGCCCTTAAGCCGTCATAACTTAAAAATGGAGATATTCCATTTTTCCCGATCTTTCTAATTATCTTCGAATACTTTGTATTTCTCCGCGGAAACTTGACATTTATCTTTCCTTGCGAACCAAGCATAAACCGTCCTACGGTTAATGGGCTTTTGGTTAAGAAATCTTAAGTGGGTTTCGAGTCACGTCTTAGGTATCTTAGGGCCGTTGTTTGACTCGAAACGTTTATTACAGCTTCTTTCGATAAAAACGAACTTTCCGCGGTTTTTATCGTAGATTTCGATTGATGACTTCAAATGACGAGAAACATGAAATGGGTTGGCTACAGTCTTCGGGAGATAGCATTAAAGAGTAGACGAGAATGCATGGATTCGTGTCATATCGATTTTTAAGAAAGCACGGTCGCTACATAGCGACCGAGTCGTGTGCGTGCTTGGTCGCTACGTAGCGACTGAGCCATGTACGTGCTCGGTCGCTACGTAGCGACCAAGTTTCGGGGAGAGCTCGGTCGCTATGTAGCGACCGAGCTTTGGTGAGAGCTTGATCGCTATGTAGCGACCGAGCCGTGTACATGCTCGGTCGCTACGTAGCGACTGAGCCGTGTACGTGCTTGGTCGTTATGTAGCGACCGAGCTGTGTACGTGCTCGGTCGCTACGTAGCGACTGAGCTTTGGCGAGAGCTTGGTCGCTACGTAGCGACCGAGCTTCGGGGAGAGCTCGGTCGCAACGTAGCGACCGAGCAAGCAACGTAGCGACCGAGCAAGCAACGTAGCGACCGAGCTTCGGTGAGAGCTCGGTCGCTATGTAACGACCAAGCTTTAGGGAGAGCTCGGTCGCTACGTAGCGACCGAGCTTTGCTGAGAGCTCGGTCGCTACGTAGCGACCGAGCTTCGGTGAGAGCTTGGTCGCTACGTAGCGACCGAGCCGTGTACATGCTCGGTCACTACGTAGCGACCGAGCTTCGGTGGGATTTCTATTCAGGTAATCAGGATTATAATCTTACAGATGTCTAACAAGTTGTATGCATGATATTATAGAGCTCAAACACTTATACACAAACCGATCGGCGTTCGCTTTCTAGGTTTGTCTACTGACCAGACAAGTGTCGATCGATGATTCTAGAGTAATTTCGATCGATACACTTGTTGTACGTTCGATCGATTATTCTATAAGAATATCGATCGACGCGTTCTTAGTTAAGCCTTATGCGCGGGTTGAATTATGCTCACTAGACTTTCTAGATCAGCTTTCGCCTTACTCTAGCAATCCTAGCTCAATTAGGATGAATACAGGGTGAGATGCAAGTGATGACGTGAGTCTACAATTCCTAGGGCAAGTTCTAGCTAGTGAAACTAGAAACATGCATTAATGACAATCCTAATGATGAATATCACAACTTAGCAATCTATAGTTGGGGCTAATCCCTCATTACCTATCTAAACCCTAAACCAAACAATAGAACTACTCAGACATGGCTAAGCAATTCATAACAACAATTAGGTATAAAAACTGCATAGATAAATAGATAGATATTAATGGAGTTCCAATCACAAATCTCTTTGGATCTCCTCTCCAACTCTGCTAAAATCCTAGAAAACCATTGTTGTGAAAATAAGAAAACAAGAAAGCACACTTTGCCCTAACATGTTGGCAAGCTATATATATTAGGTTAAAACTCGTGAGGTGTAATCTTGTAAATTGGTGAAGTCTTGGGCTCTAAGTCGGCTAGAACCAAACGGGCTTCTGCGCGCTTCGCCGTCGATCGATGTCACAGGATGTGCATCGATCGATTATTGTCTCTGAATGTCAACCATTGGCCTTGCTCGATGGTCAACTCGGATGCTTTCTCCAATTATCTCCAAAATGCTCCAAAACCATCACTTTCTTCCAAATCACTCTTTATCCTATAAATATACTAAATAGACTATAGAATATAGTAATTAGTTATTAAAACACTTAACAAACCATGGCTAAAAGTGGGTAAAATCCATGGCCTATCAACTACGCATTCAAGACATGCTATAATCTGAAGCAATATAGGTATCACAAAACCAAGCTTGGATATTGTTGTGCAGGAAGAAATGTGGATTCCGTGTGTGGTTGGCGTAACTACGGATCTACTAGGGCAGAATCTGAGCGGAGGCACGTAAGAGTGTTCAAGGATGAGCATAGTTGTGTACCCAATGGAGAATGTGAGATGATTAAAGTACCGGTATAGCTAGGTTATTTGTGGATAAAATTAGTGAAGAACCAGATTATTATATTACTAAGAAGATTGAAGAAATTATTAAGGAAAGATGGAAGATTAGTGGCTCTAAGACCTCAATGTAAAGCTGCTAGAAACAAGGCATTGAGGTGGGTTGACAAAGAATACGAGCAGCAGTTTGCTCGCCTTCGTGACTACGCGGCTGAGATTGTGGGAACTGAAATTCGCACTGTCGATTTCCGTTTAAATTAGGAAAGTTAGGAAAACCCTAATTTTTTGGAGGTCTCGGATATCTGCTAAACCACGCGCCAAGCAATCAGAACACGAAATAAAGACGTGAAAAATAAGAAATCGTCAAAAGAGAGCAAAAAGAAGTCTTATTCCGAATTTGCGTATGAGCGTTACAACAAGGTAGAAGCCTCGGCTACGAGAGCTGTGGGCGAGATTCCTAGTCCTAACAACCTAAGACTGCAAAACCTAGTTGAGTCGTAGCTCGAGATAACAAAAATGGAAAGTTGCCTAAATGCTCTAAGTGCTAAGTTTGCTCCGAAAAAGTTCCCTTTGTGCCTCTCGCCTAGGACTCCTTATATACTCCCTCCAAGATCGGTTTGAGCTTTCCTCTTCTACCCTTAAGCCGTCATAACTCGAAAATGGAGATATTGCATTTTTCTCGATATTCATGATCATCCGCGGAAACTTAACATTTATCTGCGGAAATTCGACATTTTAACTTTTCTTGCGACTAAGTATAAACCGCCATAGTATCTATGGGGGTTTCCTTAAAAAATCATAAGTGGGTTTCTAATCACGTTTTAGACCAATTTGGGCCGTCTTTCAACTCGAAAAGTTTATTACGATTTTTATCGATAAAACTAAAATTTCCGCGATTTTTATCGTAAAGTTTAAGTGATAACTCCAATCGATGGGAGTGAGAAATGATATGGTGATATCACTCAAATTACCCTAAGGAGTGAATTACTCTCTCAAATAAGAGGTTCAGGTGTAGTACTTAGGGATCGAATCCACAGAGACTCTAGGATTACACAAAAGATTTATAGTATTCGAATTAAGGCTAGATTAAATGATTTATAGGTTTTAAAGCAGTAAATGAATTTGTGAGTAAAATAATTGCTCGATTGATTTGATTTGAGGTTGTTAGAATACCTAGATTCAGGTATGTTCTCAAGTATGATAAGTAATACTTAAGTTGGGTCTTTAGGGGTTTATTGATATTAATTGTTCTTGAATTCAAACTAAGATATAATCTATTTGATTGTCTAATATGGATCTCGGATTTCAACTTTCGTATGTTAATTACGAGAAAGTGTCGATCGATAATTCGTTATGAATATCGATCGACACACCTTTCGAAATATCGATCGACAGGGCTATCGATGCGTCGATCGATACTTCTTCCAGAAAGCTTTACGGACATGTTTGATTTATATTCTCTACCTCACTAGACCAACTCTCGCCTGTATCAAGTCAGTTAGATCATACTAGCAAATTTCAGGTATTGAGTCAAGCAATTGCTTGATCTCAATTAATCCTAAGATATAAGTTTAAGAAGGTGATCAATCCTAAACTTAGCTTTAAGAACAACTAGATGAAGAACTGTATTTCTAAACACCCTAACAATTGTTTGTGTCAGTAATACATTTATGAACCTATTGAGAAACCAAAACCTAACAGCAAGGACTACTCAGACATATTCATGAAACACATAGTTATGATGGTCTGAATAATACTTAAATAAAATAATAAAAACATGATAGAGTAAAGAAACAAAGGGGGTTCAAGATCTTCCCTCTCTCAAGGTGTACAGATCTCTCTCTCTCTCCAATCCTTAGCTCTCTCTCCCTAGAATAGTATGAAGCATAGCCGTCAACAATAGCTTAGAAAACAGTAAAATAGGGTTTCAGGTCGTCCAGGGGTATATTGGTAATATGTGGTGACGTCTGAGCCTAAATTGGTCACGAAACAGGCTTATCCTGTTTTCTGGGATCACTGTCGACCGACACCAATGATGCAATATCGATCAACAGTCCTTCATTTCCTCGACAGCTTCCTCTCGCGAGGCAGACTGACCACTCTTCAGTAAAACAGGTATAACTTCTGCTACAGGATGCTGATTAACCTCAAAATGGTGGCGTTGGAAATATAAATCAAAGTTCTATCTTGTGTCAAAAGATGAGCTCAATCTAACAGAGGGAAGGTCTCCATCCATAGCTAAACATCGGATGCGTCTGTGCAGTTCTACACCTCAAAAGGCTCCAAAATCACCATATTTCTCCAGAACGTATCTGAACCGGTAAATACTCTAAACAGACTCTATATAGTATTAAATATATATTAAAACACTTACCCTTTTTCTTGTCCTCAAGCAAAACAGACGGGCAGTCTCTCTGAAAGAGGTTTGAAAACAGCAGAGACTCACATGATTTAAAACTTAGAATCATCACCTCTACAATATTGCAATCCACATCTAAGAGGTCCTAATCACAAAAGCACATTACACAATATCCTAGCTTAGCAACCAAATTCACCTAGCCAATAACTTAGCAAATCATGTCTGACATTTCCCTCTACCAACCTCATTTCTTAACATAAATAAAAGTGCATGCTTTACCTTGGGAGTATCGATCACAGGATGCAAGAATTTTAAAACAAGTATCTGGATCTGCAGGCAAAAGTTAGTTCCTATATTTTCTCTCTACTAATTTCTCTCTTTAGTCAAAGTCTGCTTCCATTGCAGAATCATTGACCAAGATTGGACAGACTTCCATGAATCAAGCCTTAGTGGTGGTTGCCACCAAGTCATGTTCACTTTTTTTTTATCTATATCCAAGAATTCATGTGAATCGAACCTTGATGATTGCTGCCACCAAGTCCCGTTCGAATTCTTTTTGTTGGAATCCTTATGAAGCAAGCCTTAATGGTTTTAGCCACCAAGTCCTATTCGGATTCCACCTAACTAACACCTATTATATATATATATATATATATATATATATATATATATATATATATTTTTATTTATATTTTTATTTTCTTTCTTTTTTTCTTTTTGTTATATTTTTTTATAATAAATATCTCTACCTATAAATCTAGGGTCGAAATAGAGAGAGAAAATGTGATAAATCTACACAAGACTTTACCTTCCAGACTTGTTTGAAGAATCTGATCTCATGTATACCAAGCCCCAAGATAAGCAGTTGTGTCAAGTTTAGTGTTGGAGGTCAGTTTTGGTTCATTCAAACAATCTCATCAAGTGTGAATAGTTGACAGATTGATCCACTTTAGTATCTTTAGTACTATCTGCAATCAGTAAGTCTAGAATGGTGCTAAAGAGTGGTTAGATAACAAGCAAAAATCTAATAAGTTCATTATCCCCTTCTTGACTCAATAAATCTCTTTTGAAAACATTTGATATGACTCATGAACACACTAATATTAGTAAACATCCCCCCAGACTTAAATTACACTGTCCCCAGTGTATATCCAGTCAGAGTTATAGTGAGAACTAATCATAAGTACACAATTTAACAAGTTAGAATGATATACCTGCCCGGGTTAAGTGTCGATCGATGGAAAGGAGTTACAATCGGTCGATTTTAGGTGATGTACTGTCGATCGATATCGACATGCTCTCATCGGTCGATTTTATAATCGTTTACTCAGACTTTTTTTTTTAATTTAGTTTTAACTAAATCCTAAATATCCTAAAACTAGAAATGGGTTGCCTCCCATTCAGCGCTTATTTTAAGTCTTGAGCTCGACTCGAGGTATGATCTGTCTAATTATCAGGAAGAAGGCCTAAGTTTAAAGGCCTGCTAATTGGCGGTTTAGCCCAGTAGTGTTTCACTCGTTGACCATTCACTGTAAATTCTTCTCCTTTATCGTTTATAAGTGTGATGGCTCCATAATGTTTGACATCCACAACAGTGAAAGGACCTGACCAACGAGATCGGAGTTTTTCGGGAAACAGCGTAAGCCGAGAGTTATATAACAGCACTTGATCATTTGGTTTGAAGTGCCTGGAGATGATCTTTTTATCATGATATGCTTTCGTTTTCTCTTTATAGATCTTTGAATTCTCATAGGCTAAGTGTCTTATTTCATCCAGCTCGTTAAGCTGCATTAGTCTCTCTTCGGCAGCTGGTTTGATGTCGAAATTTAATAATTTTATAGCCCATGCTGCCTTATGTTCTAGCTCAACCGGTAAGTGACAGGATTTTCCATAGAGTATGTGAAATGGGGTTGTTCCTAGTGGGGTTTTGTATGCAGTTCGGTAGGCCCAAAGTGCATTGTCCAGTTTTCTAGACCAATCTTTCCTAGAAGTTCCTAAGGTCTTTTCTAAGATTTCTTTGATCTTTCCTAGAAGTTCGGTAGGCCCAAAGTGCATTGTCCACTTGTTTACGGATGGTAAGGCGTAGCAACTCTATGGTGAACTTCGTTCTTCTGGAGTAATCCGTCAAAAACTTTGTTAATAAAATGGGAGCCACCGTCACTTATGACTATTCTAGGAACTCCAAATCTAGGAAAAATAACGCTCTTGAAAAGCTTGATAACTACAGATGCGTCATTTGTTAGGGAAGCTACTGCTTCGACCCATTTTGATACATAATCAACAGCGACTAGTATGTATTTGTTCCTGTACGAAGAAGGAAAAGGACCCATGAAATCTATTCCCCAACAATCAAAGATTTCTACCTCTAGAATAGATTTATGTTCCTTTTCATGTCTTTTACTGATTTTCCCCCTTCGTTGGCATCTGTCGCATTGTGCTATGAATGCATGAGCATTGCGAAACATGATCGGCCACCAGAATCCTGCCTGAAGAATTTTAGATACCGTTTTAAAGGTTGCAAAATGTCCGGCGTAGTCGGATCCATGGCATTGGAATAAGATATCAGGGATTTCAGTTTCGGCGACGCAACGTCTATATATCCCGTCAGAGCAATGTTTGTAGAGATATGGCTCGTCCCAGTGATATCTCCTAACTTCTCGTAAAAATTTCTTCCTTGTGTAGCCTCTCAACTCTTCGGGTTCTATGTCAGCAGCTAAATAGTTTACTATATCAGCGTACCAAGGTCTGTCCTTTAAACCTTGTCCGACTACATGCACTTCTCGATGCAGACTTTCATCTATGGGGGAATCACGGTCAGGGTACAGCTTGTTGTGCGCGACGTTAACTTTTATATCGAAGGTGAGGGTTTTGGGATTTGTATCTTTGCTCAGAATATCTGAAGTATTGATCGACATACTTTAGTCGTCGTCGATCCACCTGGTATTGTTGTAATCAATCGACATTGCATCGTTATCGTCGATCGACAGGTCGTCGGAAGTGAGACATACATTCCCGATGAATGAATCCGTTTGGTAAACGTTTTCAGTTGGTAAGGAATCATCGATAGGGACGTCGTTTTCTATTCTTATCCGGAAAAAATGATCTGCAACTCCGTTTTCTACTCCTCTTTTATCTTTAATCTCGATGTCGAATTCTTGAAGCAGAAGGATCCATCGCAGGAGTCGTGGTTTCGCATCTTTCTTTTGCATTAAATATTTAATTGCAGCGTGGTCAGTATGAACGATGACTCGCGAACCAACCAGGTATTGGCGGAATTTTTCAAATGCATAAACTACAGCAAGAAGTTCTTTTTCTGTTGTTGTGTAATTCCTTAGTGCCTCGTCGAGTGTTCGACTGGCATAGTAAACTGCATGTAGCTTTTTTTCTTTTCTTTGGCCTAGAACTGTTCCTACAGAGAAATCGCTCGCATCGCACATGATTTGGAAAGGAAGATTCCAGTCAGGTGCTTGTACGATGGGGGCAGTTACCAAGGCTTTCTTTATTTTCTCAAAAGACTTTACGCATTCTGGTGAGAAGTCGAATTTAACTTCTTTACAGAGGAGGGAGGTGAGAGGTCTAGCGATTTAGCTAAAATCATGTATGAACCTCCTGTAAAATCCGGCATGCCCGAGAAAACTTCTCACGTCTTTTATGTTCGTGGGTGCAGGCAATCCGATCATTACTTCAATTTTTGCTCGATCTACTTCTATACCAGTAGCGGACACTTTATGTCCTAGGACGATTCAATCGTTAACCATGAAGTGGCATTTTTCCCAATTTAGAACAAGGTTCTTTTCTTCACATCTTGCCAAAACTTTACATAGGTTGTCGAGACAGTTTTTGAAACTGGATCCATATACGGAAAAATCGTCCATAAAGACTTCCATGAAATCTTCTATAATATCTTTAAAGATTGATATCATGCATCGTTGGAAAGTGGTAGGGGCATTACAAAGACTGAATGGCATTCGGCGGTATGCAAATGTTCCGTAAGGGCATGTAAAGGAGGTCTTTTCTTGATCGTCAGGATGTATAGGGATTTGGAAAAATCCAGAGTATCCGTCAAGAAAACAGTAGTATTGGTGATTTGTCAATCTTTCCAACATTTGATCAATGAAGGGTAAGGGAACGTGATCTTTTCTGGCGGCAGCGTTTAGCTTCCTATAATCGATACACATTCGATGTCCAGTGACAATTCGCGTGGGAATGAGTTCATTCTTATCATTCTTAACCACTGTAATTCCGCCTTTCTTAGGTACAACATGCACAGGGATCACCCAGTTGCTATCCGAAATCGGGTAGATGATTCCAACATCTAGAAGTTTGATAATTTCCTTCTTAACAACTTCTTTCAAGTTCGGGTTTAGCCTTCTTTGATGTTCCACTGACGATTAGGAATCGTCCTCTAGGTGGATCCGATGCATGCACAGATATGGAGAGATGCCAGGAATATCCTCGAGAGAGTATCCGAGGGCTTTCCCATATTTACGCAGTTTATTTAATAACAACGCAAGTTCTCCATTTGTCAGGTTGGCGTTTACGATTACGGGGTAGGAATTTTTATAGAGAAAAGCATATTTGAGTCCAGCGGGTAGTTGCTTTAAATCGATCTTTGGTACTTTTTCGGGATCCCATTCCTCTAGATAGGATGGTTGTCGATCGACAGTTTCGTTAAATATCTATCGACGTTGATTTCCGAAGCGTCATCCTCTATGTCATCGACGTTTGCTATTTCTATACTTGTGTCCATTAATAGCGCGTATTCATCATCTCTGATGTTGATGCTAAATGTTTCCTCTTCGGTAGATGTGAGCATTTTTTTCAGGGGATCATCTGAGCATAGGTCTATGAAGGATTCTTCAGCCAACTCAGAGATATCGTCCATGTAAGAGGCTTGTTTATCGATCAAGGGTTGTTTTATTAGTTTTTCCATATCGAAGCTCATTGAAATGTTTCCAATGTTTAAACATATCCGACCTTCCTTGACGTCGATGATTGCACCAGCGGTAGCTAGAAATGGTCTACCTAAGATGAGGGGATCTTTTGGTTCATTCTGGTATTTCAACACAATGAAATCGTTGGTATGTGACAGTCGTTAATTCTTATCGGCACGTCATCTAGTACTCCCTCAGGTACTCTAACGGATCTCTCAGCAAGAACCAAAGTTATTTTGGTGGGTTTGAACTCGTCGTATCCCAGGGATATCGCGACATAGTGTGGCATGAGATTCACGCTAGATCCTAGGTCACAAAGGGATCGAGGAAAACTCTTATCTCGTATGTTGCAATCTAGAACAAAACTACCCAGATCAGGTCTCTTGATCGGGGTTTCGCCTTGGATTATTGCACTTACTTCCTCTGAAACCATCAGGACGCTGTGTTCAGCAGCTGGGAAGCTGTTGGATACCATTTCTCTTACATATTTCTTAATCGAAGAAGATATTTTTATGGCATCACTTAGTGGAATTTCCAACGTGATTTTATCGAATGCTTTCTTGCAGATCGCTTTATCCAATTCTCGCTTAGTTTGCGTCTTGTTAGGAGGAAAGGGTGGCAAAGTCCTATACACTCTCTCTACCGCCCGGCGTGGCGGGAGTCGAGTGTGCATCGACATTGATTTCATTCTGTCGATCAATATTTACCGTAGTCGGTTGATCGACATTATTCCCTTCTTGTCAACCGATTTCCACATCTTCTTCCGACTCCTCCTCTTCTTCATCGAGGTTAATCGTTTCCTTTTCAGCTTCAGGGGGTTTTTCTGCAGAAGTGATTTCTACAGCGCTCGGGGAAAGGCGTTTTCCGCTTCTTAGTAACACAGCGCAAACTTGGCGTCTCGGGTTGGTGTCAGTTTTTCCAGGAAGGAATCCTTCATCCCTTCTGACAAACCCAGCGTTATGCGCAACTTGGCTATCCAATTTCTTGACATGGTCACTCAAAGTTTCAAACTTATCATGTAAATCATAATATATGGAATCCAATCTTTCATCGAGAACCGCACTCATTTTTTGCTGGTGTTTTAGAACTTGACCAATCATAGATTCCAGCTCGCTCCTATGAGTCTGTCCTGCCTCGTAGGTCCTTGTGAAGCTCATGTTTCGCTGCTGATCGGCATGTCTTTGTTTGCGAAAGCCAGTTTCATCGATGCGGTGTACATGCTCTTCTTCATTTCCTTCACGTAAAAAGGTCTGACTCTCATCGGTAAACCGAACTTGCTCATCTCCAATCACAAAAGCATGAACTGAATCTGACGTTTCTTTCACCTCAGATATCTGGTCTCCATTCAAATTCTCGGCCATCTTCCTCCTCTCGAGATCAGTCTTCTTAGTACTGGTGCTAGACGCCACATTTTCAATGAGCCTCGTAGCTTCTTCAGGTGTCTTGGTTTTGAAGTTGCCTTGACTCGCAGCGTCCAAAGTCGCTTGGTATGTCCAGTCGAGACCTGTGAAGAAAATATTAAGTAGCTGGATTTCGGGAAAACCATGGTGTGGGCAGTCTCGCTGGTAGGCTCTGAATCTCAACCAAGAAGCCTTAAAAGTTTCAGTAGTGCCTTGAGAAAAATTATAGATCTTATTCCTAAATTCTTCGGTTCGTGCATCATCGAAGAAGTTGTTGAGGAAGACGCTTTTGATATCACTCCAGCAAGTGAAAGATCATGGCTGCAATTGTTTCAGCCAGTGCGTCGCATCTCCAGCAAGGGAGTGCGGGAAGAGTTTGCAAAATAGGTAGTCTTCAGAGACTCCATGCACCTTGATGTTAGACACAAAGTCCTCAAGTGCTTCGATATGGTCTATGGGGTTTTCATGAGGAAGACCACGAAAGGGGTGCTGACTTACTAGAGATAAATATTTGGGTTTTAGTTCAAAGTCTTTTCTTTGAAATGCTAGAGGACGGATCGCAGACCTGTTCGTGTAGAACCGATCAGGTCTGTTGCAATCTCCAATAGGAATTGGAGTATTCAAAACAACAGCTATTCCAGTAGGAATTGGAGCCCTATGTCTATAATTAATTTGGTTTGATGCGTTGCATACTCGACCTTTTTGATCTCATAGAACTACTTTTCATTATTGAAATAGGTAAGAACATACTTACATGCTTCAAGCAGGATGGCGTCGATCGATATTGGTAGTGGAGTGTCGACCGACTTTTCTGTCGACCCATCGCTCGATGTTGTTGGCTGAGCGTCGATCGATTTTTGTATCGATGATATATTGTGTTCTCGGCATATTATACGTATGTCTTACTAATAGTTTACAAGGTTTTATCGAGTCTTTTTAGTCTCTTTCGAGTCATAACAGGTCTAGAGTTGCATTGGATAGGAAATGGACCAGCTGATGGAAAAGAAGAGAGAAAAGTATGATTTGGAGTCTTTCGTGCGGAACAGCCAACCGGTGAAGCCTGAGTGCCTGCTCCAGCGACAGAGATAAAAAAACGGAAGATCCAAATATTTCAGGATTTGCCCTAGATTTCCTATTTCTTTCTTCTAGCCGCATGTGGCTCCTATATATATAGTTTCCTATTTATTATTTTAGACCTACCTTAGTTTTTACGCAAGAAAAGACCTGAGAGAGCTTTGATTTTAGCGATCGCTACTTGTAAGGGAGAAGGCCTCATCTATCTCATAGAGAAGATTATCCTGAACCCTCTGATTTCTTTGATTTATAATATGCAGTATTATTCAGAAATCATGCTTCTCTGTTCTTGTGGTATGTCTGAGTAGTCACCGAGTTAGTTTAGGGTTCTAGGGTTTTGGATTCGTGAGCTAAGCATAAATAAGTCATCTTGAGAATGTCTACATTCATATCTGTTCTTATTGCTTGCATTGAACCGATCACTCAGTGCATAAATTAGGGTTAATCGATTTAGCTAGCCGTTAATTGATAACCTGATATGAATTGAATGAGCTTTGCATCCCTAGTCAGCGAGAGTAGATACTAGGGTGTATTGTGAACATATCGGACTTGATCTCTAGAGCTTGCCATCGTGTCTTGATCCAAACGAGAGTTTAGGCATCAAGACCGACTTGCAAAGGAATCAACACCACGAGAGTGGGTTGATTCAACCTGAGTGATCCGAGTTTAGACTCGTTATAAACTGAACTTGAATAATTGCTTGGTTTGTGATTCCATACCTGAAGAAGAAACCTTAGACTAGCGCCTTTAAATCAATCCAAAACAACCTAATCTAGTTACCTATTCTTTACGATATTTACTTCTTTAAAACCCCCACTTCGTTTTAGCTAAATTTTGATCCCATAAAGATAAAGTGTGAACTGGTCCTCTGGAATTGTATTTAAAAATATTACAACTACACTGTTAACTTGACAGTAGACAAAGATCCAATTTTAGTGTATCAATTTTTGGCGCCGTTGCGACGGGGACCAACTTTTTACCTTTATTTTTCTGTTATTTACTTAGTCTAAAACTTCTAACTTGTTTAATCCTTTTTGCAGTTAATGACCCAGGTGCATGACCAGTAGATATACTCGGAGCAATACACAAGAGGACTTAAATTCGCTTACAAATCAGGAACTCGCAAGCGTAGAAAGGACCAACCGTCAACAAAAATCAATCACTGCAACAATGGCCGACCTCGGCACTCCAGAACAAATGGCCGCGTCTATGCAACAGATGCAACAGCAGATGCAACAGATACAAGAGTTGCAGCAAACAATGGCAGCGCAGCAACTGGCTGCGCAGCCGGAACCACCTGTCCCAATTGGTGAGAGAAACCTACCCCGTAACATCCCTACTACGCGCTCTGCTATCGCTCCTCCACCATGTCAAAGGGTAGATTTTGAGATAAAACCCGGCATGATCAATCTTGTCCAGAGAAAGTTGTTCCATGGACTGTCAGCTGAGATACCGATGGAACACATTGAAGCTTTTGAAGAGATATGCAGTTTCACTCGTGCAAACGGCGTCCCACCCGACTACATCAAATGCATGATGTTCCCATTCTCTCTAGCGGACAAGGCTTCACGATGGTTTAAGTCATTACCTACAGGTTCCCTAACTTCTTGGGAACAGGTTAGAGCAGCTTTCTTGGGACACTTCTACACGAAAGCCAAAACAGCTTCCCTAAGGAACAAGATCTTCTCCTTCAAGCAACTCGCTAATGAACCTTTCAACGAAGCTTGGGAACGGTTCAATGATACCCTAAGAGAGTGTCCTCATCACGGGTTCGACGATGACCATGTTCTAGGAATCTTCTACGATGGTGTGGAATGGGAGTTTCACAATGCTCTAAACGCAGCGAGCAACAGAGATATCATGACTCAAACCATAGAAGGAGCTCACGCGCTAATAGAGAACATGGCAGCTAGTTCGTCCAACAAAAACGAAGAGACTGACCGTTCCAAGAAGGTGAACAGCATGGACACTAGGAAGATTGATGACCTCGCCGCTAAGGTCGATCTGCTGCTCAGGAACAATCAGAATCAGATCTATGTCATGGAAGAAACCAATCTGGAACCAGGTACTACAGATGCTGCAGCAGAAAACAAAATATCATAAGAAGATCAGCAAGAGGTCAGTTATGTTAACGGGCAGGGTTGGCAGTTCAAGAACTACCATCCAAACCCTAATGTGCGTAAAAACCCGCATCTGTTCTCATACAAGACCAATCCAGACAACCCCAACGACAGATCTCAGGGAAATCAGTTCCAAAACACTGGATATCAGAAGCCATACTTCCAGAATCAGAATCAGAATCAGAATCAGAATGGGAAGATGTTCACCCTCAGCCAGGCTCAGAATCAATTTCAGAACCGGCAGAATAATCCACAGGCTGCTCCTGCAACCGCATCATGCAACCGCAAGCGGTCCGCCAGATGAGCTGAACGGAATGATGCAACAACTTCTGCAAGGTCAACAGATTCAAGGAAAAGCACTGAACCAGGTTACAACCGAGATAAACACTCGGATGGACAACATGTTCACGAAATTTAATTCCAAATACGATGTTGTAGCAAGCCACATAAGGCAGATGGACGTTCAGATTGCTCAAACTGCTGAAACAATAAAAAGGCAACAGGGAACATGTAGCATTCCGGTCCCGCTGTCTGAGCTGGATCAGTCTAAAGACGAGTCAGACAGACCGATCAGATGACTTAGTCAGGATTAGACTAGTCGTCTAGGAAAGTGTTGGTCAGTTAGGACAATGATGCCGAGTCCGGACATAACAGTTGAGCTTGTCGGACTGAACTGGTCGGGTTTCAGACAAGGTAGTTAGACTTGTCTTCCGAGATTAGATAGTCTATATACGAACTGACTGAATATACGTTCTGATGGGAATGGGTACTGAGCTGAACGTGTACAGGAAGCTAAGCAAACTGATGGGATCAGTTATCTGGCGGTTACCGGGAGCAGTTTTTGAGCAGTTGCTAGAGCGGTTAGCATAGCAGTCGGAACGGTTATCAGATCAGTTGCCAAGAACGGTTTCATAGTTGGTTTTCTTAACTGACACGGACAGTTATTGGATCGGGAAACCGTCAAAGGCAGTTGGCCGAGAGAAAGGAGCTGCCGAGGGCAGTTACAGGCTGGATTGGGCGCGGAGCGGTTAGGTTGGTGGAGAAACCGCCCATCTGTTTCCCTTAAGTGGGATTTGGCAGATCAGAGAGAGGACACGGGTTCCTGGACAGAAAGACAGATAAAAAAAATTGAGAAAGAGACCGAGTGAGATCAATCCTGATCGGAAAGAAGGAGAGCGTTGGCCGGAGGGCCAATCGGAGTCTCTGTTAGAGACCGCAGGTCTGTCTGTCCACTGCAGCTCTGTCTGATCAGAACGTTGATCAGATCGTACTGATGACACTGGAGGGAAAGAACAGAGGGAAAGGAACAGAGGGAAAGGAACTGAGAGAGAGACAGACGGATCCGAACAGGGATATTTGGCCAGACGGCCGTTTCAAGCCTCCTTTGGTGGAGGCGAGTCCTTCTTGTTCTGATGCGACTGGTTCTGATCCCTACACGAATGGATCGCGACTAGGATATCGAGAGATGGTACCGGAGAGCGATGGTTTGATCGTGCGGATCCTGCCTGATGGCCGGCGAGTACTGACGCGTCTGTTTCGGCGGGTTCTGCGGAACAAGGGGATTCGGTTAAGTGTCTGATCGAGCTGGCTGGATAAGACGGACGGGAAGCAGGAAGACAGCAAGGAAGGAGTGTATGGATGGATTATCAGATAACAAAGCACAGAGGCAGTAAGGTACATGTTTATTATGCTGCGATTACTAGTAGATTGCTAAGTTGCTGAATTAGACTTGGCGAATCCTGTGTACTGAACTGAACCTCTTAGAGGAAAGCTGGTTAAAAATTGTAAGTGAAGGGAATATTTCGTAAAGGGCCAGTTTGGGTCGGGGCAATCAAACTGAGGACGAACCGGCGGTAAGGGAAACCGGGTCGGGGCCTTTCAAGTGGTATCAGAGCGATTACGGTTCTAGGACAGAGTTTCTAGGATGATACAAGATTTGTCTAGACCGAACGGATGCGGAAAATCCTAAGCGCGAGCATTGGAGAACTGACGAGAGACTTGATCTTGGGAGTGATCAAGTCGGACTTACACTTTGAATGGGCAAATGTAAGTTAGAAGTATAACTGGAAAGAAACGGGAGATAAGATCATTGATGAATGATTGGATTGGTGGAATGAAGTCTGAGTTAGGATCATTTGGAGAATGATCGGGATTGCTTAAGGTGTTCTGGATTACTCAAGAGAGTTATCCAATAAATTTTCCTAAGTGTTGGAAACAACCGAGAGGTTTATTTAAGTCAATGGATCCGGATTCTGAAGTGAAGAAACGGGAAAGATTGACGAAGTGTATTCTGAAGCTTAAGGATAATTAGCTGACTGGAGTTAGGATTGAATCAAGTGGCTCGAGGAAGCCAAGGATGCTTCGGAAAAGTCTAAGTAAGACAAGGAACTGTCAAGGACAATGATGTCGGATATGGAGCCAAGGAGCTGATGAGTTTAACTCTGTATGGACAAGACGTCCATAACTGAATTTGGAAAGAAGACTTCAGCGGAAAGGTTCAAGGCAGAATAGCCGAGTGGATGAGCTGAAGGTTGTGAATGGAAACAGAGTTGGACTGGTGCTCCGAGGATTGAGATGGAATCTCAATGAACTGGCTAAGGCGATAGATGGATTGCTAAGAGATAACCAGAAAGAGTCAGGGAATCGGAAAACTGAATTGGACAAGTTGTCCATGGAAGAGCCTAAGGACTAATGGCTAAGGCCCTGATGCAGGAATGTGAAGTACAGAGACTTACATTCGAATGGCACGTCTGTTGAGAATGCTTAGACGGATTCTAAGATTTTCAAGGTAATGGACAAGCTGGTCCGGTATAATGGAACTGGAAGTTTCATAAAAAGATTTTTGGAAAAATCTGAGTGAGACTTACACTTAGCAAGTGGTGGGTGTAGGCAAGCTTGGATATAGGAACTGGACAAAAGAATTGTCAAGGTTGACTAAGCTTAATCGTCTTGGTAGGTTTGTGTGGTCCGAGAGTTAAGATTATCAGAACAAGAGATTGAAAGTCAGGTGTACTTGCCAAAGACTTGTTAGGTGATCAAGAAACTACTTGGAGGTACAAGATGCCATAGATGATGAGTTGTGGTCAGAGTTTCAAAAGTAGTAAATGATCAGTTCCTATCATGAGCGTAGATCAGACAAGGTACTTAGGGGCTGTGACGCTTGCTAAGGCTTGCTGGATTTTGGATGACGGCTCGATGATTGGGGACGATCATTTGAGTTTAGATTATTAGATCCTTTCATGCGAGAGTCTATATCAGTCTAGGTGCTTATGGCTGGGATGCTCATTAAGACTTAACTGGACTGTAAAACAGCTGCTCGATGATTTGGAATGATAATGGTACCAGACTAAGTGTCTGATTAACTGGAAAAGTGGGAATGCTGAAACATTAGTGTTAGTGTTGATGATATGTCCTTAGGAACTGAGTGGGTTTGCTAAGGCATAACTGTACTGATACTGTCTGATCGGGTGTCTATGGAAACCGAGAGTTTTCAAGACGTGACTGTCTGTCATCGTGTGTTCTGTCCTGACGTCTGTGGAAACCAGAGTGTTGCCAAGATGTAATTGTTATCGCGTCGGTGGGAACTAGATTAGTTCACCATCGCGTGTCTGTGCTGTAGTCTGCGGAAACCCAATTTGATGTCTGTGGGAGATGTACCTTCCAGGACATAACTGTATTGTCACTGGAGCTCAAGAAGTTCACTACTGTGGGTTTCCGATCGCGATGAAAGCATGGATGGGAACTAGTGAGAGTTTTCCTTCACATGTCTGTAGGACGTCTGTCTGTTAGGTACGTACTGGTATGAACTAATGTTGTTGGGAACTGCTGAGTTTCCAAGACATAATTGTGACTGAGTCAATGGGAACTAGATGAGTTTGCCATTTTGGAATTGTGAACCCAGAAGGACTGAGAGTCCGAAAGGAAAACTTTGTAAGGGATCAAGTGTAGGATCCGGTAAGAAATGTTTGTAAGGACCAAGAATGATCCGGAGGTGTCAATAAAGATCAGTAAAGATCTGAAAAGAACAGATGTCGATCATAAGTGGTCGGGGACTGGTTAGGATCAGGGAGTGATCCGAGGAAACAACTGTAAGGATCAAGATGACATCCATGCATTCTGAAAAGATTAAGTTCCTAGTATTCGGAGTTTGGCCATGCTAAGGAACACTGGAGTGCGAGAATCAAACAGTCAATTCAGGATTGGACTTGGACTAGTTGGAACTAAGTTACAGAGGGACTAAAGTTGAGTCGATAAGTGACTGTGATCGGTTAAGGTTTAAGCTGGAAAAACTTAACTAAGATAGTGAGTTAAAACTTCGAGAATTGAGGTAAACTGGTCAGCACTGTTGGGGGTCTAGCGTTCTTGCCAAAGTGTGTGTCCAAGCACCAAGAGATTGCTCGAGAGTAAGAACCACTATGCTTAGTAAACTGGTACACTGGACCAAATCTTTTGAGACTGAAAAGATGGTAAAGAGACCGGATCGAATAATCAATATCTAAGATCAAATCCAAGTGTGATTGCGATCAAGAAATCTGATTCAAGGTTGATGAAGTCGGAAAGCAGTAATGGTCGAATGACTGAAAGTCTGAGAACTGAGTTAAGGCATGAGAGTTGTATGTTGGAACTGCTCTGATTGCATAGAACAAGGTTCTATTGACCACTGAATTCGAGGACTAATTCATTCCAGGTGGGGGAGACTTGTAGCATCCCCGTCCCGCTGTCTTAGCTGGATCAGTCAAAGGACGAGTCAGACAGACCGATCAGATGACATAGTCAGGATTAGACTAGTCGTCTAGGACAGTGTTGGTCAGTTAGGAGAATGATGCCGAGTCCGGACATAACAGTTGAGCTTGTCGGACTGAACTGGTCGGGTTTCAGACAAGGTAGTTAGACTTCTCTTCCGAGATTAGATAGTCTATATAAGAACTGACTGAATATATGTTCTGATGGGAACGGGTACTGAGCTGAACTTGTACAGGAAGCTAAGAAAACTGATGGGATCAGTTATCTGGCGGTTACCGAGAGCAGTTACTGAGCAGTTGCTAGAGCGGTTAGCATAGCAGTTCGGAACGGTTATCAGATCAGTTGCCAAGAACGGTTTCATGGTTGGTTTTCTTAACTGACACGGGCAGTTATTGGATCAGGAAACCGTCAAAGGCAGTTGGCCGAGAGAAAGGAACTGCCGAGGGAAGTTACAGGCTGGATTGGGCGCGAAGCGGTTAGGTTGGTGGAGAAACCGCCCATATGTTTCCCTTAAGTGGTATTTGGCGGATCAGAGAGAGGGACACGGGTTCCTGGAAAGAAAGACAGATTAAAAAAAACACAGAAAGAGACCGAGTGAGATCAATCCTGATCGGAAAGAAGGAGAGCGTTGGCCGGAGGGCCGATCGGAGTCTCAGTTACAGACCGTAGGTCTGTCTGTTCACTGCAGCTCTGTCTGATCAGAACGTTGATCAGATCGTACTGATGACACTGAAGGGAGAGAACAGAGGGAAATGAACTGAGAGAGAGACAGACGGATCCGAGCAGGGATATTAGGCCAGACGGCCGTTTCAAGCCTCCTTTGGTGGACGGGAGTCCTTCTTGTTCTGATGCGACTGGTTCTGATCCCTGCACGAATGGATCACGACTAGGATATCGAGAGATGGTACCGGAGAGCGATGGCTTGATCGTGCGGATCCTGCCTGATGGCGGGCGAGTACAGACGCGACTGTTTCGGCGGGTTCTGCGGACTGCTTGACGGTTTCTGATGGAAGGCGTCTGTACTGATGATGCGGATCAGACGGCAAGAGTTATCTGAGGCGGTTAATGGATGTATAGTGCTGGAACGTGATACTGGCGGTTAGGACTCGGATCGAGTCTCAGCGTTTTGTATCGGCTATGGTATAGATCCGAGTGTAGATGGATCGGTCATGACTGGACCAAGACTTGTACTGGATGGAGGCATGGTGTTACTGACTGGTTACAGGGCTGTGGAGCCGAGTATGTACTGACTGATCCGGAGGTGATCAGGGACTGGTTCTGGGGCGCTAAGCATGGCTAGCGTGCTGTCTGTTCCGGATGGCTGGTTGGAGACCAAGCCGTCTCTCTTTGTTTACTTGGGTCACGTGGGGATGGTTGGCTGAGTGACTAAGGAACAAGGGGATTCGGTTAAGTATCTGATCGAGCTGGCTGTATAAGACGGACGAGAAGCAGGAAGACAGCAAGGAAGGAGTGTATGGATGGATTATCAGATAACAAAGCATAGAGGCAGTACGGTACATGTTTATTATGCCGCGATTACTAGTAGATTGCTAAGTTGCTGGATTAGACTTAGCGAACCCTGTGTACTGAACTGAACCTCTTAGAGGAAAGCTGGTTAAAAATCGTAAGTAAAGGGAATATTTCGTAAAGGGCCAGTTTGGGTCGGAGCAAGCAAACTGAGGACGAACCGGCTGTAAGGGAAACCGGGTCGGGGCCTTTTAGAACACTCCCAGGGAAAACAGACAAGAATCCCAAGGACTGTAACGCAGTTGAGCTGAGAAGTGGAAAACATCTATCAGATCCTGTCCCCAAGAAGCTCACTGCTCAAGAGAAGGGAAAACAGAAAGAAGGGGAACAACCTCCGCTTGAGGATGTCCAAGACGACGATCATGAACCAGAACAGCTAACAGCCGCAGAACCAATAGCTCCCACGACGCAAGATCAACCTGTTCCTACTCGCGTCAACATTCCAAAAGTTCCCTACCCAGTCCTTGCTAAGAAATCACACAAGGATTGCGAAGAGATGAAGTGCAAAAAGATGCTTGATGAGTTGAATGTTAAGTTCTCTCTCATGGATGCTATTCAGATGATTCCTTCAATGCGCAGTCTTGTGAAAGGGCTGATCTCTAGGAAGACCTCTACAGACAGCGACATCATGATGGTCTCGAAAGAATGCAGCGCAGTCCTTCAAAACATAACAGTCAGGAAATT
Organism: Brassica napus; assembly: GCF_020379485.1. Lineage (NCBI taxonomy): Eukaryota > Viridiplantae > Streptophyta > Magnoliopsida > Brassicales > Brassicaceae > Brassica > Brassica napus. The sequence continues at coordinate 8,926,234 of NC_063451.1, read as the reverse complement.
GGAAGATCCTGGAAAATTTGTCATATCTGTTCAGATTGGAAAAACAGTCTTCGCTTGTTCTTTATGCGATATGGGTTCCAATATGAATCTCATGCCCTACTCAGTTGCAAAACGCATGGGACTAACCAACTTCAAGCCAACCAGGATTTCTTTGGTGTTTGCAGACAGATCAGTCAAGTTGCCAGTAGGTGTTCTTGAAGATCTACAAGTTCAAATTGGTGACACCACTGTTCCGGCAGACTTCGTGGTTCTAGAGCTCGAAGATTAACCAAAAGACCTTCTCATTCTGGGCCGACCTTTCCTGTGCACAGCTGGTGCAATTATTGATGTCTGCAATGGGAGGATTGATCTCCAACTGGGAGATATTGTGATGAAGTTCGAGATGGATGAGCTTCTCAAACGACTTATGCTAGATGGTCATAACTTCACAATTAGCGACGAGAATGCCGCCTTGACCCCTCAACAAGGGATGATCGAAGAAATCCTCGCAGATGATCCTTTGGAAGTAGCCCTGATACGAGTAGAGTCTGAGCAGAACACGTGCAACGTTGATGCTGACGGGTACGAAAAGATGCTAGACTCGTGTGAAAGCATCGAGAAGACGGTCGCTTTTCTAAGTCTGGGGAAAACGAGCAATCAGATTTCATCAGAAGGAGCAACTGCTCCTAAAAAGCCGACCAAACCAACCAGCCAGCTCGATGATTCGTGGAGCGAACTCAAAGCTCCAAAGATCTAATTAAAGTCCCTTCCAGCGGGACTCAGGTATGCGTTTCTTGGACCTAACTCAACATACCCTGTCATCGTGAACTCTGAGCAAATACCCCAAGGCAATAAGATATTCGTTAGCTGATATTCCCGGTATTTCACCTGATTTATGCATGCGTAGAATACACCTAGAAGATGAATCGATGACTTCTGTAGAACATCAGAGGTGGTTAAACACAAATCTAAAAGATGTTGTTAGGAAAGAGATAATGAAAGTTCTAGAAGCTGGTGTAATTTATGCGATTTCTAATTGTAAGTGGGTTAGTCTTGTTCTTGTAGTTCCTAAGAAAGGGGGGATCACTGTGGTTGCTAATAAAAAGAATGAATTGATACCCACTAGGACAGTAACCGATCACCGTATGTGTATTGATTTTCAAAAATTAAATACGGCTACACGAAAGGACCACTTCCCGCTCCCATTTATTGATCAAATGCTTGACAGATTGGCTAACCACCCATATTACTGCTTTTTAGATGGTTATTCAGGTTTCTTTCAGATTCCCATTCAACCAGACGATCAGGAGAAAACGACCTTCACATATCCTTACGGCACTTTTGCCTACAGGAGATTGCCGTTTGGTTTGTGCAACGCTCCTGCGACATTCCAGCGTTGCATGATGTCTATTTTCACTGACCTAATTGAGGATATAATGGAAGTTTTCATGGACGATTTTAGCGTCTATGGGAACTCCTTTTCTGTGTGTTTGTCAAACTTGTGCAGGGTCTTTCAGCGCTCCGAGGAAAAGCATCTTGTTTTGAATTGGGAGAAGTGTCACTTCATGGTGCGAGATGGGATTGTTCTCGGTCACAAAATCTCAGAAAAGAGATCGAAGTGGACAAGGCAAAGATAGAAGTGATGATGAGCTTACAACCTCCAAACTCTGTCAAAGGAATCAGGAGTTTCCTCGGACATGCTGGCTTTTACAGAAGATTCATTAAGGACTTCTCAAAAATCGCAAGACCACTCACTCGCCTGCTCTGCAAGGAGACAAGATTTGAGTTCGATAGCGATTGTTTGTCAGCCTTCCACACGATCAAAGGAGCTCTAGTCAGCGCATCCATCGTGCAACCACCAGACTGGGAGCTCCCATTCGAGATCATGACAGACGCAAGTGATTTTGCAGGTGGAGCTGTGCTAGGACAACGAAAAGACAAGAAGCTTCACGTGATCTATTATGCGAGCAGGACTTTAGATGACGCTCAGTGTCGCTATGCAACTACAGAAAAGGAACTTCTAGCAATTTTCTACGCCTTTGAAAAGTTCAGATCCTACTTAGTTGGATCTAAGGTGATAGTGCACAAAGATCATGTAGCATTGAGGTATTTGCTGACGAAGAAGGATGCGAAACCAAGGCTACTCCGATGGATCTTATTGCTCCAGGAGTTTGACCTAGAAATCAAGGACAAAAAGGGCATTGAGAATGGCATTGCAGATCACCTCTCCAGAATGAAGATAGATGAAGATAAAACACTTGATGACAGCCTTCCAGTCGAGCATGTCTACTCGATCAGTCTGGGAAGCGTCATAGAACAACCGCTCAGTCCAGTTTGCTCCAGCGTTCTGGAACACCTTGTATGTGCGATCAAAAAGCAACATCCCAATCTTCCATGGTTTGCTGAGATCGCCAACTATCTGGCTGCTGAGAAAGAACCTGTCAAATTCACTGGCAATGATAAACGAAAATTTTTGAGAGGAGCAAGACATTACTATTGGGATGAACCCTATTTGTACCGTACTTGCAAGGATGGAGTATTCCGACGATGTGTATCCGAGTCTGAGATTCCAGGAATCCTCTATCACTGTCATGGTTCCTCTTATGCAGGGCACTTTGCGACATTTAAAACCGTGTCTAAGATCCTTCAAGCCGGTTTTTGGTGGCCAACTATGTTCCAAGATGCCCATTCCTACATCTCTAGATGCGACTCATGCCAGCGACAAGGGAATATCAGTAAACGGAATGAGATGCCTCAGAACTTCATCTTGGAGGTTGAAGTATTCGATTGTTGGGGAATCGACTTCATGGGACCATTCCCACCATCCTTCAAGAATGAGTACATCTTGGTAGCAGTTGACTATGTTTTTAAGTGGGTGAAAGCAATTGCCAGTCCCACAAATGACGCAAGGGTGGTAACTAAGATGCTCAAAACCATTATCTTTCCAAGATTTGGGATATCACGCGTAGTCATCAGTGATGGGGGTAGTCACTTCATCAACAAGATCTTTGCAGGTCTATTGAAGAAGAACGGCATGCAACACAAGGTAGCCACGCCATATCACCCTCAAACTAGTGAGCAAGTGGAAGTTTCAAACAGAGAGATCAAGAGCATCCTGCAGAAAACAGTTAACACAAGTCGCAAGGATTGGTCGCTCAAGCTAGACAACGCTCTCTGGGCTCACAGAACAGCTTACAAAACACAAATCAGGACCACTCCTTACAATCTGGTGTACGGTAAAGCTTGTCACCTGCCGGTTGAGTTGGAGTATAAGGCACCTTAGGCTGTGAAACTACTCAACTTCAACATCCAACCAGCAGCAGAGAGACGATCCATGCAGATTCACGAACTGGAGGAAATTAGGCATCTCGCCTATGAAAGCTCTAAGATCTAGAAGGAGGGAACTAAGGCTTACCATGACAAGAGGATCATCAACAGCAACTTTCAACCTAAGGATCAGGTGCTTCTGTTCAACTCAAGGTTACGATTGTTCCCTGGAAAGCTGCGATCTAGATGGTCCGGACCATTCACCATTAAAGAGGTCCGCCCCCACGGAGCTGTTGTGTTGATGAACACAAAAGGGGAAGAATTTGTTGTCAATGGTCAACGCATAAAGCCATACCTTGCTGAGACAACAATCGCAGAGGGTGAAGAAATTCCCCTAAGCGATCCTTCCTTAGCCTAATAGGCCAACCAAGTCAAGCTAGTGACTTAAACCAAGCGCTTGGTCGGAGGCAACCCACTGGTGAGTGTAAATATTTCTTCTAGATTTAGTTTTGTGTTTCGTTTTACTTATTTGCAGGATAAAAATCAAAAAGAAAAAAAAACCGTAGTTACTCAAACCGGAACAGTCTCTGATTTTTCGGAGCAGCCGCTCCGCGAAGGTAAGTTCCTAGGGACCAAAAAAAAAAACGGAAAGTTTTCAAATTTTAGTTATTTTTGTAACAATTTAAAAAAAAAGGAAACACCCTAGCAAGTGGGAAGTGGGCCACGATGTGGGGGCCTATAAAAGGGAACTTACCCCATCTTTTCTCCACTTCCCCCAAAACCGCCTCCTCCCTCTCCACTTCGATTCCCCCTCTTTAAAACCTAAACTCTTCAAACTTCTCCAACTTGTTTTGCGATTTTCGGTTTCTACTTGCTTGGATTTCGAATTGTTTGATTGCAGGATTCCCACACCACACTTCGAACGGTAAGAGGCGAAATCACTTTGTGATTCTCGGCCTAAAAACCTCTTTCTCTTCTCTTCTTTGCGCTTGAATAGATCGATTTTAGGGTTCATCTAAACCAAAAATTGACCTCTCCTTTTGCTGCTAGGATGGTTATTAGAAGTTGAGATAAGAATGGTTGAATCGATTAGGATAGATGGGAGGTTATAAACTTTGCGCCAATGTTCTTCAATTGCACATGCATCGATTGTTTGGATATAGATTTTAGGATCTATTAAATCGATTTATGTTGATTGGCAAGTTGATCTACGTACCAAGTCTTCTAAGTGATTGTATCTGGTTTACCATTAGCAATCGCTTGTTCTCTCTACATTAGGTTATGGGATAGTTTGGAAAGAGCAACTAAAATCGCAAAAGCTTCCAACTTTTCGAACCAAACCCAATCGAACGGTACTAAGAACTTCTCCTTTGGTTTGTTTTGCAGATGGCTCCCAGGCGAACCAAGGCATCATCTAGGATCAAGCCACCATACGCTCGGGGTGAACCGGAGGATTACACTGTTCCCCCAACCTACCCATGGCCACGAGAAGAGGGAACCGAGATCTCTATCACAGACCTGAACTTTCCTAAGTCCTCGGAGACAAGATGGGATAAGGAAGCCTCACGCCGCTACAACACTCTTCTCAACACCAACATCTTCCCCACCCATTTCGCCGACGCCGGGGCTTTGAGCGACCTAGGCCTCCATGAGGATTTACATGCGGTTCTCCAAGTGCTGGGAATAGCTGATCTTTGTCACAGAACTCACCCGCTGTACCCTGATTTGGTGAGGCAAGTCCTCGCCACCGCGGAGCTAACTTTCAAGAGGCCCGGTTTCTCAATCATTGAGGAAGCCTCTTTCACTTTCTTTGCGAGTGGTGTTAAGCACTCCATCAGCTTGGAGACGCTGACTGAGATTTATGAGATGTCTGAGGAGTACACTCAAACGTCCTTCCCCAAGAAGTTTATCCCAGAGCAAGCATTCTGGAAATTCATCGCTTCAGGGGATTTCAAATCCCGATCAGCCAGTCAGTCTCACATCCGTAACCCTGTTCTGCGAATTACTGCTAAGGTCCTGAGCAATCTGCTCTTCACAAAGGACCAGACGTCAAAGGTGACACGGGGAGAGTTGCAGATGCTATGTGCCGGTGTTGAGGACGAGCTCAAATCCTCTGACATTGCGATTCCGACTTCGCCGATGACAACCAGTCCCGGTTGTGTGCTTGTTTAGATGTTTGTGGACAAGAAAGCCAGAGTGGTTAAGGGTTCTTTGAAGAAAGACCGTTCTGGGAGTTTGTTTACTCCTCTCTTCCGCCACTTAGAGCTTGATCTCAGCGTCTATTAGTGTAACGAGACAGCGGCGTTCATTGATGTCCCTTACCTGATCAACTGCCAGATTCTCCGTGACGAGACCACCTACAGTTTCCTCAGTCAGGACGGGAGAAACCTCTACTGCAAGCTGCCTCAACCGAACATCACCTCGCTAAGTGATGTGACCAACATCTGTTTCGTCCCTGATGCTCAGTATCTCTGCGCCGACCCAAAGTCATCATACCGTGACGACACTATGGACAATCTTGAGTTTGTCCGCACAGATAATGCATATGACCTGGGCCCCCTTGATGACAACGCAGATGACGCCGCCTACCGTCGCTGGATGGTAGATTCTCAGAGCAAGAACAACAGCCTCATGAAGAGGATACTAAAGGCAATCACTGGAGGATGCATGGGAGCTCCGAGCACAGCTGAACCTCGTCAAGACCAGCCTACACCGCGCTGTCATCGTCCAGGGAAGGAGCCAGTAGGTACTGCAAGGGGTGATGAAGAGACTCCATGTGCCACTCCACGCAGAAGGAACAGGCGTTCCGCGGGCCAGTCCGAGAGCGATGATACTGACTAGGCAGTCTCCTAGTTCTATCTCCATTGTTATATCTGTTTGAACTATTTCTATTTCTGTTTATGTTTCCTGCACTTGTTTATTATTTTGTCCTTTACTTGAATTATTTTCTCACCAGGGATGGTGAGAAGTAAGTCTGGGGGAGGCGCTTATCTGCTACTAATCGTTTACTTTTGGTTTTTATGTTTAGAGTCAGTCCGCTTTGATGTCTTTATCGAGTCAGTTTGTTAAGATCGAGTCAGTCCAAACTTTGTGGGAATCAGGACCTTATTCTATGATCTGTATTAACCACCCTCGTGCTCTAATTCATCTTATTCAGTGACCTTAGCAGAAGCAAAAGACGCACATGTGGATCCAGAACACCCTGACATACATCATCTTGTTCTCCAAAAGCTTTCAGCTTGTCGAGGTTACTCTGGAAAGACTTAACTCCATCTAACTTGAACTTAATCTTGATTGCAATTCTTCTTGTTATGGGCGTTTGAATAGGGTTTAACGTGATCAACACTCAGGACTTCTTATTCTTTTTATCCATCTTGCTGATCCTGATTGGCTAGCTCATCTTTAGATAGTACCCACCTTAAAACCCTAAGGCCTTTGTTCCGCCCTCATGCATTTGTTATTCAGTATGTTATGTGCAGATATGTACAAAAGGGCCGGAGAGGAAAGAATCGACACAGTCTCTCACTCGTTGATGCAACATAATTTTCTGCTGAGGAATAGGCGGAAGCACATGGAGCAGCCGCTCCGCCGCTGATGATCTAACTAAGAAAAGAAGAGAGACAAGAATGAATGTGAGCTCAAGAACTCGAGTGGCATGTCACTATCACAATTGTTACCTCCTGCTTTTTCACCATCACCTATGTATTATTCAAAAAAAAAAAAAAATTAGCTTTATGTACTTCAGAATAAGGTGATGAAGAAGGAGAAGATTCTAAAGAAAAGACAAACGCCACTGGTAAATTAGGAGTATAAAAGAAAAGCGATGAGAACCATGCAGATCAGAGCGACTGTTCCTAAAGAAGAAAATGCAAAAACGAGTAGAGGTTGTGGACATCAATGGATCTATCCTCTCTTGCAATTTTGCGCGATATCCTGCATCCTCTACGAAATTTGGTAACCCCTAAACACTGATTAGCTCCACTTAAACACAAAAAGGCATGTTTCATACCTAGACTGTTACCCTATCTAATGCCTATGATGAGAAGCTCACACTACTCTTAATTTAATATAAGGAGTTTTGTCTGGAAGGTTTTAACTTTGGCAGGTATGAGATACAGAGTATGGAGCCGTTTTGAACAGCAGTCAGTGGGGTTCTTGTTAAGGATGTGTCGTTTTAGCTAAACTGCATATATGGTTCAGAGATTCGTGGTTATTGCATGGTTGCTGAGAATAGGCGAGTTCCCACACTTTCAAACCTTTCTCTCGGTTCTTGGTACTTGATTTTGTTTGAGGACAAACAAGGATCTAAGTCTGGGGGAGTTGATATATTGTGTTTTTGGCACATTATACGTATGTCTTACTAATAGTTTTCAAGGTTTTATCGAGTCTTTTTAGTCCCTTTCGAGTCATAACAGGTCTAGAGTTGCATTGGATGGGAAATGGACCAGCTAGAGGAAAAGAAGAGAGAAAAGTTTGATTTGGAGTCTTTCGCGCGGAACAGCCAACCGGAGCAGCCTGAGTGTCTGCTCCAGCGACAGAGATAAAAAACGGAAGATCCAAATATTTCGGGATTTGCCCTAGATTTCCTATTTCTTTCTTCTAGCCGCATGTGGCTCCTATATATATAGTTTCCTATTTATTATTTTAGACCTACCTTAGTTTTTACACAAGAAAAGACCTGAGAGAGCTTTGATTTTAGCGATTGCTACTTGTAAGGGAGAAGGCCTCATCTATCTCATAGAGAAGATTATCCTGAACCCTCTGATTTCTTTGATTTATTATATGCAGTATTATTCAGAAATCATGCTTCTCTGTTCTTGTGGTATGTCTGAGTAGTCACCGAGTTAGTTTAGGGTTCTAGGGTTTTGGATTCGTGAGCTAAGCATTAATAAGTCATCTTGAGATTGTCTACATTCATATATGTTCTTATTGCTTGCATTGAACTGATCACTCAGTGCATGAATTAGGGTTAATCGATTTAACTAACCGTTAATTGATAACCTGATATGAATTGAATGAGCTTTGCATCCCTAGTCAGCGAGAGTAGATATTAGGGTGTATTGTGAACATATCGGACTTGATCTCTAGAGCTTGCCATCGTGTCTTGATCCAACGAGAGTTTAGGCATCAAGACCGACTTGCAAAGGATTCAACACCACGAGAGTTGGTTGATTCAACTTGAGTGATCCGAGTTTAGACTTGTTATAAACTGAACTTGAACAATTTCTTGGTTTGTGATTCCATACCTGAAGAAGAAACCCTAGACTAGCGCCTTTAAATCAATCCAAAACAACCTAATCTAGTTACCTGTTCTTTACGATATTTACTTCTTTAAAACCCCCCTACTTCGTTTTTGCTAAATTTTGATCCCATAAAGATAAAGTGTGAACTGATCCTCTGGAATTGAATCTAAAGATATTACAACTACACTGTTAACTTGACAGTAGACAAAGATTCAATTTTAGTGTATCAAGTTTTGTTGTCTGAGCGTCGATCGATTTCAGGTCGAAATTCATGTCTTCCATCTTAAGTACCTGTGTCAGCAAGGAAAGAGGGAAAACTTAGCAAATTCAGTAACAAAATCTAGACTATATTCTAAACTTAATCTAATGGTAATAGGAAAGATTCCCCGGCAACGGCGCCAAATTTGATATCACTCAAATTACCCTAAGGAGTGAATTACTCTCCCAAATAAGAGGTTCAGATGTAGTACTTAGGGATCGGATCCACAGAGACTCTAAGATTACACAATAGATTTATAGTATTCGAATTAAGGCTAGATTAAATGATTTATAGGTTTTAAAGCAGTAAATGAATTGGTGAGCAAAATAATTGCTCGATTGATTTGATTTGTGGTTGTTAACAGTTGGAAGAATAGCTAGATTCAGGTATGTTCTCAAGCATGATAAGTAATACTTAAGTTGGGTCTTTAGGGGTTTATCGATATTAATTGTTCTTGAATTCAAACTAAGATATAATCTATTTGATTGTCTAATATGGATCTCGGATTTCAACTCTCGTATGTTAATTACGAGAAAGTGTCGATCGATAATTCGTTATGAATATCGATTGATACACCATTCAAAATATCGATCGACAGGGCTATCGCTGCGTCGATCGTTACTTCTTCCAGAAAGCTTTACGGACAGGTTTGATTTATATTCTCTAACTCACCAGACCAACTCTCGTCTGTATCTAGTCAGTTAGATCATACTAGCTAATTTCAGGTATTGAGTCAAGCAATGGCTTGATCTCAATTAATTCTAAGATCTAAGTTTAAAAAGGTGATCAATCCTAAACTTTGCTTTAAGAACAACTAGATGAAGAACTATATTTCTAAAGATCCTAACAATTGTTTGTGTCAGTAATACAATTATCAACCTATTGAGAAACCTAAACCTAACAGCAAGGACTACTCAGACATATTCATGAAACACATAGTTATGATGGTCTGAATAATACTTAAATAAAATAATAAAAACATGATAGAGTAAAGAAACAAAGGGGGTTCAAGATCTTCCCTCTCTCAAGGTGTGCAGATCTCTCTCTCCAATCCTCAGCTCTCTCTCCCTAGAATAGTATGAAGCATAGCCGTCAACAATGGCTTAGAAAACAGTAAAATATGGTTTCAGGTCGTCCAGGGGTATATTGGTAATATGTGGTGACTTCTGGGCCTAAATTGTCACGAAACAGGCTTATCCTGTTTTTCTGGGATCACTGTCGACCGACACCAATGATGCAATATCGATCGACTGTCCTTCATTTCCTCGACAGCTTCCTCTCGCGAGGCAGACTGACCACTCTTCAGTAAAACATGCATAACTTCTGCTACAGGATGCTGATTGACCTCAAAGGTGGCGTTGGAAAATTAACTCAAATCTCTATCTTGTGTCAAAAGATGGGCTTAATCTAACGGAGGGAAATTCTCCATCCATAGCTAAACATCTGATGCTTCTGTGCAGTTATGCACCTCAAAAGGCTCCATAATCACCATATTTCTCAGAACGTACCTAAACCTGTAAATACTCTAAATAGACTCTATATAGTATTAAATATATATTAAAACACTTATAGACCATGGCTAAAAGTGGGTAAAATCCATGGTCTATCATATGGCTGCGGTACATAGGAGCAAGCATTAAGGAACACACAAGAATGCACGGATTTGGGTCGTACCCGTTGATCGTTCGAGACAGTTCGGTCGCTACGTAGCGACCGAACGAATGGCTTGGAACGTCGATCAACACCCGATTCGAAGCATTCTACAAAAAAATGGAAGATACGATTAAACAAATCAACTCCCAGATATCTACAATGCAACGGTCAAGCCGAGACAATCAATACGACCGTTCTAGATGGAATTAAGAAATGCCTAGATGCTAAAAAAGGCAGGTGGGCAGAGGAGCTCGAAGGAGTACTTTGGTCGCACCGCACGACCCCAAGACGAGCAACGGGAGAAACGCCTTTCGCCCTCGTATACGGGATAGAATGCATGATCCCCGCAGATGTCGAATTCCCCGGCGTCTAAAGAAGATTACTTCCCGAACGAGAAGTGCTCAACAACGCCATGCTCCTAGACAATCTCGACCTCATCAACGAGCATCGGGATCGAGCGCTCGTTCGAAATCAAAATTATCAACATGCAGCCGCAAAATACTATAACTCCAACGATCGAAATCGCCGATTCAACGAAGGAGATTTAGTCTTGCGCAAAGTCTTCCAAAACACCGCTGAGCGAAACGCAGGAAAACTTGGAGCAAAATGGGAAGGACCCTACAAGATCATAAAAGTCGTTGACCGGGTTCCTACGAGATAGCCAACATGCAAGGTGTAAAAATTCCAAGGACTTGGAACGCAATGCATCTCAAAAAAATATTATCACTGAACAAATCGCTTCGCAACCACTGAACTACGAGACGGCTTGATCTCCGAAAGGGGTACGTAGGCAGTTTGTCGAAAGACAAATTCAGCTGTCCCTCTCTGTTGTAGCACCACAAGCTGAGGTTCCCCTAGTCCGAAAAGGCCCTATGACCAGGTCAGGTGCACGGGTCATAAGAGCTGGCTTCACGAAGGCTGTCCAAGAGATCCTAGAGCAAGACCAGACTGGCTTCAAGCAATTGCTGATTCAAGATATGGCCGAGTTAAAGCTTGAAGATTCAACTGATCCTGCTGAGGTTCAAGACCCGTCCGGTTCTATCCAGTTCTCCTCTATTGATCAAGGCCAAGTCGGTTTAATCATATCCACATTCAGCCTTGGCTCATCCGTCCCAATTGATTCCGGTTTAGAGACTTAGCCGTCTGATCTAATTAAGGTAAGCAGGTAAGAATTCAATTTGATTTCTAACCGGTTTATTGTTTTTGATTTGTGTCTGGTTTATTTATTTCGATTTGGTTAAGACTTTATGGGCAAATTGTCCAGTCCTTTTTATTTCCCTTGAGTCCAATAATTCAGGCCTTTGCTAGCCTTGCTTTAGAGTCCAAGTAGAGTCGGCCCTTTTCTGTTTAGGCCTTTCTGTTTTAGAGTCCAAGAGTGTCTTTGTTGTTTTGCTTCAAGTCCCCTAGAAGGGAAAAGCTGCATCAGGTATTTAAACCCCCTTATAAGCGGCCGTGTATTTGTTTTAGACAAGATAATATATGAGTCAGTTTGTCCCTAGCAAAACCCTAAGTCTTTCAGTCGTGAGAAACAATTGAGAGCACTGTTCTTGACATATCAAAGAGCCGACCCTTGTTCTTTGTAGAGTCCATCGATCCATTCCATCCCTTGTCCGATCTTGAGAGAGACATACGTCCAGCAAGAGCCAGAACCATCTCTATCCATCGATCAATCCACTGATCTTGTTGAGAGAGACATACATCCAGCAACATATCCCATCATCCATGTCCTTATCTCTTTCCTAGTTCATCATTTAGAATCGCAAACTGTTTTCTTTACTTGTTGTTTTTGCTTTCAGATCATATATGAAAAACCTCATAAAAAACATTCATATAGTTTGTTCTTTGTTTCCAGTTCATCGTAAATCTAAAACTCATAAAAAGGTCCTATTTGTTTCAGGTACAAATCGTGTCCAAGAAGCCCTAGCCGAGTAGCCAGCCGCTTAAGATCATCCGTTCATACCGGATCCAAACCGCGCCTGTTCTTCAGTCCGTGCCTACAACACTCTCTCTAAAAAGGGGGGGGGGGGGGGGGGGGGAGCGGGTACATATACTCCCAAGATTAAAATATCTGACATAACACTCGATATTTTCAAAACTTTTTCAAAATATATATCAACTTTCCTTTTTGATTCAAAACCGATTTACCTTTTTAATTCTTGCATTTAATTTTCCTTGGTCGATACTCTTGTATCTGATCCAAGTCTTTTAGTTAATTCTTCTGTATCCCTTGCATTTGATCTTTTCCTCTTAAGTTAATTCTCGCAGACATGGGAGAAGTAGGTCAAGACCAAGTCGCCATCAACGCTCAGTTACTAGCCGCCAATGATGAATTCAGGACGAGCCTTAGAGCAATAACCGAGCAACTTTCTCAGGTCCATCAACGAGACAGACCTAATGGACCGCGACCGCCAGCCAGGTACCAGCCGGATCTAGAGTCAGACGCGGACAGTACCGACGATACTCAAAGCCGTGAAGCTGAACGACGGAACCGGGCCGGAAACGGACAGGCCGGGAACAAAGGGTCCAAGGTGGAGACGATCAAGACCGGAGGAGAGGCTGGGACCGAGAAGAGGAGGAACCGTGGGTAGGAAGCTGAGACCCCCTACGTTTGCAGGGAAGGTTGATCCGGACGCTTACATCACTTGGAAGAAGCGTATGGAGTATATCTTTGAGTACTATAAGTACTCTAAGGCTAGGAAGATCGCCCTAGCAGATGCTCAACGGACCGGCAATGCCTTGTCCTGGTGGGATCGAGACGTCGCCAAGGCCGGTCCAGTATGGAGAGCCCGTACATGGGCCGAGATGAGAACTAAGCTCCCCGGCAGGTATATTCCCTCTTACTATCAGCGGGACTTACTAAAGCGTTTCCGTAAGTTGTCTCAGGGTACTAAATCTTTGGAGGAGTATTTCGAGGAGTTTGAGTCCCTTCGGCACAAGCTGGACGTTGACGAGCCGGAGCCGTCCTTGATGTACCAATTCCTAGAAGGTTTACACGACCGGATTGCTCGCAAGGTGGAGAGACAACCGTATGAGGATTTCCAAGACTTGCTACACTTTGCTGTCCAGGCCGAGCAGCACATCAAGAGAAAGACCGCGTCAACCACATGGACTCACCAGCCGCCAAAGCCGTAGACAAAGGCAAGGAGATCCAGATAGAAGGCCGATACAAGAAGAATCAGTCCGAACCGTCCGGAACAAACCAGTCAGACCAGGGTAAAACACAAGCCCAAAACTTGAGAACTCGTGACATTATTTGTTATAAGTGTCAGGGTAAAGGGCATTACGCTAGAGACTGTCCAAACAAGCGAGTGATGGTCCTTAAGGGCGATGGGGAGTACGAGTCTCAAGATGAGACCGAGGCAGGAGCTGTTGTATCTGATGAGGAGGTGACTGACTATCCAGAGACTGGCGAGTTACTTGTGACCAGGAGAGCCCTTAGTGCCCTCTTTGATCCCGAGACAATCCAGAGGGAAAACATCTTTCACACAAGGTGTAGCGTGGAACAAAAGGTATGTAGCCTTATAATAGATGGTGGTTCTTGTACAAATGTGGCCAGCAAGTTGGCTATCTCGTAGGAACCTGGTCGAACGACTTTTATGATCTTCTAGGGTCCTTCCCAATTTGTTCCAAGTTTTCCCGTGTTTCGCTCGGCGGTGTTTTGGAAGACTTTGCGAAGAACCAACTCTCCTTCGTTGAATCTGCGATTCCGTACGTTGGAACTATAGTATTTTACGGCTCCGTGTTGGTAATTCTGCATTCGGAAGAGTGCTCGGTCTCGGCGCTCGTTGACGAGGTCAAGATCGTCTAGGAGCATGGCGTTATTGAGCTCTTCTCGTTCAGGCAGTAATCTCCTTCGGACACCGGGGAATTCGACTTCTGCGGGAATCATGCATTATGTCCCGTATACGAGGGCGAAAGGTGTTGCTCCCGTTGCTCGTCTTGGGGTCGTGCGATGTGACCAGAGGACTCCCTCAAGTTCGTCTGCCCACCTGCCTTTTTTAGCATCTAAGCGTTTCTTAAGTCCGTCTAGAATAGTCTTATTGATTGCTTCGGCTTGACCGTGGATATCTAGGAGTTGACTTGTTTAGCCGTATCTTCCATTTTTCGCAGAATGCTTCGAATCGGGTGGAGATAAACTGAGATCCGTTGTCAGTTACGATCTCGTAAGGAACTCCGTGTCTATAGATAATGTTTTTCCATACGAAATTTTCAACTTGGACGTCTTTTATACTTGCTTATGAATCTGCCTCTACCCACTTTGAGAAGAAATCAGTGAGGACTAAGAGGAAACGTTTTTCCTTTGAATTGTGAAGGAGTCCGACGATGTTCATGGCCCAGCGCATAAAAGGATACGGTGACGTGATGGAAGAAAGAACTTCTGCTGGTTGTCGGATGGTCGGAGCATGCCTTTGGCACTTTTTGCATTTTCGTGCGAATTTCTTACAATCTCCGATCATCGTTGGCCAGTAGTATCTGTGGCGTTTGATCTTCACTGCAAGTGACCTTCCACCGGAATGGTTTCCGCAAGATCCAGAATGGACTTCTTCCATAACTTTTCTCGCCCTTTCTCCTTCCAAACACGTCATGAGTGGTACGGAAAATTTCCATTTGTAAATTTCCCCGTCGACGGTTACATAACGCGCGGCTTGGGTTCGTATTTTGCGGACTGCCCATTTTTTGGGAGGTAATTTTCCGTCGATGATGTAGGCTTGAATCGTTTCCAGCCATGGCATATCGCAGCCGTAGTCGGATTGTTCCGATCTTTCTTCTGGCTGTACTGTGACCTCCTCTACATCGTCGTCTTGATCCCTGATGAGGTTGACAATGACTGGTAGTCCGAAACTCGGGTGTTCAATGAATTCGACCGGAATCACTCTTTTAAGACCTGGATCTGAACTTGATGCCAGGGCCGCGAGAAAATCGGCTTGGACATTTTCGGAGCAGGGAATTCGTGTGAGAGCAAAACAGTCTAAATCTTGAGCTAGATTCTGGACCAGTTTGAGATATGCATCCATTCTTTATCCCTTGCTTCGTATTCTCCGCTATATTGACTTGCGACTAGCTGAGAATCACAGTAGGTATGGATGTTGCGTATCTTCAATCCTTGAGTTAATCCTAGTCCTGCAATGAGCGCTTTGTACTCGGCCTCGTTGTTAGACGTGTGAAATTCCAGTCTAAACGATTGTTCTAGGATTTCACTGGTTGGTGACGTGAGGCGAATTTCAATGCCCGATCCTTGCTTAGATGACGATCCGTCGATGTGAAGGACCCAGGTCGAATTTGGTTCCTTGTTAGTCATGGTTCCCGTCGGCAGTTCTACCAAAAAATCTGCGAGTACTTGGGATTTTGCACTCGTTTTTGGTCGGTATTCTATATCGTACTCACTTAACTTGACTGCCCATTTGGCTAGTGTTCCCGACTGGCTTGGACTATGCAAAATCGTCCACAGAGGGAAGGTCGTGAGGATGACGATTGTGTGGGATTGGAAATAAGGTCTGAGCTTTCGTGCCGATGTTACGACCATGTATGCTAGTTTTTCCATTAGCGGATATCGTGACTCAGCATCTAGCAAAGTTTTGCTTATGTAAAAAATGGTTTTCTGTTCACCGCGTTCTTCTCTGATCAAGACGCCGCTTACGGCTGTTGCTGATACTGCGATATGTAAGAACAAGGGTTCTCCTTCGACAGGTTTTGCAAGAACCGGAGGGGTGGCCAAGTAGCGTTTCAGCTGTTGAAAAGCGTTTTCACACTCTTCTGACCATTCGAATTTTTTGTTCCCATGTGGGATATTGTAGAAAAGTAAGCATTTGTCCGTTGATCGCGAGATGAATCGGTTAAGTACTGTGACTCTCCCGGTTAATCTATGTACTTCCCGCTTGTTTTTGGGTGAACCCATCTCGATCAGTGCATCGATCTGTTTTGGATTAGCTTTGATGCCGCGGTACGTCACTAGGTAACCAAGGAATTCCCCCGACGCTACGGCGAATCTGCATTTTGCCGGGTTAAGCTTCATGTTGTGCAAGTTTAGTCGCGTGAAACATTTCTCAAGATGAGACACGTGATCTTCCGCTTGGAGGGATTTGACGAGCATGTCGTCGATATAGACCTCCATAGTTTTACCAAGTTGTTCGGAGAACATCCGGTTTACGAGTCATTGATAAGTTGCGCCGGCGTTTTTGAGGGCGAAGGGCATCACCTTGTAGCAATAAGTTCCGCGATCTGTAATAAATGCAGTTTTTTCGCGATCGTCAGGGTTCATCATAATTTGATTGTAACCCAAAAAGGCATCCATGAAGGATAAGAGTTCGTTTCCCGCTGTTGCTTCGACCAAACGATCGATGTGTGGTAAGGGGAAGCTATCCTTTGGACAGACTTTGTTAAGGTCAGTAAATTCAACACAGACTCGCCACTTTCCGTTTTTCTTCTTGACCACTACAGGGTTGGCGAGCCAGTGTGGGTACCTTACTTTTGTTATCGATCCGAATTTAAGCAGTTTTTCGACTTCGTTGTTGACTGCAGTAGCGCGCTCAGGTCCCAACTTTCGTCTTTTCTGTTTGACTGGTTTGAAGGTTGGATCGATATTCAGCTCGTGGCAGGTTATGTTGATGTCAATCCCTGGCATGTCTTCCGCAGCCCAGGCGAACGCGTAGAGATTCTTTTTTAGACAAGTTATGAGCTTAGTCCTTAAAGGTTCATGGAGGTTGGCTCCGATCTCGATGCATCGTTCGGGGAATGCTTCGTCAAGACATACTGATAAAACGGGTTCGCAGGTCGGCTGGCGCTATTCTTCTAGGATCTCAGCTTTCCGCAATTGCCAGAAGATTTCCGCAGAATTTTTTTCTTGGGCTTTTTTGTCGGAGGCCAACGTTTTCCTAAGAGTGGTCTCGGAATCCGATTGTTTTCGCTTTAGTTATGCGGCGAAGCAGACTTGTGCCACCCTCTGGTTTCCCCAGATTGTTTTCATTCCGCGAGGGGTTGAGAATTTGAGGCAAAGATGGTACGTTGATGGAATTGCCTGCATAAGATTCAACCATGGCGTGCCCATGATTACGTTGTATGACGCAGGTCGGTCGACAACTAGGAACTCTGCGATTTTTTCTATGGTTCCAGCTTTGACTGTGAGGTTAATTGACCCGAGAGCCATAGGGGTCTCCCCTAAGAGTCCTACTAGCGGGCTAGGGTTTTCTGCAATTTCGGACGGGTCAATCTTCATTCTTTCGAGGGTGTTTTTGAAAATAATATTAGCCGAACTTCCGGTATCGATAAGGACTCTCGCGACGCTGATGTTCTTAATTGTCAACTCGATGACAAGGAGATCGTTTCGAGGTTTGGTCTGGTTGACCGTTGCTCTCCCCTTAAAAGAGATGACGTCTGTATCGGTCGAGTTCTGTATGTTCTTTCCATCGTCAATCGTCATATCTGATTGGGCGTTTTGCGGCTCAGGGTTAGATTGATTCGTAACCGCCCCTCCTTCTAGCGCCAAACTGTGGGAACCAAAATTTGCACTGTCGATTTCCGTTTAAATTATGAAAGTTAGGAAAACACTAATTTCCCAGAGGTCCCGGATATCTGCTAAACCACGCGCCAAGCAATCAGAACACGAAATAAAGACGAGAAAAATAAGAAATCGTAAAAAGAGAGCAAGAAGAAGTCTTATTTCGAATTTGCATATGAGCTTTAAAACAAGTTAGCAACCTCGGCTACGAGAGCTGTCGGCGAGATTCCTAGTTCTAACAACCTAAGACTGCAAAACCTAGTTGAGTCGCAGCTCGAGATAACAAAAACGGAAAGTTGCCCAAATGCTCTAAGTGCTAAGTTTGCTCCAAAAAAGTTCCCTTTGTGCCTCTCGCCTAGGACTCCTTATATACTCCCTCCAAGGTCGGTTTGAGCTTTCCTCTTCTACCCTTAAGCCGTCATAACTCGAAAATGGAGATATTCCATTTTTCTCGATCTTCATGATTATCCACAGAAACTTAACATTTATCTGCGGAAATTCGACATTTTAACTTTTCTTGCGGACTAAGTTTAAACCACCATAGTATATATGGGTTTTCGTAAGTGGGTTTCTAATCACGTTTTAGACCAATTTGGGCCGTCTTTCGACTCGAAACGTTTATTACGATTTTTTTCGATAAAACTAAACTTTCCGCGATTTTTGTTGTAAAATTTAAGTGATAACTCCAATCGATGGGAGTGAGAAATGATATGGCTACGGTACATAGGAGCTAGCATTAAGGAACAGACGAGAATGCACGGATTTGGGTCGTACCCGTTGATCGACGTTCGAGACAGTTCGGTCGCTACTTAGCGACCTAATCCGCGCTGGAAGTAGCGACCGACTCGTTCGCGGGTCGGTCGCTACGTAGCGACCGAACGAGTGGCTTGGTCGGTCGCTACGTAGCGACCGGCTCGTTTCGGACCGGTCGTTACGTGGCGACCTTGTTTGGATCCTTTTTCGATGTTTTATGAACTTGTTCTTGGACTATGGGTGTTTAGTTTTGATGGATCAACCGAGATTGGTGCAAGATTTCTCCGTAAAGTTCCTTGTAAAGATTTCTTTAAGAAGAATACTTTTCGTAAAGACGTTTATGCTGACTTTTACGGATATTTGGATGTTAACTTCGCCGTGTCCGTTTTTGACCCCAACAGAGATCATGGAATCAAACATCAATTCTGCGGTGGAGGTTGAAACTGTGAGAAATGAAGAAGGCCAAGATGTGTTTGATCGATTTTATGTGTGTCTAGATGTGTTGAGGAGAACATGGAAATCGACTTGTAGGCCAATACTAGGAGTTGATGGTTGCTTCTTAAGAGGAAAAAAGAAAGGTCAATTGTTGGTTGCTCTAGGTCGCGATGATGATAATGCCATCTATCCTATAGCATGGGGTGTTGTACAAGTTGAAAACACTGATAATTGGTTATGGTTTGTGAAGAACATCAAGGCAGACTTGGCTTTAGATGATGGTGATGGTTTCATATTGATTTCAAAGCGTCAAAAGGTGAGTTCTTTGTCTTGTAAATTTAAGAGTCTATGATTAAGTGTAATGGGTTGTCTTTTTACAGGGATTGATCAAGTCTGTAAAAACAGAGCTACCAAAGATTCAGCATTGAATGTGTGTCAGACATATATATATAGAAACGTGAAGGCCAAACATGGGAAGAAAACTGAGCCGAAGAAACTAATTTGGTGGCTTGCATGGAGATATAACGAGGCAGAATATAAGGAAAGGCTTGACTGTGTGTTCAACTATGATTCAGAGGTATTTGAAGATGTTATGAAGACAAATCCAACTTCTTGGGTAATGCGGTTTTACAAGATGGGAAATTTATGCGAGGATGTTGAGAACAACTCTACAGAATCTTTCAACAGCTCTATAGTTCAAGCGAGAGAGAAGCTTTTAGTTCCAATGTTAGAAACAATTGCGCGTCTGGCGATGGTCTGTATAGCTGCTCGAGATGTAAAAGCTACCAGCCACAAACACATATGTACTCCTTATGTGATTGAGTATCTTCAAGAGCAACATAAGAAGGCTGCAGAGTGTGTGGTTCATATAAGCACAAATAATATGTGGTTAGTGAAACTCGAAGGATGTTATTTTCGGATTAGCTTAGATTAGAGATCATTTAGTTGCATGAAATGGGATATCACAGGAATCCCATGTGAGCATGGATACGGTGTTATACTCCATAAGAAACTAGAAGCTCAAGATTTTGTCTGTCACTGGTTCGAACCAGACATCAACGTGGAGAAAGACTTATCAAGAGGGTATAATTCCAATAAGAGGAGCACGGTTCTGGCCAAGTTCATCAGCTCTGTCAGTTCATCCAACCCCTGATCCTGATCAACCTGGCCGCAAAAAGAAGAATGCAGAGGAGAAGAGGAAGAAAAGTGTTAATGAGTGGCCAGTGAAGAAGAAAGCTAAAACTCTGAAGCGAATAATGCATTGCGGAATTTGTGGTGAGGCCAACTACAACTCTCGGTTCCATAAAAAGGTATGCTATTCTTTGTGTTTGTTAGAGGGTCATAAGGATGTATCATATCGATTTGCTATTCTTTCATACTTTTTCCTGTTTGTTACAGGGTCAGAAGGATGGAACATCACAAATCGAAGCTTCCCAAGGGCTAGTTGCTCAAGAGATCTAGGAGTTGGGTACAAGTAGTAGAAGAGAAAGAGTGGTTTTATGTTTCTGTCTTTGTCACCTTTTGTATTATGCTCTCTATTTTGAACATATATCTAACATCTCTTTTGGCTTTGAAACACCATAAACGATTTCATTACTACAAAACAAATGAGTTCAACATAAAAGACAACACACAACCACAAGACAAAGAGTTTCAAACATGAAAGACAACAAACGCCAATTCATTAACATGGATTAACCTATGACTTTTGTGAGAGAAATCGACATAACACATCCAATTACCACAACAACACACATTCTCTTCACACTCTCTTTTGTCTCCACCAATGGAGCCTCAACTCTCTTGAATATCTATTTTCTAGCTTCATTTCCAACCTCTCAAATGTCTTCTTCTCGTCGTGTTCGCGTTCTTCTAAAATCTCTGTGACTATCTCTTCAAGTTTTCCTAATTTTCTCTGTAATGTCTCTATCTCATCTAATAACCCTTCATCCACTTGAAAGCATGGTGATCATCCTCCAGCTATAAACAGAAAATTTAATAGCAATGAAAGTCACAAATCAACAACATTTACAGCATATAACATTGAAATGATTTTATTTTTTTGGATTTAGCTTTGGATTACCTTCTTCACTACAGCATAGCCACATCGATAGTAACGTCGGTACGGATTGTTCACTGAATTCGACATCTTTGGAAGAATCTCAAAGCCACACCAACATTTCTTTGGCACACCAACAACTCTTGACCGCCTCCTTGATGATCCACTCGAATTTCCAGACACATTGCTCACCTTTAGTGTTCTTTGTCACAATCTCCCTCCTATTCTCCCCAGATATGAGTTTCCCCAATTCGATTTTTAGGGTTCCTCCTCAGTTATTGCGAATTTAAAAACAAAACATAAGGGGATTCTCGGTCGGGTAATAGGTAACAGTTTTATTAGGTTTACAAATGGTTTGGTTTAAGAAAATTTGGTTTAAGAAAATTTGCTTTACTATTGGTTCGAGTAGACTGACCGACAATTTCAAAGGTATGGAGATATAGATTTTGAACTTCGTATCCAGGTGTAATAAGGTTTGAAACTTTCGATCTAGGGAGAAAGAGGATGACCACCAAATTCTGTGGGGATACAGTGCTATGTAATAGTTCTGAGGGGAAAATAGATCGTGCCCCCAACGTTGAGGTTACCTAAATCAAAAGTTTCTAGTTATTACTTTTTAAATATAATTAATCGAATCTATGTTGTTATTATTATTATTATTTAAAAGGGCATGAAACTACGTTATTGTTGAAAATTTATTTTTTGGTATTGCAGAATAATTCTAATATTTTTTACTATCAATAAATGTATACCATTGATGTTTATTCAAATGCTTGAAACTTGAAATATATTAGAAATGACAACCATGTATTTATTCAATATCAAAAGTGTATATTTTTTTTTTTGACAACAAGACATTCACAGACTCATATTGACTCTGTAAACCAAAACGGTAACTCCGCATCCATGTGAATGACGAAACACGGTTGTTTCCTAGCACTGCGTGCTAAGCAATCCGCCTGTTGGTTCTCCGTTCGAGGTACATGAACGATGTTTGAGTTGAGGAAACTTCCATGTAAAAACTTGATATCTTTCAGATAACCTTCAAATGCTGGCCATTCTTCTGGTTCTGAAACCATCTTCATCAAATGAGAACAATCCGTAGCAAACGTAACCTGAAACTGTCTTAAATTCTTCATACATTCTATTGTCCAACTCAAAGCCTCCACCTCCTAATGAAGATGTGAAAGACATGCCCTTACATTCCTTGCCCCTAATAAACCATCAAAACCCGGTAGGGTACTATATCAGCCTTGTCCTGAAAATAGTTTCTTATCCTTCCATGAACCATCTATAAAGCACCAACGTCCTGACGTTACTAATGGGATTCTGGTCTGCACCTGAATTTCCTTCTTTTGAACAGTGAGTATCTGTGCCTCAGCCCAAAGTGCTGATTCCAATTCTGCTAATTTAAGTATTTCCCTTGGGTCAGTATCCAGATTATTAAATACTTTATTATTCCGACCTTTCCATATATACATAATATCCAAGCAAATTGATGGTCATCCGATTAACTCTCCAAAAAAGATGATCCATATTACCAAAAAAAGATCTTGTAGGAAAAAAAAATTGGAATTTGATGGTATTTTAGATAATGTCCACACTTGACGTGCTGGAGTATATTCAAAAAACACATGGTTTATTGATTCCTCTGGGTCTCCACATCGAGCACAACATATGTCCCCTTGTATTCCTCTCGCTTTGAGGTTTTTCATTACCGCTATACAACCTGAAAGGAGTTGCCATAAAAAATGCTTAATCTTCGGCGGACACCACACTTCTCAACTGAAAGCTTTAAGTAAAACACTGTGCGCCCAATAAATTCTGGTGGTTTTTTCTTATCAGGATATACCCGTTCCACTTGATACTTTGATTTAACCAAATATTTCCCATTGTTAGTGAAATGCCATCCATTCCTATCTTCCATCTGATGTTTACTTAATGTAATACTTTCAATGATTTTTACATCATGAGGATCCACTAAAGCCCTAATTGCCTGAAGGTTCCAACTTCGGGATTCCGAGTTGATGAGGGAATCCACTTTGAGATCCGGGTAACTGTGTTGAAGGTTTTTGTTTGCTAGTCTCGGGCGAGTGGCTGGGATCCAAGGATCATTCCATACCGAAATAGATGACCATGTTCCCACCCTTTTAATTAATACTTTACAAACCAAAGATCTAGCAGATATAATACTCCTCCAGCCATATGACGGGGAGTAAGAGCGGATCGGTTCTAGGGGTGAAGCATTCCTATAGTCCCGTCCTTTGAAAACTGTAGCAAAAAGAATATTTTTCTTTTCGATCAGCCTCCACAGTTGCTTTCCAAGCATCGCCGTGTTAAAATCCATAAGATCCTTAAAACCTAGTCCACCATTGTCTTTAGGCACACATAACTTATCCCATGATTTCCAATGCATGCCTTTTGTGCTCCCTCCTGGGCTCCACCAAAACTGAGCTACTGCACTCGTTAACTTCTTTACTGTAGCTTTTGATAACCGATAAACAGACATCACATGGTTTTGCAGGGCCGTGACCACCGATTTAATAATCACTTCTTTTCCTCCTCTAGTAAAGAATCTAAAAGTCCATCCATTAACCCTATTATTCAAGCGATCTTGAACAAAACCAATCACATGTACCTTAGATCCTCCAAGACTTTCGGCAATCCTAAATAAGATCTCATTCCTCCTAGATTCTGAATACCCAAAATATCTCTCAATTCTTGGCGACTGGATTCTTTGATCTTATGTCCAAATTGAATTGAGGATTTCTGGAAATTAATTTGTTACCCTGAAACAGCCTTGTATTCCTTTAAAATCCTGAGAATGGTTTGACACTCTTCCTTGTTTGCCTTACAAAAGAAAAGACTATCATCGGCAAATAACAAATGAGAGATTGTTGGGCAAGCTCTTGCTACCTTCATACCGGTTAATTGTTTCACTCTCTCAGCCTTCTTGATATTCATAATTAAAGCCTTAGTACACATAATAAATAAATAAGGAGACAAAGGATCCCCTTGACGTAAGCCCCGCTGGGGAATTATAATGCCTCGCGGCTGACCATTGAGAAGGACCCTATATTGAACCGAAGATATACATTCCAGCATTAAGTTGATCCAACGAGGATCAAAACCCATTTTATGAAGAAGAGCCTCAATAAAACTCCACTCGATCATATCATACGCCTTGCTCAATCAAAAGTGTATATAATAAGTACATGTTACACACATCAACCATGTATTTTAGAATACTACTTGTTAATAACTACTTTCAATAATTGAATAATTGTATAAAGGATATATGTTTAAAGGAACTATATATTACAAATTATGAGAAACATTGCCTCAACAACAATATTTTTGTTTGAAGGAGGAAAATACAAATGCAAAATAAAAAAAAAAAATTCCCAATAATCAAAGAGTGTTAAAAGTAAGCACATATATGTAATTCATTAACTTTTATAAACTTCTTCCTCAAGAAATTTTAAGAAGTTGGAACTAAAAGTCTGTTTCTTCAAAGAGGACAAGCATTTTTTCCTTTTCTTTTTCAAGAGTATTCTAATTGTTTTGTGTCTTTTGTTTTTATACATGTGTACTATTCTGACCAGGAAAAATGGAAGACAAAGGACAACAGTTAAAAATAAAGGGAACATAATCCCCTAGATTATATTTGCGAAGTGATTTTGCCACATGTCCTCTCTACAATCAATTTCACAAAGCAAATATGACATGACTACTGAAATTGATGACATGGCTTCCGGAAAAATATGACATGGAATAATTTCATTTAATGTTGATTTCTATTTTTGGCAAAATTATTAGAATATGGTAATAATTCATATATTACATTTAATATTGATATTTTTTTTTTGTAAATTTTGTTTAAATATGGTAATAGCTCATACATCATCTATAAAATAAATATATTCATATATAACATTTCAAATTTCGAAATATTATTATTTTTGTATAATTATACAATTTGTATTACTAAAGTTTTCAAAAATTTCTACAATTTTTTAAAAATTTAAATATCTAATATTAAGATCATTAGTTTTTTATATGCCTACAAATTTTATAAATATTGTTTAGGCTAAATTTTTGATAATTATACAATGTTATATCATTTTTATTAGTTTTATACAAATTGATTTAATATATATCAAATCTATATTAAATATTAGTAAGAAAATAGTAAAATCTATAATATTTAATGAAATTTATTTTTAAATATAAGTTAGATTTAAAAAAATTCTTACTGCACATGGTACAGGAAAACACACGTAGTAACACATAATACATAAACTGCAGATGAACCGAGACCCACATCTTCTGCCACGAATCTTAACCGTTGAATGATCATCCAACCGTCCAGAACACATGGAACGGATATACATTTAAATACATTCAAAATACGACTCATGAAATTAACTAGATTCACAGATTCGGTGAAATCAACGAAGACGTCATGCAGTCGAGTTTTTAAGAACAAGTAGGCGTAAAAATACTAAAAATTATTATGTCACAATACAAATTTTACTTGAGTTAACTTCACGGTAGCATATCAACAATTAATATTCAATGGAAACATATTGAAATCTCTCGAAATCTTTATAGAAATGAACAGAAAAGTGTAAAAACTTATGCTCACACTGCGTGTAAGAATGCAATATGCAGCAAAATAAAAACATCGCATAAAACTTACATACTTCAAAGAACTGGGGTACACGCATGATCCATAACCTACAAACATTATAAAACTAATTAAAACCAACAAGCATTTGCAAAGTACACTCTTACTAAACCACACCAAAAAAGTATGAAACACAAATAAAGCAAATTTTGAAACAAAAATTAACTGAGAAGAGTAAACCAATCCAGTCAGATTTCTCCTCGGAAATACTTTTTGGCTAACTAAAAACCTGAAACAAATAAATACATACTTGGATCGGTTTTGGCAATGGTGGAGGTGCCTGGGAAGTTGCAAGAGCCAGGAGCCATGGCTCTACGCTAAAAATAGCTGTTGAAAGATTAAGATGCGTGAGCCTGGATCGTATTAAGTAGGAAACATAGACCAGTGGGCTGGATTGGAGCACAGTCTGTATTAGCCGGTTTAGTATGGTTATGTTGTACATGTAATTTAAACTGGTTTAGCTTGGTTTAGTCTAGACTATATATACATGTAAAGTTCAGACTTTGTAACTAACTCGATTGAATACAAAGATCATTTTATACATTTTCTCTCATGATCTTCAATCTCTATTATGGTATCAGAGCAATTCCAGCTCATTTTCTCTGATTTCTCGTCGTTTTCTTTCTAATTTCTTCATTTTCATCTCCATTTCGTGAAGATTCAGCTGAATCTGAGCTCCGATTGAAGTTACGAATCGCAAAATCATCGCTATCGGTGATTCTCGATCTGCAATTTTGTTTTGCTGTTAGCTCAGATCTCGATATTTTCCATGGCTAAACAAGGAAGGAAGATGAGGACTCGTAACACCGTTTCTGATTCAGAAACATCTGCGATACAGAATTGATCTCAACATTCCGCTAACGAAGATGACGAACCAGTCGTTGTGACCGTTCCGACGCAGACTCTCTCACCTAATCGTGTTCAACCTACTGGATCGACTCATTCTGGTATGACTTCCATCGATAACACTCATAGTCCGTATTTCTTGCATTCGTCGGATCATCATGGATTATGTATTGCGAATCAGAAGTTAGATGAATTGAACTACAACAACTGGTATATCGTGATGAGGATGAGCTTAGATGCTAAGAACAAAATAGGATTTGTGGATGGATCGTTAGTTAGACCAGCTGAGAATGATCCTTTGTTCAAGATATGAAGTAGATGCAATAGTATGGTGAAGTCGTGGTTACTCAACACTGTGAATCAAGAGATTTATGATAGTATTCTTTACTATGATGATGCTGTTGAGATGTGGAATGATTTATACTCAAGATTTCGAGTGAGTAATCTCCCAAGAAAGTATCAGTTGGAGCAATCTATTGAAACTTTGAAACAAGGATCTATGGATTTTTTTGGCTTATTATACGAAGAAGAAGAGGCTTTGGGAGCAATTATCCAACACAAAGATCACCACAACAAGGAGATGCAACTGTGATCATGTTAAGGAGCTAATGTAAGAAGCAGAGACGAATAGAATCATTCAATTTCTCATGGGGCTCAATGAGACCTTCGCCAACATTTGAGGACAGATTCTGAATATGAAACCTCGACCAAGCCTCACTGAGATATATAACATGCTTGATCAGGATGAGAGTCAGCGGATTGTCATTTTTGCTCAACAGATGACAAACCATCCCGTGACTTTCCAAGTTCAAGATTCACTCACTTTTGAGAACAATCAGATTCTCATGTCTCAAGGAAGTTATCATAAAGTGAAGTGTTCTTACTGCTCAAGACTTGGCCACACAGTTGACAAATGCTATAAGAAGCATGGTTATCCTCTTGGCATGTTCAAAGGGAAGAAACCTACTGCAGTTGCTTCTACAAACATGGCTCTCACTCAGCCAGTAAACGTATCTGACAAAGGTCAACATGAAGATGTCTCTTGCGAAAAAGCTCTCCAAAGACCAATTCCAGTCTATGATCTCGTATTTGAGCACTCAACTCCAATCTCCTAGTGTCACATCCACAACTGAGAAATCTATTGCTTCGCCTTCAGCTTCTGCCCCTGTAGTTTCACAGATTACATGGAGCCTTTCCAGTAATTTCATCTCTCTATACAATCATTCCTATCATGACATGCTCATTTCTTCTACATCGAAAGAAACAGATGTGTCTCTTATAGCTTGGATTATAGACTCAGGGGCCACTCACCATGTTAGTCATGATAGGAACATGTTTGCTGAGTACAAACCCTTAGATAAAACATATGTCACCCTCCCTTATGGTTATACTGTCACCATAGTTGGGGTAGGATGCATTCATTTGACTGAATATACCACTTTGTTCAATGTCTTATACATTCCTGACTTTCGTTTCAATTTGTTGAGTGTGATTGTTCTGACCAAAACATTGAATTCTAAGGTCTCTTTCACTGCTAATGATTTCTTTATTCAGGAACTTACTCAAGCATTGATGATTGGTCAAGGTAGTCAAGTGGGCAACTTATATGTCTTGGATGTCAATAACAGTCATGTTTCTGTTGTTGCTGATTCTTTTACTTGGCATAAACGAATAGATCATTCATCTAAGTCTAAAGTTGATACATGTCGAATGTTCCTCATATTTCAAATTCAAAAATTAATAAAGATCATTTTGATGCTTGTCATGTTTGTCACTTAGCTAAACAAAAACACATTCCTTTTAAATCTCGACAAAACGTGAGTAAAATGCGTTTGATCTTCTGCACATTGATACTTGGGGTCCATTTGCTGAACCTAATATAGACGGTTTAAAATATTTCTTGATGATTGTGGATGACTTTAATAGAGCCACTTGGGTTTTTCTAATGCGTGCTAAATCTGATGTTCTGCATATCTTCCCTGATTTCGTTAAGATGGTAGAGACTCAACATAATGTGAATGTCAAAGCTGTTAGGTCAGATAATGCAAATGAACTTCGATTTCGTGAATACTATACAATTAAAGGAATAATATCATATCATTCATGTCTTGAAACACTTGAACAAAACTCTCTGGTTGAAATAAAACACCAACATATTTTGAATGTTGCTAGAGCCTTATTATTTCAGTCAAATGTGCCTTTAAATTCTGGGGTGATTGTGTTTTAATTTCAGTTTTCTGATTAATAGATTGCCTTCTCCAGTCTTAGAAAATAACTCCCCTTATGAAAGACTTACTGGCAAACAACCTGAATATGAATCTTTAATAGCATTTGGTTGTATATGTTACGTTAGTACATCGTCTAAGCATAAACTTAAGTTTGATCCTAGAGCAAGGGCTTGTGTCTTTTTAGGATATCCTTCAGGGTACAAGGGTTATAAGCTACTAGACATAGAGACACATTCTGTTTCTATTTCTCGTCATGTGCTTTTTCATGAGGATATCTTTCCCTTTGTGTTATCATCTCTAAATGATAATGTCAAATCTTTCTTTCCTCATGCTTCTTCACCTGCTGTGACTGGTGTTGTGTTCTCTGAACCAACATCCTCTGATACACATCCACATATCGATGTGTCATCTTCTAAGGTTCTGCTTCCCTCTAGAAGTCGGCCCCTTCGTAAAAAGAAACAACCTTCGAACTTGCAGGACTTTCATTGTTATAATCTCGTTCCCTCTACTTCTTCTTCTTGTTCTACTCCTTATCCAATGGCCAATCATCTTTCCTATTTTACTCTATCTCAGCGCGCCTATCCATGCTTTCATCAATTCTATCACCAAATCCAAAGATCCACAAAAATATTCAGAGGCAATACTGGATCAGTTGTGGTGTGATGCTATGAAGGAAGAGATAGGTTCTCAAGAACGGACCAAGACTTGGAGTGTCTGCTCATTACCACCAGATAAGAAACTCATTAGATGTAAATAGCTTTATAAGGCCAAATATAATGCTGATGGTACTGAAGAAAGGAAGAAGGGTCATCTTGTTGGGAAAGGTTATACACAAGAAGAAGGTGTTGACTATCAAGAAACGTTTTCTCCAGTTGCTAAACTTAGCATGGTGAGAATTCTCATTGATGTTGCAGCGAAGATTAAGTGGTCACTTACCCCAACTAGACATCTCCAATGATTTTCTAAATGGAGATCTTGAAGAGGAGATTTACATGAGGTTTTCCCCTAGTTATGAAGAGTTAATAGGCGTTTCAGTCCCTCCTAATGTTGTTTGTAGACTTCATAAATCTCTATATGGTCTCAAACAAGCATCTAGGAAGTACCAAGTGGTACTTGAAACTTTTGTCTGCTATATTGCAGATGGGCTTTAAGAAATCTTGTGATGATCATACATCGTTTGTGAAGAATGTTGATGGAAGGTAATTGGCGGTGCTAGTTTATGTCGATGACATATTGGTTGCGAGCAACAATGATAAAGCTGTCAAGGAGTTTGTTGGTGAGTTGGAATCACATTTAAAACTGCGTAATCTTGGAGAGGCTAAGTATTTTCTTGGTCTAGAGATAGCTCGGTCTGAGTGAGGCATATCAGTTTGTCAAAGAAAGTATATCCTTGAGTTACTTGATGACACTGGTTTTCTAGGTTGCAAAACCTCTTCGATTCCTCTTGATCCTACTATCGACTTTCGAAGGAGACAATACCACCTAAAGATGGTGCTAAGATTGTTCATGAGATGGCTGCTTTATTAGCTGAGCCGAAAGTTTATAGGAGATTGATGGGAAGATTAATGTACTTGGCCATTTAGGCCTGACATCCATTGCTTATACTCTCACTAAGCTCTGTCAATACTTATCTCAACCACGGGAGGCTCATCTTCAAACAGCTCATAAACTTCTTCGTTATCTTAAAGGAAGAGTTGGACAAGTAATTTTTTTATGCAGCTGATGGTTCTTTTGATTTACGAGGCTTTGCTGATGTGGACTGGGGTTCTTGCCCTGATTCTCGCAAGTCTATAACAGGTTATACTATGTTTCTAGGCGAGTCGTTGGTGACTTGGAGATCTAAGAAACAACGCACTGTTTCTCGAAGCACAGCGGAAGCAGAGTACCGAGCCTTAGCAGATGCATCTTGTGAGATCGAATGGCTTATTCGTATTATGAATGATCTTCAGGTGCCTCTTCGTTACCAACACATCTTTATGGTGACAACACTCTTTCTCTTCATTTTGCCAACAACTCGGTTTATCACGAGAGGACTAAACACGTTGATCAAGACTGTTATACTATCTGTGAACGTATTGACAGTGGTATGTCAAGACTATGCATGTGCGCACTCATAATCAAATTGCGAATTTTCTGATTAAAGCATTGTATCCTGCTTCATTTCGGGATCTCATTACCAAGATGGGATTTTTGAATATTTACACACCTCCACCTTGAGGGGGGGAGGGGGGGGGGTATTAGTCGGTTTAGTATGGTGATGTTGTATATGTAATTTAAGCTGGTTTAGCTTGGTTTAGTATTGACTATATATACATGTAAATATCAGACTTTGTAACTAACTCGATTGAATACAAAGATCATTTTATACATTTTCTCTCATGATCTTCAATCTCTATTAGTCTACTCCAACAGCACATGCGTAGTCCAGAGCTGCCTTGAAGCGCCTTGCTCATGACATCAAACCTAGCAACGCACCACATCGCGGTGGAGGAGGAGAAGGAGGAGGAGGATAGAGAGAGATGGGAGATAGAGAGCCATCAGCAAGTGGTAAGAGAAAGAGACAGAGAAGGAGTGAGGGTGAAGAGTTTGAGTGTTGGGCCTTAATTACCACTCTCTTTTGCTTTTGTTATGTTGTTTCTTTTTTTTTTATATTCCTTTTGTGTTTATGTGTCTTTATAGGTTGAAATTGAGCTTTTCGAGTTTTCTATAAAATAAAGCTTCGATGAAAGATATATGGACACGTTGTAATCCAAATTTATGAAACCAGTCAATAAGAGAATGAAACTAAAGTACGGAAATTTAATATTTACACTAAGAAAAAAGAGTAATGTATGGAAGAAACTGAAACTGCAATCTTATTGTTATTGTTTGTTGATAGTAACAATAAAATTGCAGTTACAGTTTTTTCTGTACTTTAGTTTTTTTATAGGTCTAAATAGTAACACCTAAATCTAAATAATTAAGTTCAAAATCTTACTGAATTAATTTATGATTTTGGGTCAAATCTGACTGAATAACTAAACATACACTTATTAAAATCATACTATTAATTGAGAACACATTTAAGTGAAAATTTTATAATTTAGTATGTTGTAAGAGCATCTCCAATGTACACCTCTATAATTTTCTCTAAAATAGAGATCTCTATTATAGAGGTGAAAATGCTCCAATGTATACATCTATAATAGAGTTTTTCTATTTTAGAGAAAAATATAGAGGAAATTTACTTTTTGCCTCTATATTTAGAGGTGAAAATAGCATATCTCTATATTTTCCCCTATAAATAGAGGAACTCTATTATAGAAGCATACATTGGAGCATTCTCACCTCTATAATAGAGTTTCTCTATTTTAGAGGAAAATATAGAGATATAAATAGAGGTGGGTTGGAGATGGTCTAATATGAGACATGGCAGAAGTGATGTATATTGATGACTCAAATATGATTCAATTTCATCTAGAATTAGGTTCTCAAAATTTGCTGATATGCTTAACGTGAGATTATCTTAACTAAACCATTTTTAACTACAGAATATTGAATTTTGGTTCGTGTTAGATCATGTGGTTATCCTAATCAAAATTCGCTAAGATTCGTATGCTTTTGATTTTATTTGGTTTGATATCATGTTGTAAAATTTGATTTGATATATATATGGTTCAGTGTTTGATATTTTTTAGGGTTTAGAAAACTTAGGAAATGACCTAAATCTGATCGAGGAAATCGGTTTAGACTCATGATAGTAGACTAGTAGTACAAAAAATGGGTTCGTAACTTTGCTTTTGTTGTAAATGAAGTGTTGGAGAAATACTTCTGTTATCATTACTGTCGACCAGAAGGTCCATATATATACAAGGTATTAGACCGTCATAAGGTCATGTTTATCCTAAAAAGATAAGGATAAGGATAAACACTATGTTACAGATATACATGGAATATATACTAGATAAACACATAGTCTCTGGTTGTCTTTATCATGTCCCGGATTGGGCCTGCAGTACGGGCTGATCCATGGTCGATCATCATTTGGTTTATAACACTCCCCCTTGATCGACACATCCGGTACAGGTTCGTTGCATGCTTAATGTTGCCTCATTAAAACCTCTCCTTAAAAACCCCAAAACCAATGTGGCAAAATGGGAAACCAAGGACAGGAAAAAGAGTACAACACATGAACTCCCCCAGATGAATGCATCACTGTAGTAGACGCATTCCCATCTGGTATCCGAGTCTTCTTGAACGTTGAAGTTGCCTATGACTTGGTGAAGATGATCAGCTGGATTCTCCTTGAATGAACTTGTAAGTCTTGGACGTTGGTATGTCTTTTGGAACTCCATTAAGATGTGGTCAGGATGTACATCTTTGCTGCTGATCACTCCATGTCTTGGTTGAACTGATGGTGCTTCAAACGGTGCTCGGATGGACTTTATAATCTGCAATAAAACTTTACTTGCAGGTCCTTTTTCATGTCCCACGGATTCTCTTTGGTTATATGGCTTTCCCAAAACGTGGACATTCAATATATATTGAGTCATAGACCCAGAACACATACGAACAACTTTACTTCATATCTTTCGTTCATTCGGACTTATATCTCTTCGTATGTGCCAATGGCTTTATCCATTGTAACCAATCATTCTTTATTTTCTTTTGTCGATCCATGTTGAGCTATAGACCTTGTCTATATTCGTTCATAATCATGAGTGTCTAAGGTCATACCATCAATAATTATTTGCTGCAATGAAACTCATCACACAATGAATTCGCAGTCATACACTCATGTCCTTTGTACATGGTTATCGATCTTTTCTTGCTTTAGCAATGCTTATAATCATTAAGCCACGACCAGACATCCTTCTGGTCACTATCCTGGTTTATGGTTCTCACTTAGACGTGCTGACTTAATCATACACACACACACACGGCTATGATTTTTCTACAGACTTTCCATATGTAAAACATAGCCTGTTTAATCAATCGATAACTTGTATTATTGAACCTTTGAACCATTAAA
Organism: Brassica napus; assembly: GCF_020379485.1. Classification (NCBI taxonomy): domain Eukaryota; kingdom Viridiplantae; phylum Streptophyta; class Magnoliopsida; order Brassicales; family Brassicaceae; genus Brassica; species Brassica napus. Next base: position 8,892,316 of record NC_063451.1, on the reverse strand, counting down.
CATTTTTCTCTCAGTTGGTCTTTATTATGATCACAAGGAATTATAATATTTTCTGTATGGACTGACTGCACTAAGTAAATACTTAGTCTTTCATATTACTTACAGCTGCTGTATATTACAATCCATAAACAACTTAGGAACAAAGCTTGTTCTATGAGAATTTCTTTCTCATATTTCTATGGTACGTTGATACCTTTATCCAGTGATCCATTTGCTGCTTACTACACCATTATTTCTTTAGTAAATATCCAGACAAAATCAAACTTGATTTTCTGTAGTAGCATCCACCATATAGGAGCATATCTCTTTATAAATTGTTCCTTGGTCCTTGTGAGTATCCTTGTGTAATCAAGCTATACTTGAACGTTATTTAGAAGGAACATGGACACACTATACCATGTGGTCATGTCCTTTAATCTCACGGAATTTCTTATCTCACAAGATCCATTCACTGGTTTCTTTCTTAGATGGCTTTTCTGTATGTACATGGTTACTACGCCCATCTGTCTTATAATTACTTTGAATTCTTTGAACACCCCACGTCCCTATATAGGTTTTATGAGTACTCTACGTGGGTTCATGATCCTCAGGTTATATCCTTCAAATCCCAAGTACTACAATCTTTTATGAGCTCTTATGTATGTAAATACATCTTTGGTGTTAACACTCTTTATCTTTAGTTTCATACTGTTCCAGACATGATCTAATTAGATTTTGAGATCTTATTATCCAAGACCTTTATACCTTGCAGTTTGGCGTCCCAAACTACATGGTCTGGTACCTTAGATGTGTGGTTGCGCAACCTTATTTCTCTGTCTGAACTGGTTTCTCTTATGAACTCGGATTTGTACGATTCTGAGCACCTTTCATTACTTTCCGAGGTTCCTTATTATTTGGAACTTATTTGTCTATCTCTAATAGACATTGTAGCAACTTGATTGTGTCTCTTAGACATCTAATTCGTGGTGCTTAAGCTGGTATGACATAGTCATTTTTTCTTTTCGGGTCAGTGTGTCTGGCATATATTTCTGCTAGCTTTTATATCTTTTGATCATATTCTTTTAGAACGTCTAGATCATAATCTTTGGTCTGAGGATCTTGCCAAGACAACTATGGTTGATACCATTATATTTCTCTTTTACTCTTTACTCTTTATCAGCCTGATAACTTTCTCCTTTCAAAGTTGGATAATCAGATTACTATCTTTTGTAATCTGTGTTCTTGGCCACTTGATTAAATCATCCATGTTTGGCACAAGATACATTATAGTTTCGTGGAGGAAGTCTTATTTATCTAATATATATTCCCAATCCTCATCTGAGGTTCCATCTTAAATGGCACACATATATGTGGTGGAATATTCGTATTTTCTTAAGATGGTTTGTGTATATGTCTGGTTTATGACCCTTAATCATTCAGAGGTGGGAATGTCTATGCTTACATGTATGGCCTGATGTAAATCAATATTTATATACATAATGTCCTTAAGCTTTAGGCTGGACGTGGGTGATGTACCATTAGTGAGGGCTTTAAAGCTTTCCAGCCGTGTATATTATGGTTGTAAACCATGGAATCCGAATTTATGATATGATCATGGACTGTGGGTTTTAGTCCTCTCTCCCCCTCATGAACATACTCATAATTTCGTAGTGCTTAGGACAGTGGAGCCTTAATTATTTTAGTGATTTTCCCTTTTGTGTACTTATAAGACATTGTGAGATTTTATGGGATCACTTTTGTGCCTTAATTAATTTTTCATCATGTTTTGGATCAAGATGGCTAATCTGGTCATGCCATAAATGTTTATTTCGTGGCGAACCATACTGGTTACCATGGCTTTATGCCTCTTTCATACTGATCCTTAGCATAGAATAAATCAGTAGAAAATATGGGTATAGGCATTCATAATGCTTTTAGGCGATTTTTCAAAAATCTGAAAGGAATCGTATTTTCTTTGCTCACTGGTTCAATGTAGAATGTTAAAATCTTTATAACTCAATGGGTCTGAATAATGTCGTGTCTTTTGCCATTGTAAGTACCAATTAATTGATTTCAAGTGATTGTAGGAAGGTAAAGTTGAACCTATACTATCAAGATGAAGTTAAATCTATGCGAGAAATCAATCTATCAGTGAACTGACTCATTAGTCTACACCCAACAATTGATTTTATGTGATTGCAGGAAGGTAAAGTTAAACCTATACAATCAAGGTAAAGTTAAACCATGCATGAAATCAACTATCAGTTGACTGATTATCCTTTTATTAAGGTTTTATTTGTTATTTAATCAAGAATCATCAAGCAAGACCAAGCAAGATAATATATAAAAACAAAATCGTTTTTATTATTTCAATAACATAAATGAATAACAAATAAATCAAATCAGATATGAAAACATAAAATCAGAATGTCGGAAAATTATTCAATGTATAATCCGACCTCATGGTCCATGAGTGTCCACTCGGAATCCTCCTCAGATCTCTTCTTATCAAATGTGGCTTTATTAGCTTCAGGGATTTTCATCTCACTGTCTAGTACTTCATAATATATCTCCATGATGTCATTAAACCGTCTGATGTTATCCATCCTTTTCTGCTTCTTTTGCTCAATGTCTAATAAATATGAGAACAGGTCATAATAGGTGGTGAAACCTTTGGCCTGATGTGATAACAACACTTCCTCTGAATGGAATGTGTCACGAGTTTTGTTTAACAAATCCTCGTTTGTTACCAATTCACCACATAGTCTAAGACTATAGGTGATTCTCATAAGATCAGAGTGATAATTGTCCACGGATTCATAATCCTGGAACCTTAGAGCTTCCCATTTTTTCTTGGATTCGTGCAACAATGGCTCACAGAATCTAGAATTCAAAAATGACCAGAGATTATGAGGATCATTAACATATCCAAACTCGTCTCTTAGGTCCTCACAGAGATGGTGTCGCATAATCATTATGGCTCTGTGTCTTTCACACGCAAGGGTGTCATTGCCATACTTGATGCACTTCCCAAGTCCTCTAGACTTCAAGACGGCTGAAGTGTTTATAGCCCAATCAAGATAATTATCTCCAGAGAGATCAAGGGCTTTGTAATCTGAGGGTATGAAACTCGACATCTGAAATCATTATTCAAAACAGGTCTTAATCAAGTAATCTTTTTGAAATTTTTCATGCTTCATATCAATGCCACACACGGACCAAAAGAAAAAAAAATTCTAAATGATGCATTTTCTTAAAACCATACGGTTTAAGGTGTGGATCAATGTATTTTTCAGATTTAAGGTCCTCTTATTTCAAACACAAGGTTTCAAGACCTTTAGGGATTCTATCTTAGATGATCAGGAAAATGTTCCATATTTTCTTCATCCCATTGGATCAGATCATTTAGTATAATGATTTTTTTTTTTCAGTTCAGATCAGATTGCTTGAAAACTATGAATGATCTATATCCCTAACAGTCGAGATTTCATGTTCAGTATGCAATATTAGTATGCAAACAATATGCAATCAAGCAAACCAATTCAATTATGAAATCAGGTTAGGGTTTTCGAAAAATATACCATATTTATTATTATTTTTTTCAAAAAATAATCAAATCAGAAATAATTGTGACTTAAAAATATAAATCAGGAAGATTTGATTTATTCAAGCAATTTATTATATACTTTTCGATTTAAAAATAAATATATTTTCTCAGATATATCTCTGATATTTCGACTTTAAATATTAAAAAAATATTTTTTTCAATCCTAATCAAGTTCTAGTCGTTATCAATCATCAGGAAAACAAATTTCTTAGACAAGAACAGGAGGTAAAACCTCGGATTAATTTATGAAACCATGATCAGATTTTCAAAAAAAAAATTATGTAACATGCAGTCCTTAACAGTTCTAGTTGATTCAGATCAGATAAGAACATTAAACAGGACAATAATGATAAGTTTAAGCAAGTAACAGTCGGTTTCTTTCAACATATAGCAGTCAGATTTTTTAAAAAAAATTGTTGAACTTTCAATCCTAAACAGTTCTAATGTGAAACTATCATCAGGAAAAGTTTTAAACAATTTTAAAATCAGTTTCAGATTAAGAACAGGTTCAAAAAAAATTCAGGTTCCAGATTTTAAAGAGTTTATGGTTTCTGGTTTTATTTTATTTGCAGAGACATGTTGCTAAATATAGCTACATGGCTGCGGATGGGGGTATTTAATACTTTATGGGTTTTAGATGAGTTTTCGATGATACCTGAAAACTTTTGATGGGTTGATCGGTCTATCAGTTAGAGATCTTCCTGGTTAGCTGATGGATTGCTCGGAATTATTGTTTTTGTTGCTACTTGTTGGAATAGGAGACTGGTATATGGTTGAGAGAGATTTTAGTTTCTGGAACAAATTTTCTGCCTGTATTGTAGCTGAGCGTGGGGGCGCGTCCGAACTCCGATTGATGCGGGGTTAGCGGCGTTGGCTTCGTCTCGTCAAGAGCTTTAATTTGGTATCTGGCTCGTCGTCTGGATCCACCGGAGTTGAGGGATAGAGCTGTTTGAAGTTTGTCGGGAATTAGGGTTTTTACTGCTCGGATTTATTTCTGGTTTTTAGGGTTAGGGTTTATGAGAGCAACGTCGTGCTGATAACGTGTTGTAAATGAAGTGTTGGGGAAATACTTTTGTTATCATTACTGTCGACCAGAAGGTCCATATATATACAAGGTATTAGACCGTCATAAGGTCATGTTTATCCTAACAAGATAAAGATAAGAATAAACACTATGTTACAGATATACATGGAATATATACTAGATAAACACATAATCTCTGGTTGTCTTTATCATGTCCCGGATTGGACATGCAGTACGGGCTGGTCGATAGTCGATCATCATTTGGTTTATAACAGCTTTCGAATAGTGAATTTCTGTCTCTAAAAGTGGTTATAGAAAGCAATTACTTTAAAACAGAATTAGAAAAAGAAAGAATGTTTTTTAATCTGAAAAAGTTGTCCGAATGTAACTAGCTCGTCTCATCGCTGTCTTAAAAGTTCAGGATTGGACCCGGCCTGACCCGTATAGGAACCGAATACGGAATACCCATCTCGGCACTGCCAGAAATCTGCATCACATTCCCCGGGAAAAGAAAAGAAAATGTACTCGGCGATTCGGTCGTCGCTTCCGCTGGATGGCAGCATGGGAGAGTATTCCGACGGAACCAACCTTCCCGTCGACGCCTGCTTGGTCCTAACAACTGACCCCAAACCCCGCCTTCGCTGGACTTCGGAGCTCCATGAGCGATTCGTCGACGCCGTCACCCAGCTCGGCGGACCCGACAGTGAGTATCCATTGCTGTTTTTGTTGTTATGTCTTTCTTCTTTGCTTTAAGATTTGGTTGCAAGATCTGTTTCATTCGCCTGTGACTTGTCTCTGTGTGTGTTTTGATTACAGAAGCAACGCCCAAAACGATAATGAGAACGATGGGGGTGAAGGGTCTCACTCTCTACCACCTCAAATCTCATCTTCAGGTTTTAATAAATATCTATTTTTTATTACTGTTTACTCGATTTCAACAAAGCTCAGTGCTTTTACTGTTCTGGTCGGTAGAAATTCCGCCAGGGGAGGCAATTATGCAAAGAATCAACTGAAAACTCTAAGGATGGTATTCTTATTCATCTAGCCTTCCCTCCATTTAGATTCTATAGCTTCTTATATTATGGAAAATGGTTGTCATCGATGCACTTGTGGACTGATATCTCTATGCAGTTTCTTGTGCTGCGGAGAGTCAAGACACAGGTTCATCTTCAACGTCATCCTTAAGATTGGCTGCCCAGGAACAGAATGAGTACGTTTACGTGTCTTCGTCTCCAATTTCAACCTAGTGGCTGTTAATGTTCTATGTATGAATACTCCCTGCTTTCCGTTTTTTTCCAGGAGTTACCAGGTTACTGAAGCTTTGCGTGCCCAGATGGAAGTCCAAAGAAGACTACACGAGCAACTAGAGGTTTGCTTTCTTGTTTGAATTCACTAAAAGTTTTGAGAGATTTTGATTAAGGAGAGACTTATCACTACTCTCAACCAAATCCTATCCCTAAATAACTTAACTCACAACAGCTTTAATTTGCTACGTTGGTAGACATATAGCTAAGAGTTGAGCAGCTTAAATTCTTCAAAACATATCAGAACGATACTAGTTAGGAAATCACAATTTCACATTTTAGTAACCGCGTTTGATTGGGGTTCATTAGTATGGGCAGGTTCAACGGCGACTACAGCTCAGGATCGAGGCACAGGGGAAGTATCTTCAATCAGTTCTAGAGAAGGCTTGCAAGGCTATAGAGGATCAAGCTGTTGCGTTCGCTGGGCTAGAAGCAGCTAGAGAAGAGCTTTCAGAGCTAGCCATAAAGGTCTCCAATGGGAGCCAAGTCCCATTCCACACAACCAAAATGACGGTTCCGTCCTTATCCGAGCTTGCTGTAGCGATAGAGCACAAGAACAACTGTTCAGCAGAGAGTTCGCTGACTTCAATCCCGGTTTCAGCTACTTTGATGAAGAGGCATAGGGGTGTGTTTAGAAACGGAGAAAGCGTTGTTGTGGGTCATGAAACTGGCTGGGTTATGCCTAGTAGTAGCCTTGGATGAAGGTAGAGAGGCCAGATTTTAGATAATTTGCTTTCTTCTCGTAATTTAAACTTGAAAACTGTCAGCTAATGTATAAATTTGTTGAAGCTCTAGTGTCTCCTTTAGTTTTGGTGTATTATTTTGCTTCATCTTTCTGTATAATTATGGGATTTAGTTAGGGAGTTTATGTTTGGTTTGGATGATGCAGAACAAGTAAGAACAAGCAATTTTGACCAAGTAGATGACAAATACAGTAAATAAATTATGTCCTATGTCCAGCGGCGATTGTGGATGAGGAGCCATTTCTTGCATTTTGGTGTTAAAACCAAATACTATTACTCTAGCCTACCTTTTGCGCCCTTACGCCCTTACTCGGGCTTGATATCATGTTTGTTTAGTATCGAAAGTTTTGCTTGACATCCACTGCTTCTACTCTGCTCTCTTATTGTATAAATGTAAAACCTGCTCAATATGGTTCAGAGTTACACTCTATAATGCTTGAGAATTGCATCCACTGCTCTATTTTTGTTGTGTGACAAAAAGGCATCCACGTCTATCCACAGTACCATTTTCTGTAGGTAGATATATGCATGGGAGAAGGCTGGTACTACGATTTTCCTCGCAAACACTTCAAAATTCCCCACCTGATTTTTGCATGGGTACGAAACTCAGCAACTTTTAAGTTTTTAGTTTTGATAGATACAGTAATGAAGAAGACGAAAACCTAAGAGAATAATTGAATATCGGCTTGAGAAACTTGGTTTGAAAAAGCAAGCGTTTCTAACGCTAAGCGCCACATAGGGAGGACCTCAACGCCTAATTGCCAGGCAAGATACATAAACCCCTGGCTTAATCTTACTTTTCCTAGCTTTTGTTATTTTCCTAAAGCTTTAGAAGTGCCGCTTTGTTGTACCTATACATAAAAGTAGATTTGATTCAAAATTGTACAATTAACAAAACGGTTTTGGAAGAATATTTAGTGTATCAAAAAGTATATATTCTTTTTACCTATTAGGCTTGTAGAGGAGGGTATCCACAATCCCAATAAGGCAGTATACACTTCCACTAACCCTAATTCTTCTCTTATATAATAACCCTACAAACTTTAAGTTAAAATCATTAGCTTCTCTTCTCTTGAACTTACGGCATAGCTTATCCTTTGCAAGGTTTTTAGTTGATTAGTAACTATCTTCTTTACGACAGTAGCTTTTTCTCATTCCTTGTTTATATCATAGTTTCTTCCTTTTTAAGTCAGTAGCTTTTTCTTTATTATAAGTTATTTATCAGGTCTTGTTTATATCATAGGCTCATAGCTTTTCTCATTCCATGTTTGTTTTCGTTGTAGTTGTGAATTGTGATCATGTCTTGTTTATATCATTGCTTCTTCTTTAATGTCAGTTTATGATCACGTCTTATTTATAGTTAATAGCTTTTTTTATTACATGTTTGTATATGTTGTAGTGGTGACAGAGCCGGTCTTGAAGAATTGGGGGCCCTAATCTAATTTTTTTTACTACAAGTTTATTTATATTCAAAGTTTTAGCAGAAAAAAGTTTATTTATATTCCCTTTATATTTTTTCATAAATTTTACTAAAAAATATTTTATATTATAGCCATAGTAATGGTTTTCCTTAAGAAAAATAATTTACAAAGAAAATTATGTCGACAAAGAAAAAAAATCTAAGTAACAATAGGTTTAGTTTCTTAAAACGTATTCATGTAAGTGAGTTTACAAAGAAAATTATTTCTGATGACTGATAACAGAAATATTTTATTCTGTAATGTTAGTTTAGTTTACAAAAAGTAACTCAGTTACACAAATATTTTTTGAAAATGGGGGCCCCTTGGGATGGAGGCCCCATTCAAATGTTTCACTTCACTCCCCACAAGCCCGGCTCTGAGTGGTGATCATGTCTAGCGCTGGCGCTGGATCATCTCAAGGACGAGGGTCTCACGGAAAAGGATTCCAAGGAGAAGGACAACAAGTGGATCCATGAAAGAAGTATGGAACCATTGTTGATAATAACATCAACCATTGGAAGTGTATCTTCTGCTATAAGGTGTTAATTGCTGGAGTTTTACGCTTGAAACAAAATCTTGTTGGAGGGTATAAGAATGCAAAGAAGTGTGCAATCTGTCTAGAATATGTCAGAGTTGAGCTGCAGAACTACATTGCAAGAGAGTCTGAAGAAAGAGCAGCTCTATCAATGAAGTACCAACCTTCCGGGCATGAAGATGACGTGGAGGACTGGGATGGTGATCAGCCATCACGAAAGGCTTGGAAGAGGAAGAACCGTGGACCTTTGAATAAGTTCGTGATGTCGCTACCTCCAGACATCATGAAAGGCGGAAAGAATATGAAAGGGTTGTCTGGTGCTTGTGACAAGGAGTTAAAAGACAAAGTTTGTGAAGGCACAGCAAGGTGGTTTTACGAAGTTGGCATTTCTTTTAATGCTGCCACACATGACAGTTTCTAGGAAATAACAGACCTGATTGGGGAATATGGTATGTGGTTAAAGCCTCTTTCAATGTATGAGCTCCGGTTCTCTTTAGTTCAAAAGGAAGTAGCAAATGCTCAGGCTCAGTTGGTTCCTAACAGGGAGGAGTGGGCAGTGAAAGGATGCTCTATCATGTCTGATGGATGGCGTGATTCTGTGGTGCAGATAAACATAGTCAACTTCCTGGTTAACTCACCTAAAGGCTCAGTTTTCACCAGAAGCATCTTTTGACTTGATAGCTTATGCAATGTAGCTAACTTGTCCCTTAGTGAAGGTTCTCCGGATGGTTGATGGTGAGAATGGGGTACATCTGCAATGGATAGGGCTAAAAAAACCATTGCTAAGAGTTTCAATGGAAGAAGGAGAAGTATGAGAAGGTCTTTGAGATGATAGACAAGCGCTGGGACTGCATCTACATCAACCAGCAGCATGTTATTTCTTCAATCCAACTGTTCATTATGCACATCATACTGATGTTTGTGGTGAGGAAGTGGAAACTGGATTGTACAAATGCATCACAAATCTGGTTCGAGACAGTGTTGTTCAAGACATGATCATGGTGGAGCTTGAAGTTTTTTAAGAATGCAAGTGGGCTCTTTGGTCTTTCCATGGCTATTAGGCAAAGGGAAATGAAGTCGCCAGGTATGAAAGAGTTGTTTTAAGCACTGCATGTTTGTTTCTTAAATTGAGTATGAAAATATGTTTTACAGTTGACTGGGGGTCAAAATACGAATCACCAGCTCCAAATCTCAGAGATTTTGCAGTCAAGGTGCTTAGTCTTGCATTCAGTGCAACAGGTTGTGAAAGATGGGTTGTAAATTTTCAGAATCTCTACATTTACATTCACTTTACATGAACGTGTATATGACTGAGATTTGATAAAACACAGCTTCATACCAAGAGAAGGAACATATTAGCTCAAAGCCGATTGAATGACATGGTGTTTGTCAAGTACAGTCGTGCTTTGCAGCGCAGGATGAAGAGATATGATGCAAAGGATCCAATTGAGTTGGATGAGATAAATGATAGCAATTAATGGCTAATGAGGAAGATGGATGGGAACCCGTCCAGTGATGAAGATGGATGGGAACCCGTCCAATTATGAAGATGATGATTTTTGTCCATGATGATGAGGACTTGATATGGAGTGTGGTGAGCGAAGCAGTAGGAGCTGAAGAACCAAGCTACACTACTAGAGGAGCAAAAGCTTCTAGCTCGGCTAAGAACAACAAAGGAAAAGGAATTACGAGTTCTTCAACTCAGGGCAAGCACCATGGTCTATCACGATCTCATTTGGAATTGGTTGATGAAGATACTAGAAATATTTGGAGTTTGAGGAAAATGGCTATGATATTTCCTGAAGTTTTCATTTGCTTTTGAATTTAGTGTTTATCTAATGGTGTTTTCAGCTTTTGAATTTAGTGTTTTCATTTGATATTTTTCAGTTGTTGTTTTGCTATATGAATCTTTTAGTTTTATTTATGGATTTGGTTTTTTCAGTTTCCATCTTAGCATTCTTATATTTACGTAATATATATATAGCAAAAGTTTTGAAGAGTACCTTTTGTTGCAGGTACTCAAGGCACTAAGCTCCAACCTCTGCGCTTCTTCTCGCCTTGCGCAATTTCAAACCAAGCTTGGGAAGAGGTTTTTGAGTTTCCGTTACAAGTCCCTGATATTACGTGTATACGTACACCAATTAACCTAATGTGCACACTACCACAATCGAATGGTATGTCGATGTAGCACATTAGGATCGAATCCACAGAGACCAACGATTACACTTTCTTTATGGGATCAATACTTAGCTAAAACAATATGGGGATTTTAAGATTTGAGGGTTTCGTGAGAAACAAGTAACAAGATTAATTACAGTATTCAGATAATTAAAATACTAGCCTAGGGTGGTTTGATCGGGTGTTAAGCAAGTGTGAGCCAAACAATTATTCAAGTTCAATTAAGAGCAAGTCTAGAACTCGGATCACTCAAATAGAACAGTCCACTGTCATGGTACTGCTCCTTATGCTGATCGATCTTGATACCTAAACTCTCGTTTGGATCAAGACGCGACAACAAGCAATAGAGATCAAGTCCAATATGTTCACAAAACACCCAAACATCTACTTTCGCTGGTTAGGGATGCAATGCCCATTCATAACAGATTTAGCAACCTATTACACGGTTAATGAACAGGTTAAACCTAGGATCTAACATTAAGCGGCCAGTTTAATGCAAGCATTAAGAACAATTATGAATGAAGACAATCAATGGTTTCACTTATCTATGTTTAACTCACGGATCTAACACCCAAACACCCTAGACTAAGCAAGTTGACTACTCAGCCATGAACAGATAAAACACAGAGACAGACACTTAATAAAACATGTGTAGATAAAATAGAATAAGGGTTCAGGGGGTTCTTCTCTATCGTGAGAGAGATGGAGCCTTCTCCATTTATAAAGTATCAAATCACAAATCTCTCAAAGCCCAAGTCTGGTTCCTTGTGTAAAAAGTAGCGTAGAATGTAAAAAGAAAAACAAAAATATGATATATCAAAGCCACAGGCGGCTGGGAGAAAAAGATGGGATAATTAGGGCAAATCCCGTAATGACTTATAGTTTCCTTAAAAATCTATACCGCTGGAACATGCAATTGGGTTGCTCCGCTCTATCCGGAACAGTCACTCGGGTTTCTCCGCTATCGGGTACAGTCACTCAGACTGTTCCGCGTGAAAATCTCCAGATTGCATTCTTTTCTGCATCTTTGTTCCAACTGGTGCATCTCCCATCCAATGCAACTCCAGAACTGTAATGACTTTTCAAGGACTGGGAAGACTCGATAACGACTTGAAAACCAATTAGAAAACAAATATACAAGATGCCAAAAACACCATATATCAATTCCCCCAGACTTAGATCCTTGTTTGTCCTCGAACAATGTCAAGTATCAAGAACATGGAGAAAGGTTTGAAAGTGTGGGAACTCTCCTATTCTCAGCAACCATACTTTAACCACGAATCTCTGAACCATATAAGCAGTAAAACTAGGACAACACACCCTTAACGGAACCCCACTGACTGCTGTTCAAAAATCGGCTCCATACTCTACATCTCAAACCTGAAAAAGCAACACTATCGAGACAGAACTCCCTACATTCATTTAAGTGTAGCGTTAGCTTCTCATCACAGACACTATTCAGGGTAGACGGGCTAGGTGTTAAATAGGCTATTTAATGGTGGAGTTAAAAGTGTTTAGGGGTTACCATTTCATTGTAGAGGATGCAGGATATCGCAAAAATGGAAAGAGAGGATAGATCCATTTGATGGCCACAGCCTCTACTCGTTTTTGCTTTATCTGGTGAGACTGTTCTGATGACGGAACAGGCGACTGATTGTTCTGCTTTCTACTTTCCTCTACATACTCTTCAATACTTGGTACCAACTTCTTGCTCGACCTTCCAAGTGGCTCATGTTTCTTTGATTTCTTCCCCTTCTCAATCACCTTATTTTCGTTTTGTTTTTTTTTGGTGATGTGACGGAGAAGGAGGTAATACATGATGGTTCTGAGTGCCACTAGTGGTTCTGATTTCGCAACCATTCTGGTTCTCCACCCCTGCTCTTGCGCAGTTCATTGGTTTTGGAGCGGTTGCTCCCTAAATCTGCTTGTTCTTCTTTTTGAATGAATTTCTGCAGCAGTATCGAGTAAGAGGCTGTGTTGATCCTTTCCTCTCCGACCTTTTTGCACATATCTGCACATATGACACTGAAAAAAAAATGCATGAAGGTGGAATAAAGGCTAAGGTGCAGGGTGGGAACTAGCTAAAGATGAGCTAGCCACACAGGATCAGCAAGATGGATAAAAATGATAAGAAGTCCTGAGTGTGTTCTCGTTTCCCTGATCTAATGCCCATAACAAGAAGAATTTCAGTCAAGATTAGGTTCAAGTTAGGTGGAGTTAAGTCTACCCAGTGTAACCTGATCGACTGAGAACTTCTGGAGAATCAAGCGAGATATGTCAGGGTGTTCCAGATCCACATGTGTGTCTTTCGCCACTGCTAAGGTCACTGAATAAGATAACTAAAGCACGAGGTGGTCAGTGATCAACACGGAATAAGGTCCTAATTCCCACAAAGTTTTGACTGACTCGATCATAAAATCTGACTCAAACTGACTCAAAAGAAAAACAAAAGAAAGAAATGAGTTAGTAAACGACAAAAACCCTCCCCAAGACTTAATTCACACCGTCCCTGGTGTGAAAATAAATCAGAAAAAAGGTGAAAACAAGAATAAAGGTTTTTTTTTTGTGAGATACTTACCTGAGTGGAGCGGGCGCTCCAAGAAAATTCGGGGTGTTCCATCGCAAGATCTCCGCCTGGAGCAGTTGCTCCTTCAGCAACCCAAAATTTTTAAGTATCTCGGATTTTTCTGCTTTTTGACCTGAGACTCAATAAACTAAAACGAAAAATAAGCAAACAAAAACAAAACCAAGTTATATTTACACTTACCAGTGGGTTGCCTCCCACCAAGCGCTTGGTTTAAGTCACTAGCTTGACTTGGTGACTGGGATCAGTCGGGTTGCGCATGAGGGCTTGTTCCAAAACAAGCTCCACAATCATACATGTTCAGCTTCAAGACTCTACTCAACAACTCTTTTACAGCAGCTTCCCCTTTCTCTTTCAGCTTATGTGTGAAAATAACTCTGACTTTAGAGAAAGGTTTAGAGGTACCCTTGCACTTTACCTCATACTCAATGTATTTCTCATCACACAACCGAGGTATCAAAGTCATCATAGGGTCACCCTTAACCCTTTTCTTTTGGACTTTTTCATTCGCCTTTGCATTCCCACTGAGTTTCTTGGTATCAGTGTGAGGATCTCCATCCATGACTTTTTTGATCTCACCTTTTTTACCAAGCTCCTTCTTAGGAACAATTTCCGGCTGTTCTCCACTAACCACTGAGATGCAAGAGGCGTATTGAATTTGTAATCTGGTTGGGACAGCCTTGTAGAAAACCTTCTTGTTGATGTTGGAGAGAGAGACTCTCTTATTAGGCATGTCAACGATCGCTCCCACTGTAGCCATAAATGACCTTCCAAAGATCAAAGGCATCTCATGATCCTTGCTCATCTCAATAACCTGAAATTCGGTATGGAGCACACAGTCCTCAACCTGAACAGGAAGATTGCAAATTGTTCCATAAGGGACTGCCATGGAAGAGTTTGCAAAAGCCAGCTTCACCTGAGAAGGCTCAACATCAACAATGCCCAGCTCGTCTACAATCGCTTTTGAGACAAGGTTCACACTAGACTCAAAATCACAAAGAGCTTCCTTGGATTACACTCTAGCAATGGAACAAGGAAAAACAAACTTTCCAAGGTCATCAACCTTAGGAAGTACCTTCAGCGATGGTGTCAGTGCTTCAGTAAAGAGTGCCTTGATTTCCTCCTGAGATTCTCTGCAATTTTTGAAGAACATGTGCAATGGACGAATCTCCCAAGCATGTTCAAATGAGATCTTTTGAGGAAGCCTTCTTACCATCTTCCTAAACCCAGCCAGCTGCTCTGCACTAATAGGATCCATCAGATGTTTAGATGGAATTGGATAGGGAACCTTAGGAACATAGACTCGCACTGGTGGAGTTTCAGCAGGTTCGTTAGGAGCAGTCACTCCAGAGCTAGCAGACTGCTCTGTGTTCTCTTCTGCGCCTAGAACAGTCTCAGCGAACGGCTGCTCTATTGCTCATTCCTAGGATTTTTATCAGTTTTTCCAGGGAGCGTCCCTTGTTGCCTCTTGACACTCTCAGCTGTTTGAGCAAGCTGAACATCGATCTTTCTTATGTGGCTCGCAAGAGTGTCATACTTGGCATTCAGCTCAGTGAACATGTTGCCCATCCTGGTGTCCATTTCCGTGGTTACCTGATTCAACACTTTGGCCTGAACCTGCTGACCCTGCAACAGCTGTTGCATCATCATACCCAGACCCTTCAGCTCATCTGGTTGACTGTTCCCGGTAGCTGGAACAGCTTGCCGATTGCTCTGCGGTTGTCGCTGGTTCTGGTTCTGAATATGCCCGGCCGTAGCTTGCTCCATGCTGAAGACGTGACCTTGGTTGTTTTTTAGTAGCTGATAAACCTTGGCAGTCAGCTCATCTATCTTCTGGGTGTCAGAACTGTTCCCTTTCTTGGAGCAATCACTCTCCTCGTTCTTATTGGCTGAGGTAGCAGCCATGTTCTCAATCAGCTCAAACGCTCTATCAGTGGTCTGAGTCATGAAGTCTCCATTGCTGGCAGAGTTCATAGCACTCTGAAATTCCCAGTCAACTCCATCATAGAAAATTTCCAAAAGGTAGTCGTCATCAAATCCATGGTGAGGACATTCTCTGCGATAGTCGTTGAAGCGCTCCCATGCAACGCAGAAAGGCTCATCAGTGAGCTGTCTGAAGGAGGTGATCTTGTTCCTCAATGCAGTTGTTCTCGCCTTAGAGTAGAAATGGTTGAGGAACGCTGATCGGACCTGTTCCCATGAAGTGAGAGAGCCGGTAGGGAGAGAGTTCAACAACCGTGCAGATTTTCCATCAAGAGAGAATGGGAATAACATGCACCTGATGTAGTCTGGTGGAACACCATTCGCGCGAGTGAAACTGTAGACTTTTTCGAAGCTCTCAATATGCTCCATTGGAATTTCTGTAGAGAGACCAGAGAACATCTTTCTCTGTACTAGACCGATCAAAGCAGGCTTGATCTCGAAGTCCTGCCTGGTGCAGGGTGGGGGAACAATGGCAGAGTGCGTAGTAGGGATGTTACGCGGAAGGTTTCTCGTTCCGATCGGAACAGTCTGCGCCTGCTGTTCTTGCTGCTGTTGAGCAGCTTGTTCCTGCGCTTGAATGGTCTGCTGCAACTGTTGCATCTGCTGCTGCATGAGTGCCATTGCAGCAGTGAGATCATTCTGATTGGCGTGATTACCCATAGTGGTGTCGGTTTGCCTTGGCTGCTGACGATTTGTTCTTTCTAACCTTGCTTGCTCCTGGTTGGTAAGTGCAACCAATTCTCCTTGTGCGTTTCTCCGAGTATGTTTACTGGTAATGCACCTGGAACATTAGTTACAACAAAAAGGATATAGCAAGTTATAGGTCTTAGACTAAATAAATAACTGAAAAATAAAGGTAAAAAGATGGTCCCCGGCAACGGCGCCAAATTGATATTACGTGTATACGCACACCAATTAACCTAATGTGCACACTACCACAATCGAATGGTATGTCGATGTAGCACTTTAGGATCGAATCCACAGAGACCAACGATTACACTTTATCTTTATGGGATCAATACTTAGCTAAAACAATATGGGGGTTTTAAGATTTGAGGGTTTCGTGAGAAACAAGTAACAAGATTAATTAAAGTATTCAGATAATTAAAATGCTAGCCTAGGGTGGTTTGATCGGGTGTTAAGCAAGTGTGAGCCAAACAATTACTCAAGTTCAATTAAGAGCAAGTCTAGAACTCGGATCACTTAAATAGAACAGTCCACTGTCGTGGTACTGCTCCCTATGTTGATCGATCTTGATACCTAAACTCTCGTTTGGATCAAGACGCGACAGCAAGCAATAGAGATCAAGTCCGATATGTTCACAAAACACCCTAACATCTACTTTCGCTGGTTAGGGATGCAATGCTCATTCATAACAGATTTAGCAACCTATTACACGGTTAATGAACAAGTTAAACCTAGGATCTAACATTAAATGGCCAATTTAATGCAAGCATTAAGAACAATTATGAATGAAGACAATCAATTGTTTTACTTATCTATGTTTAACTCACGGATCTAACACCCAAACACCCTAGACTAAGCAAGTTGACTACTCAGCCATGAACAGATAAAACACAGAGACAGACACTTAATAAAACATGTGTAGATAAAATAGAATAAGGGTTCAGGGGGTTCTTCTCTATTGTGAGAGAGATGGAGCCTTCTCCTTTTATAAAGTATCAAATCACAAATCTCTCAAAGCTCAAATCTGGTTCCTTGTGTAAAAAGTAGCGTAGAATGTAAAAAGAAAGAGAAAAATATGATATATCAAAGCCACAGGCGGCTTGGAGAAAAAGATAGGATAATTAAGGCAAATCCCGTTATGACTTGTAGTTTTCTTAAAAGTCTCTGCCGCTGGAACATGCACTTGGGTTGCTCCGCTCTACCGGAACAGTCATTCGGGTTGCTCCGCTATCGGGAACAGTCACTCAGACTGTTCCGCGTGAAAATCTCCAGATTGCATTCTTTTCTGCATCTTTTGTTCCAACTGGTGCATCTCCTATTCAATGCAACTCCAGACCTGTAATGACTCGAAAAGGACTAGGAAGACTCGATAAAAACTTGAAAACCAATTAGAAAACATGTATACAAGATGCCAAAAACACCATATATCAGTCCCAAAGCTTGCTCTTCTGGAAATAGAGGGGCTTGACTATATGACATGTCAGAGAATGACGATTTTGGAGGTCAAACATCTTTGCTAGGAAATTATGAATACGTTGATTTGTGAGGCTTGTGCACTTGGTGTTTGTGTAAGTAAGTTTTTCAGCTCAAGCACTTTGTTCCCGATATATTTAATTAACCATGTTCTGCTCTAATCAAACATGGTGACACACTGACACACTGACACTTGGGAGGAGAAGATATGAATCTTCAAATTGTGAATCTGTATGAAACTTAGCTACATGAGAGACGAGAAGAGAGAAGGGAGTGTGAAAGAAGACTGTGTGAAGAGAACACATAGAAACGACACAACACTGTATTTCTTGTTGTCTGATTGCTCCCAAAGCAACAGAGCTCATGTGAAGCTATGCAAAATCCAAAAAACAAAAGAGATGGCAAGTGAAATATGTGCATATATCTAAGTTAAGCTAGAGTAATTGAGCGAAAACACAACGGTTTCCTCACTCAGATCACATTTTCCAGTATGTACATCCAAAACTTCTTTCTATACCAAAGGACACCACAAGCATCACATTGCAATTTCAATACAGAGCCAGTAAAACGCGATAAAAAAACACAGATCTAACTAACTAACTAAAAACGCAGTAAGCCTTTACCCACTCCATGGCTTCCTCCAGATTAGCATCATCGCCTTCAAGTGACTTAAGGCAGAACTCCATCTCCCTGCTCAGCTCTTCCTCCTGTCTAAGCATGTACTGAAGTAGCTGTTTTCTCTCACCCAATAACAAGAATTTACAACGCAGAAAATCACTTTCTTTTTCATTGTGTCTCAACAAGCGGTAACTCCACCAGTAAGTCCAGCACCCACCACAACACTGTTTGAGTGTCATCTCCGGTGGTCTTGGCGAATGAAACCTCTCATGCATGGAGTGAGGCAGAACAGATCCAAGGATTTCAAAGAAACTATTATTTCCTGAATCTTCGACATCTTTACTACTACTCGGCTGCGTATCTTCTGTGTCAACTTGTGTAGCAGCTACTCCTCCTGGTTCTCATACCCTACTAGCCAAAGAAACACTGAAAAATAATTCCCACCTCGTCATATCGTGGTTGTTAACTAGTAGCTCATATTGCCTTGTTAGTGGTGTTGAGATGTTTTTGTCATTGTCTTGCCACTTCTCCATCAACTTGAACAAGGACACATCCTTCAAATCTTCTATCTCTATCTTGTTCACATTTAATGATGCCGCATCTAACATTTCGTCATATAGTACCACAGCCTCCTTTCCCCTAACCCACTCCACAGAATTGACAACGTAATTTCTCACCCAAACAAAGCAACACGTTTCTCCAAATTCTTGTCTTGATGTGTTTCTCCTGTAGACACTGACAAAAGTGAGCCCATCACCGTGATGTCTTTTACTTTCCCATCCTTTACGTATTGGTGCTCTGCGGTTACACACGTCTCTTGGAGAAGCCTCCTCAACTATAATTGTCACAGCTGTTATCTCAGTACGAGTATCAGGAGGCGGAAGCCTTAACGATACCTTCCAACCCTGGCCAATACGATTGCTGCAAGCTATGATCGGCTGACGCGTCATCTTCTGGATCTCATTATTGTGACTGGCTTTTTCAAGAAGATGAGCGCGTCTTGACCATTGTTGTTGATGTACCTGACACTGGTGATATATTTGTCCTTGTACGCATTGAACGTGATGTTGGTTTTGAGGTTGCTGCTGGTTCGAAGGCTCCAACGGTGTTCCAAGTCCCATTTTCTCAGCCCCATAGTGACTTCCCAGGTTACTGTCTTCATGGCACTGTTTTTCACAAAGCTTCACAGTCACTGCAGCTGCACCTTCTGATGGTGAACTATTGCTGCCAACCCCTATATCATAGGTATATAGGGCAACTTTACCGCTTCTGAGAAACTCAGATGATCAAGTTTCCCTTCCAGTTGAACAATAAACAATTGAGAGAGTCCCTTATATCCTAGCTTTACTTCAGCTTCTCTATACTTATAATCCAACCAAAGGCTTGGATCCCACACATACAGCTCACACTGACAAACCAACTTCTCAGAATAGTTTAACCTCATCTTAAGAGCAGACTTTGAGCATTTTGACCAGCACTCTTCACCCGACTTCTGAACATATGAAAGCTTCAGTGGTGGAGATCGATTTTCCTCCGTGATCTCTAGCATCTTTACTCTCTTTCCACCATCTTTGAAGGTTCTATGTTGCAGCCCAGCACTAACTTCAAGTATCTTACCCACCATTCCTACAACAAATTTATCAGTACAGCTAAGCCAATAAACTGTTTCACTTGCTACACCACCAGATATATCAATCGGTTCCACCAGATTTTCCCCACGAGTTCTGCAACTGAGACTAATTGAACCAGAACTTTCACTTGTCACCAGTTGTAAATTCTTATCAGCAAGCTTATGAAGGTCCTCTATGCTCTTGTTAACACCGCTCATCTTCGTCTTTCCCTTCTTCTTCACTATGTATTTCAAGAGCCTTCTTTTGTTGACCCCTTTCCCTCCACTCGTTTACAGTCCTTCTGTGGCTTCTCTTCTCCATGGGCAATTCAGGCCTGTCCGAATTAACTTCCTCCGCTACATATGTTCTCCCATTATAATTGGTAAAGACCTTACCTTACTCTTCATTTTGACCTTTTTACTTCTCAGATCCATTTTACCGAGCACTTGGTGCACATAGTCATCCAACTAAGCCTCTGTTTCTTTTCCTTCTTTAAGTTGATGCCTAGCTCTTCTCTTAGAGTCAACAAACCCAAGCAACAGTCCATCACAATCCCTAGTTTTATGCCCCTTCACGTTAACAAACGATTTCTCTAAACTTCCCTGCATCTCTAAGGATGTCTTCCATCTCTTCTTCTTCTTCCTGATCTTCCCTTTCTTCACAGCTGATTGGGTTTTCTGAAGCAGAGCTGGATCTCCTCCTTGTGCGTCTTCCTCACACGACCTCTCATCTCCTGCCTTCTCCGATATGACCAACTGAATCGCCATCTCCCCTGTCGTTAGATCCTTCTCCACCAGTTTTTTCACCGACAGATCTTCGTCTTCCGTTTCAGACTGAAGATATGATTTCAGACAACACCGGCAAGATCGGCTCCCTCACATTTTGTTGCATTTGTTTCAGCACATGAACTCTATCAGCTTCCAGCGGCAGCATGTTGTCTCCGGAATCGAACTGCTCAGATACCATTTGTTATGTTAATCGTAACTATTCTTGTCAAAAACACACGATCTGAAGATGAACTTCATAGATTAATAACTGTGTACAAGGTTACAAAGATGATAATGGAGCCTATGCTCTCTCACACTACTCTTTATTAAACTAGAGTTACTTATTCTTATCCTCTATTAACCGATGCCCACTCGTATCAGAAAATTGAAACTTAACTAGAGTGTCCCCAAACGAGACGATATAAATGCAAGTATCATTCAAACAGATTAAAGAAGGACGAAATATGATTTCCACACAAGAGGAAATACAACTGAATTCGGACAACAACAACTAAGCTCACGACTTAATTTAGCCACCCAATTTCAAAATTCTGACAGGATAAGTGAAACATAAACTCAGTGCTACAATGTTCCCGGAAGAGACAGTATGACTGCAAGTATAGACTTCTTAACAGACCAAAGAAAGACCACGTAAGAATAAGATTTCATCACAAGCATCAAACTGCAGTTTCAATTAAGACGCAAGACAAGCTCAAGTCTTAACTAAACGACCTAATTTCAAACACCATATGTCCCTTAAATGAACAGTGAAACTTGCAAGTATACGTTATAACATATCAAGACCAAATAAGACAAGCTTCAAACTTGAGAAACAGTATAATGGGATTCAGACAAGAGCAAAGCTCAAGTCTAAGTTAACCCAGTTTCAAACAGATTTAAAGAAAATGTAATAAGACTACAATAAGCCAAAAGGACAAACGAAAATTATAGCAGTTCATTTGCTTCCACCAGAAGCTGCAGCTGCAGCAGCTTGAGCAGCCTTCTTTGCTGCCTTCTTTTGCAATGCTTTTCCATCTCTAAATAAATTAAAAATCAAAATCATAAAAACATTCGAGCAACCAAAACCTAATTCAATCAAAAACCTAATGTTTCGCACCTTTCACGGCGTTGCTCAGGCGTCAATCCGTCGTCAGCATTCTTTCCCTTTCCTCCAGCACGAGCTGCAGCTCTTTCACGGTCACGCCCTCTCTAACTTCCACGTGCAGTTTCGCATCAAATCAATAATAGCTTTAATCAAAGAAACACAAAAGAGTTTTCGATTTATAATATCAGAATCGTATAAGATCTAAGCAAAATCCAAGAAGCACGTCTAATCAAAAAAAAAACGGCTGAAAAGCAAATGTATGTGACACATTCGTCTTTTGTGACACATGCAATTGCTTGGTCTAACCAAAAAAAAGCAAATGTATGTGACACATTCGTCTTTTGTGACACATTCGTCTTTTGTGACACATACACCAATTTGCTTGGTTTTTTTTTTTGTGACACACCAATTACTGGTTAGACCAAGCAAATGTATGTGACACATTCGTCTTTCTTTCATATATTATTGGTGTGTCACATACACTTGCTTTTCAGCCGGTGAGAGGATGAAGACAAGGTCATCATCTGTGATAGTGATTCGAGTTGGTTTTGGATTCATGGTTTCTTGTAAGAATGATGATCATCACTTTCACACGCCGTGTGGTGACAATTCTCGAGTGGTTTGAATCTTGATTCTAGATTTCAGTGTGGGGTTTAATTTATTTTTATTTTCTACTGATGGTGCTATTCAAATAAAATGTTTAAATAGCCTTAATATGTAGAAAAACTTAAAAATAACAATTAAAATCTAAAATCAATATGAAAAGCATATTTAAATTTTATTCTCAGATCTTATCACTTTAAATCTTCATCACCTTTAAAAAAAATATTATATACAAATTAGGTAAAAGTTATATTTTGAAATAAAAATTTCACAAACGTAAATGTTTCAATTATTTAAAGTCTTCAAAACAAGTGATCATGAAATAAAATTTAAAGAAAGTGACAAGTAGACAAAAACAGTATCTTGACGTGCATATTAAACTTTGTGAATCTTGTAATTTATGAGTTGTAGAGACGACAAAGAAAAAGACGAGAGACGATACTTTATTAATCTTTAATAAATCTTATCTTTACTTTAAAAAGAAGAAAAAATTAATTGTTTCATTAACAAAATTTTGGCTTATATACGAACCGGGGTTTGGCCGGTTCATTGGGTCGCCGATTCCCGGGTTTTTGACGGTTCGATTGGATTTTTTAACTGGTTCGATTTTAGTTGGGTTTTAGCATTAACCAAACCTGGATTATTTTTGGTTCATGGTTCAACCCGCTCCGACCGCCGGTTCGGTCCAGGTTTAAAAACACTGCAATCAAGTTCCTCAAGAGTCGGTAATTCTCTATCACTACTGTTCATTATTTTCGAACATACGAATAATATTGCATTAAATGTAACTATTTCTTATTTTGCTAATTAGTTAATTCATTAAATGTAATTATTCCCTGTTGAGGTAGCAGTTGCTTGTAGGGGTGGGCATATCGGTTTAGTTTCGGGTTCAGTTTGGGTTCGGTTTGGTTTGGTTAATTTGGGTTTTATAAAACTCAACCCAATTAAAACCAAAGTAGCTTTGGTTTTGGTTCGGTTTGGGTTTAGTTTGGTTCGGTTTAGTTCGGTTGGTTTAGGTTTAGTTTGGTTCTTTAAAAATCTATGAAACAAAAAACAATTTAAAGCTCGATGACAAAACTCTTAACCACATCAAAGGAAAAAATACATAATAAGCAAAGAGCAGACTATTTGTAATCTAATTAGCGTAACAAAGACTTGTAAGCATTCCAAAACCTATTAACTAAAAGACTATTTGCATCTACCTTTTTGTTTTTATTGATCCTATAATAACTTTATTACATAATTTAGAGAATGAAAATTGGAGAAGATGAACGAAACGAGATGGCTATGATTTAGATGCTTATAGTTTTTAGGTTTTGTTTTCGGTACAATATTTAGGTATTAGGATTATTTGAATCATATTTGGATTTTTTTAAAAATATATGAAAGTTAAGAAAAAAAGGAAAACGAAACTTTAACTAAAATTTACAATATATATATATATTGGATTATTGGTTTGGTTCGGTTTGGTTCGGTTTGAACCCAAACCAAACCAAACCATTTAGGTTGAGTAAAACATGAACCAATTGGGTTATGTAAAGAGCACGGTTTGGTTTGGATCGGTTTAACTTCGGTTGGTTTGGTTTGGATCGGTTCGGTTTGGGTTTTTTGCCCACCCCTAGTTGCTTGCGATTTGTTAGCCGCATAATTACTGCAAAACTAATTATAGCAAAATGTCTTTAATATCTTTCCCTAAACTGTTTCTTGACTTTTTCTGAAAAAGATACCATGTATTTGGCTAAGTCACCATGCGTAAGTATATGGTTTGAAACACAGCAATTACATTTCATGATCATAGTTATTACATTAAATCTTGCTAAAATAGAACACCAACTTAACCATTTTTCAACATGATGGTTTTCTCTCGTGTTTGAACCGAGACTGTCGATAAACTAGTAAAGAGAAAAGGACGAGTTCTCGTCGGTGGGTCAAGACAAAGACGTGTTTTATTAGACTAAGGAGTCGAAACAGAGTTACAAAAGGGGAAAAGAGAGTGATCAGAATTAATCCGGCGAAAGCTAGTTCGTCGAACCGTACAAGTCGGCGAGATGATAAGATATGAAACCCTAGATCTAGCCGAAAGTGAGTGTAGTAATTTACGGATCCCCTCATCGTTGCCTCTTCTCCTCCTTTTATAGACGGTCTCCGGTTGACCTAATTCGCCTTGACCTAACGGGCCTTCTCGACGATTGGGCCGAGATGTCGGGCCGCTGAACCGAGTCGTCGAGCCGATGACTTACGGTCATTCGCTCTGTCGGGTAAAAGTAGTCTGAAGTCGAGCCGACTACTGGTTCGCGAGTCGACGAGCCGAGCTCACCTGTTTTGATCATGTGTCAGGACAATTATCATGTGGGCCTTTTGGGAGGGTCATGCCCATACCCAACAGTAAGTCCCCCCAGTTCGCTGGTGAGTAGCGTAGCCGACACAGTGAATTTGGAAGTACGGTTTACAAGACAATTGTTTTGGACTCGCGATCCCGCTCGACTCCTCGACTACACGGACGACTCGTTTGCTTGTGACTCGCGGTTTTGGTCTAAACCGATTCCGTTTTACCTCGAGAAGTTGAACCTTCGCGAGACACGGTCAACTTCACGCGCCTAAATGGGCCTACATAGGCCCATCTAGGTCTAATGATGACACCTCGGGGATGCGCAGTCTCTCCTTATAAATACCCCTCTCGCCTCTCATTTCTTCATTCTTCATCGAACCCACAGGTACTTTCTCTCTCTTTCTCTCTGCTTCTCTCTCTAGCTTCTTAGTCCTTAAATTTCCTGAATGTCGTCGGGCAGTAGGCTTTCCAGAGAACAGAAAGGGAAGACGGTGGCGAGGGGGTCTGAATCGAGTCCTCCGCGAGTCATCGAGTTGAATTCTTCTTCTGATTTCGAGACGATTAATCGCGATGCCATGATGGACACAGTGAACATGGACACGCCCCAGCGGGTCCTTGTCGCTGATGCGGCGCGTCAACTTCGCGGGAAGAGGGAGACGACCGCGTTAATTGTGAGAGACGGTCAAGATGGAGCGAGTGAGGGAGAAATTTCTCTTCCCGACTTTGTTCCATGTTGCTATCACCCTGGGAACATCTTCGAAGACCTTCCGGCACTAGCGCCGGAGCTGATGCGTTCCTCTGTCGTGGAGGGACAAGCATGGGAGAACGTCGAGCAGACTCTTTCAACCCCTAGCAGTGTGAAGATGCTGCTGAGAGCATGTGGAGGAGTCGGGGTTACTTTTCTGATTCCGACGAAGACTCAGAGACCGTGGTCTCCTCCGGTGGGATTTCAATGCGTGTACGAGTCCTACTTTCAGAACGAGACCAGACTTTGGTTTAAGATTCCTAGATTCGCCACGTCCTATGCGAGACGTCGCGACGCGGTGATAAGCCAATTCCTAAACGGTTCGTTCTGTTTCTCGGTAGCGTTAGCGGTGGTGGCGGCGGAGATCGATGTGTCGATGAGCGTGTGAACTTTCGAGGAGCTGACATATCCTAAGTCGATGGGAGACGGACTGTATTCGATCCAGATGAGGCCTAACTACAACGTGATCGTCGACCATCCCAACAGGACGAACAACTGGCAGCGCTTCTATTTTTACGTTAAATCAAAAAATTTTGCCTTCGAGGAGCCGCCCGGCGACTCCTTTCGGTTTTTATGGAGTCATGGAATTGGTAGAATGCTGTTGATAGTTTGCCGTCGGTTCTTATGTTCCCTCCTGATGGTTTTGTGTTTGATTGCAGTTGAACATCCGGATACATCCACCTATCCTGAGGATTTTGTTGCTAGCGCTCGAGCTGTCGCATCACTTGCTCAAGTAAGTTGGAAGGATATTACTGTCGAGAGGATCCGACGAGTCGTTGATAGAATTTCGAGAAGTAAGTTTCCTTAGTGTGATTGTAAACTCATTTCTTGCTTTGTGTCCGTTTGTTAGGAAGCTTTTCAGACTTCGACTCATCGATTTTTCGCAGGGGATTGGAGATCTGATCCTCCTCCGTTGATTACTAGGAACAAACGGCGGTTATCTATTTTCACTCGTGCGGAGCAAAAGGCGATCAACGCGGCTAGGGAGATGAAAGAGCTTCCAGATCTAAGTGCACTAATCAAGAAGAAGTTGGGCGGGGCGAAGAAAACGTCCTCCGCGACTCCTGGTGAGGCAGATGCTTCTGCGACTCCTGGCGAGACGACTTCTTCTGGGCCTCTGCCTCTTGTAATCTCGCCAGCACTGACTGCAGATCTGGTTAACGTTGAATCTTCGAGGGAAGAACTTGCGCAAGAGTCTTCTGGTCAAGGGATCGCTGAGCCGTCGGCGACTGGCGGCAATAAGAAGAAGAGGTTTGCTCCTAGTTCATCTGCTTCTGTTGAGGCTCGTGCTGGGTCTGAACCTGATGAGCCTCCAACAAAGAGGAAGAAGAAAGAGAAGAAGAAGAAGAAGAAGAGGACCGTTGGGGAGCGATCGGAGCCCAACAAAGAGGTGGGGGGTCGAGAGCTTGTTGCTTTCGATAGCTCTAACCGTGACGTCGCGGCTCGAACTAGCGCTGAATTGGACGAATCTCCGAACGTTCCGTTGGAGAGAAAGAAGCAATCATCTTGTGAGGGAAGCGTGCCTGCTTCCATCGAGAAATCTCCTCCAGTGGCGCCTTCGGTGGTCAGGTGTAGTGGCTCGTCCTCAAAGGGGGGTCCGGTCAAGTTCCCGGATCACGTGGAGTTTAAGTACGATGGCGACACGCCGCTCGCTTACGCTCCGATGGAATGTGCTGAATTAGTTCGGCAAATCCGGGGTGGCGCAAAAGACATGCCGCCGGTTAAAGACCTCATCTTCAAAGACGCCTATGTCGACGCAGCGAGGACTAAGGTTCTGGAAAGGATTGCTTTCCTCGTCTTGCCCCTTCTCTTTTTGTTTCTAGTTTTAACCTTTTCTTTCCTTTGTGCAGAGTGACGGGAGCATTAATTTTGTGGTAGAGATGTACGACACGGCTCTCAAGGAAACTATCTCCAAGCTGAAGCAAGCCGACAAGCTCGTGCGAGTGAAGGACACTGTTCTCAATCGTAGAACGAGTGAATTTTAGGCGACAATCGATAAGGCTGCAGCGGAGCAGAGTCGGCTACTTGAAGCGAAGAGGGCTCAAAAGGAGAAGTTTAAGGAGAAGTTCAGGGAGCTGAAGGACAAGTTCAAGACCCTGGTGAGAAGATTAGAGGCCTCGAACGGGAGAAAGCCGCTCTGGAGAAAGAGAAAGCTGCTTGGGAGAGCAAGAAGGTTACCACGGCTCTAAGATATCTGAAGGAAATCAACCGGCTTTGGGACTCTCGTAATTACGAGGTGACGGATGAGCGAGTCCGCGTTCAAACGGCCATGATCGCAAAATGCAACCAGCGTTTCACTAAGATCCGAGACCTCGAGAGACGTCGCGGCGACTTTGAGACAGCGAGGTCCCTGCAGAGCCAGGCTTTCGGGATGAAGAGATGCCTCGAAGCGCTCAAGGAGAGTGGGATCGATATCCCGCAAGAGACGATTGACTTATTCGCCGAACAGGAGAAAGAGTTTGGAGAACAGGCCAATAGCTTGACCGTCGGCGGGATCCCGGAAGAGCTTCTCTGCTTATCTCCTCTTCACCTCCCGTATCCTTTTCTTAACGAGAACGTCTCGGCAGCGATTGATCCATATGGGTTGAACGCGAATCTGATCGACGCTGGAACTGCAGCCATTCTTCAAACACCCACGAGTTCTCAAGGTGATCATGCGATCGAGGGATCGAACAACCTGGCAGAGAGAGACCTCGAGGAATTGTCCGTTCGAGAACGAGGAGACGTCGTCGGAGCCGAAAGGATTGGGGATGCTTCTGGACATATGATTGCTCGAGTTGTTCCAGACCCGGCTCCTGTCGCATCCAACCTTGTGGTGAACGAAGAACTATCGACTCCGACACTCGGAGTTAGCGACGCGACTCTGGCTCTTCTTCCAGGAGAGGGTGGAGCGGGATCGAATCTCGGGGATCTGATCGAACTCTCCGATTCTTCAGCTGAGGAAGACGGCGGGGAGAAGTCTGATGAACAGGTTCCTGAGAGCAATCCACAAGGAACCGAGGGGACTTTCGGGGGGTCTTCGAGCAAGGAGCAAGGCAACGTCGACGAAGTTGAGAACCCGTCTGATCCGATAATAGATGGGACTGGAAGTGCCTCTGATCAGTTTGGAGCTCAAGTCGTCAGAGAAGACTTTGATCGCGCTGAAGACTGACTTTATGTGTTGTTGTTGTTTCTTTTAGCTTTCTGTTTTTAGCCCTGCTAGGCTTTTTCAGACTTAAAATTTTATGTTGGTCGTTTTCAGACTTAAAATTTTTAGCCAAAGCTTTCTTTAGTGGTGAAACGAGGTTTCCTGGACTTGGAAATGCCAATAGATTTTCAATGAGTCGCTGAATTCCGTTTCGGACTTTAGATTCTAACGATTTTGTCTTGGCGATCCGTCAGTATCTCGAGGTAAACCGAAGGATCGATCATTCGGTTTACCGAATCTCGATGCTTTATGGCATCAGTTCGAGTCATCGAAAGGTTTAAATTTTCGGGTTCGAAGAAAATCGTTTGTTTTTTTGAGCGACAGCGGTTCTCAATCGGTCTCAAAGTGATCCTAGAATATTGGGTTGGCCAAACCTGAATTCGAAGGATCATAAGATGGTTGAAAGCCGTCGTCTCGATCGTATTGGATGGGACCGTGATACAACCGGGAGTCCCCCGAGCACGTGTCTGATCAGGACATGCTCGTTAGTGGGTGTGAGTGCTAGTACGTTAGTCCGAGAGACAGGGTCGTGGTCGTGCGTAAGCATCGCCAAAACGATTTGCGCTCCCTCTCGTTAAGGGAATTTGTTTTGATTTTCTGGTTATAGCTGGACCGGTTAAGGCTGCCTACGTACCTCCGGGGGAGGATCAAGCCATTCGTAGTTCCGTTTTGGTGAGCGAAAGTAGCAGTGGATGCGCATTCACTCATTTTTTTTTTGTTTTTTTTGGCGAGTGAAAATGACTGGTTGTCATTCACTCGTTTGTTTTGAGGTTTGATCGTGTAAAACTTGCAGTTGCTCGGTCGTTAGGTACGTTATCAAGAGTAGTATCTTCGGAGATGCATGGAATTCCATGCTCTGGGAACAGGTTTGCCAGTTGACGTTTCGAGTCGGTAGACTCCTAGTTTAATGACTTGGGCGATCTTGTACGATCCTTCCCAGTTAGTTCCAAGCTTGCATGCGTTCAGCTCCTTAGTGTTTTCGAACACCTTGCGGAGTACGATATCACCCTGATCGAGAGGTCGGGACTTGACCTTCTTGTTGTAGTAGCTCTCGATCTGATGCTGATAGTTTTGGATGCGGAGCAAGGCTTGGTCGCATCGTTCTTCCATAGCATCCAAAGCATCGAGCAGCATGTCGCTGTTAAGCTCGACGTTCTGCGGCATTTTTGACCGACGTAGGCTGGTTACGTTCACTTCAGCGGGGGCCATAGCTTCGACTCCGTGGGCCATTGAGAAAGGAGTTGATTTCGTTGCTCCTCGAGGAGTCGTTCTATGCGACCAGAGAACACCGTCGAGTTCATCGGCCCAGCATCCTTTTTTCAAGTCGAGGCATTTCTTTAACCCGTCGATTATGATCATGTTGGATGCCTCAGCTTGACCGTTGCTCTGCGGGTACCGCGGACTCGATGTGTTTAGTCAGATTCTCCGTCTTTCGCAGAACTCTCGAAACTTGTTCGATATGAACTGGGAGCCATTGTCAGTCACCATTTCGTAGGGTAGGCCATGGCGACAGATGATGTTTTTCCACACGAACCGTTGAACTTATTTTTCTGTTATGCTGGCGAAAGCTTCCGCCTCGATCCACTTTGTGAAGTAGTCAGTTAGGACTAGGACGAAGCGCTTCTGTCGAGAGCTTGGCATAGGGCCGATTATGTCCATTCCCCATCGCATAAAAGGGTATGGTGCCGTCATCGTCCCTAGCAGCTCTGTCGGGGAATGGATTCTTGAAGCGTGTCGCTGGCATTGGTCGCATCGTTGAGCGTATGCTTCGCAATCTGCGTTCACCGTTGGCCAGTAAAAGCCGAGGCTTTTGACTTTTAGAGCGAGTGCTCGACCTCCCGAGTGATTTCCTGCAGCGCCTTCATGTGTTTCGGCCATGACAAGATGTATTTTTTCGCCGTTGATGCATTTCAAGAGTACTTTAGTTGCGGTCCATCGATGGAGCTCTCCATCGACGCCGACGTTGTGCGCGCTCCGTGTCTTGAGTCGTCTCGCAATCCATTTCTCGGGAGGTAGCTTTCTATCGACCAAATAGTTGATGAATTCTGTCCTCCAGTCGGCAGCTTCAGTTTGTTCCGCTGCGGGGTCTTCGTCCATGGGGATGGCTTCGGTTATGGGTGCTACGACGGTCACTTCGCTAGGCGAGAGCTCGATCCTTGGTTTGTCGATTTTGTGGATGGGAATGGTCCGTTTCACCTGATCGCGCAGCCTGCTACCCAAGGTAGCGAGGGCGTCGGCGCATACGTTCTCTCCTCTGGGGACTTTGGTGAGTTTGAAGAATTTGAAGTCTTTAGCGAGTGTTTGAACGACTTTAAGGTACACGTTCATTCGTTCGTTGCGAGCATCGTAGTCGCCGCTAAACTGACTGGTAACGAGTTGTGAGTCACAGTATGCACTGAGGCATTTTGCTTTGACTGCCTTAGCGAGTCGTAGTCCTGCGATCAACGACTCGTATTTTGCTTCATTGTTTGAAACGGTGAAGCCGAAACTGAATGACTGTCTGATTAGCTAGCCTGTTGGGTACTGCAGTTGGACTCCTGCTCCTGATTCTTTGTTTGTGGATGATCCGTCGACGTGGAGTATCCAATTTTGACTTGGAAGGATTAGATCTTGCTCCAATTCTGGCGCGAGCTCGATCAGGAAGTCAGCGAGGACTTGGGATTTTGCTGATGTTTGACTTTTGAACACAATGTCGTTCTCGCTGAGCTCGATAGCCCATTTCGATAATCGTCCGGACTGGTTAGTGTTCTGCATTACTGTGCGGAGTGGTTGATTCATCAGTACTTCGATCGTGTGCGATTGGAAGTAAGGACGCAGCTTCCTTGCTGATGTGATGACAGCAAGAACCATTTTCTCGAGGGTGGGGTATCTAGTTTCTGGGTCGGTCATTCATTTGCTCGTGTAGAAGATGGGTTTCTGCTCTCCTCGATCTTCTCGGATGAGGACGCTGCTGACCGCGGTAGAGGATACTGCGACATAGAGAGAAAGTGTATCACCGGCTTCGGGTTTAAATAACACGGGAGGAGTCGTAAGATACTGTTTGAGCTGTCCGAACGCCTCTTCGCACTTCTCGTCCCAGACGAAACGTTTATTTCCATGCAGTAGCTTGTAAAAGGGGAGGCATTTATCTGTTGACCTAGAGATGAAGCGGTTCAATGCTGCAATCCTTCCCGTGAGTCGCTGAACTTCTATGCTGTTCTTTGGACTAGGGAGATCAAGTATGGCTGTGATCTGCTTAGGATTCGCCTCGATTCCTCGCTGGGTGACGATGTATCCCAAGAACTCGCCTGAGGTGACGCCGAAGGTGCATTTTGCCGGATTGAGTTTCATTCTGTACTCATTCAGCGTTTTGAAGCATTCTTTTAGATGATTTAGATGGTCCGCCGCGCGGAGTGACTTAACCAGCATGTCGTTGATGTAGACCTCCATCGTGTTCCCCAATTTGTCAGCGAACATTCGATTGACTAGTCGTTGGTAAGTCGCACCAGCGTTCTTAAGGCCGAATGGCATCACTTTGTAACAGTATGTCCCTCTATCGGTGATGAACGCTGTCTTCTCTCGATCGTCTGGGTGCATCATGATTTGAATGTATCCTGAGAAGGCGTCCATGAAAGTCAAGAGCTCGTTTCCAGTGGTCGACTCGACCAGTCGATCGATATGTGGAAGTGGGTAGCTGTCTTTGGGGCATGCCTTGTTTAGATCGGTAAAGTCGACGCAGATGCGCCACTTTCCGTTCTTCTTCTTGACGACGACCGGGTTTGCCAACCACTCTGGGTATCGTACTTTGGCGATTGAACTGGCTGCGAGGAGTCACTCGACTCCTTCGTTGACGGCCTTGGTTCGTTCGGGGCCAAGCTTCGCGTCTCTTTTGGCGAACAGGCTTGATGGTTGGATCTACATTCAATTCATGGGACGTTATGGCGGGATTTATTCCCCTCATATCTGACGTTGCCCAAGCGAACGTTGATGCGTTCTACTTCACAAAGTCGATCATCGCGCGTTGCATTTCTTCGGAGAGGAAAGCGCCGACTCAGACTACTTTGCTTTGGTCTAAGTCGTCGATCACGACTTCTAGAATCTCATCTTTTTGAGGTTGGATTTTCTTTGCTATTGCGTTGATGCGAGGAGTCAATTGTTGCATCTTCAACGTTGCAATCAGTAGATCATGTGCCGCCCACTGGTCCCCGCGAAGTGTCTGCACTTGACCGTTCGGTCCTGGGAACTTCACGCACTGATGATACGTCGATGATATTGCCTTCATCGAATGTAACCAGGGGGTCCCGAGGATTGCGTTATATGGAGCCTTTGTTCGGATAACAGAAAACTTGACTGTTCGTGTTACTCCACACCTGTAGACTGGGAACTTGATCTTTCTGATCATCGTCTCGGAAGCTCCGTTGAATCCGGTGAGGGAGCGAGACGACGATTTCATATCGCGCAAATCGACTCCCATCTTATCGAGTGTATCGCGAAAGATCAGATAAACCGAACTGCCAGTATCGACTAGAACTTTGGCTACGTCGCACTTCGCGATTCCTACTTCGACGAGTAGGGGGTCATTATGAGGTAGGTGAACGCTGATGGCATCGTCAGATGAAAAAGTGATCGAGGGATCATTCTCAGGTTTTGATGGCTATTTCTTCGAGGTTACTGCCTGTCGTCGATGGTCCTTAACTGACCGAATCGAGTCGCCGCAAGGTGACGAGCCTCCCATAATCAAGTTTAAGAAGGGAGCGCGCTCGACCCGTCTGTTTTGTAGATGGACCCTTAGGTCATTAGACGAGTCCACGACAATAGGTTCGTGTCCGTCACCGTTCTTGGCTTTCGTCACCTCCAGCTTTCGTCGTAAGTCGGAACGTTTAGGTCGGTTGAGCTTAATCCTGAGGTCTTCTGATTTCGAGTTGAGCTGATCGCGCAGGTTGACGACTCGTGGCTTGAGGTGGGGTCGAACACTGGAGTCTTCGACTCTTTTAGCCTTGGACTCTTCGATGATTGAGCGAAGATCATCCTTAGAGTTGTGCATGCGGTCGGTTGTATGCGATTTTCGCCTGAGCTTGTTTCTAAAATCATTCTACTCTTCCGGTACGCCGTTCACACTTGGTCGCTTGTTGGAGTGTTCGTGCGAGTTGCGGACTTCGTTGTCCTCTTCTTCGTCCGAGGAGGAACTCGGTCGTGCGAGGATGACTTGGACACGTCGACGGTTACGAGGTTGCTCTTCTTCGATTTGTGCTTCGCCCTCATCTTCGTCCTGCTCCTCTTGTTTGTCATCTTCTGCGCGTTTGGGTCGGGCTCCGGCCTTGTCTTGATTTTTATGAGCTTTCTTCTCTTTGTTCTTGCTCCAGCTCTTGGCGTTGTTCTGCCTAGGCTTGGGAAGCTCAACGTTGGCTGTTCCGTTTTCGTAATATGAGAAGAGGGCGTCGACCAGATGACTGCAGTTCCTCGTATCGTGCGCCTTGGACTTATGATAGCTGCACCATAGGTTTGTCTCGGTCTGGCCAGGATTCGAAGTTGAAGGCGCCGAAGAGATCTGCGGCTTCTCGTCGTTTTCCCAGACGTTCAAACCCTTCTCGCGCACGACGACAGTCGATCCCGGGGGCGGGTTTTTATCTTCAACGACATAGACGAAGCTTTTCTGATGATTAGACTTGTTGCCTATGGCGTGCTGTCGGGGTTCTTGGCGTGCCTCAGAAACTTTTGGAGCAGTCGTCGGTTTAGCGGCCGCATTCATTTTCTTGAGTATCGCTGCTGTGTCTTCTTCCATTCGGATGAAGTTGTTCTACCTTGCGATAGCGTCTTCAAGCGACTTGGTGGGGTTTCTGTAGAGATCCTCGCGAAACAGGAACTTGAAGTAGCGGGTATTCGTCAACGCGTCAATGGCGATGCTGTCCGGGATATGCCCCTTCGAAGTGACAGCTTTGAACTTCTCCATGAAGTCGTGGAGACTTTGGTTCGCTCCCTGAGATAGGTTCAAAAGGTCGGAAAGGGTCGCTCCTTGTCTCGTAAACATAATGTACTGCTTGAGGAACGCGGACGTCAGGTCGTGAAAGTCGTTGATGGAATGTCGTTCCAATCCAGCGAACCATCCAAGGGCTGGTCCTTGAAGACTCTCGACGAAGAGCCGACAATAGCCAGCGTCTCTTTCCTCATCGGAAAAGTTAGTTCGACCCATCGCGATGTTGAATGCGGTGATATGGTCAGTCGGGTCTGCCTTTCCAGCGAAAGTCGGAAGGCGGATTTTCTCGGCTGGTCGGTACCGTACGTCGGTGATTCGTCGAGAAAAGGGGGTTTTTAGGGTTTCGGCGAGGACGCGTTTGATTAACGGCGCCGAAGTAGGTCCTTCAAGCATTCGGTCTTTCATGTCGAGGAACGAATGCTTAAGCTCGGTGAGTTCCCGGACGTTAACGAGATCTACGCCACCGGGTGTTTGAACCTGGGCGGCGTTTGTGTTCATCGTGTTTTCTGCGCCGGCCGTTCAGTAAGTGTCGAACAGCTGTTTTCGGACCGTCGAGGCCGGATTTCCTGAGTTTCCGGCCAAAGGAGCCAAGATGGCGGCGAGTTGCTCGTTCGTCGCCTTCTGGACGGCGTCTTGCTGCGCCATCCTCTCGAGTATGGTGTCTGCGAAGGCCGCTGCTGTCAGAGTGCCTTCAGTCGTAGGTGACTCATCATCGGACGGCGAGTCAGATCGAGCCATGATCTTTGCTGGCGCTACTTTGTCTGCCCCACGGTGGGCGCCAACTGTTTGAACCGAGACTGTCGATAAACTAGTAAAGAGAAAAGGATGAGTTCTCGTCGGTGGGTCAAGACAAAGACGTGTTTTATTAGATCAAGGAGTTGAAACGGAGTTACAAAAGGGGAAAAGAGAGTGATCAGAATTAATCCGACGAAAGCTAGTTCGTCGAACCGTACAAGTCGGCGAGATGATAAAATATGAAACCCTAGATCTAGCCGAAAGTGAGTGTAGTAATTTGCGGATCCCCTCATCGTTGCCTCTTCTCCTCCTTTTATAGACGTTCTCCGGTTGACCTAATTCGCCTTGACCTAACGGGCCTTCTCGACGATTGGGCCGAGATGTCGGGCCGCTGAACCGAGTCGTCGAGCCGATGACTTACGGTCATTCGCTCTGTCGGGTAAAAGTAGTCTGAAGTCAAGCCGAGTACTGGTTCGCGAGTCGACGAGCCGAGCTCACCTGTTTTGATCATGTGTCAGGACAATTATCATGTGGGCCTTTTGGGAGGGTCAGATCCATACCCAACATCTCGCACACCACTGTGCAGCGAATCTGTGATGCATGAAAAATGAGTCGAAGCTACGACAACATAAAAATGTTGCCGACGTTATGTTTGATAGATACAAAGTATTGAACTTTAACTAAGGTTAGCAAAAATACTTCTTCCGTTTCTTAATAAATGTCACTCTAACATTTTTCACACATATTAATAAAATGATTAAAATATATTTAAATTGTTATTAATTACACATATTTCACCAATAATGTTTGAGATAAATAAAATTGTTTATAAAATCAGTGCAGTTTACAATTAATTTTCAGCTGAAAGTAAATATATTTTGCATTGGAATTCTAAAATACATATTATTTTTTGGTTTTATAGATATTGACAAATTAAGTGTCCTCAGTTAAATAGGCTTTAGATGTATATATATATATATATATATGTAATACAATATGAGACATATATAAATAGAATAGTTCTTAAAAATTCTATAATGTAATATGATATAATTTCAAAAATGGAAATGCTTTTACGTATATAAATAAAATTATGGGGAAATTATTCTGTTTCAAAATTAATGTAGTTTTTTTTTTTGCTTAACTGTGAATATCATATTAATGAATAGGTTTACAAGCTAAGAGTTTATCAACAAACTTTTTGTTAGACATGTCAAAAACAGAGAAAAAACATTCTAACAAACTAAGAAACATTTAGAGAGGCGCTTAGTTTAAACCAACCAAAGGGACATGAGATGCTTGAATTCTTTCCTGGTCTTTCGAGCAGAAATTGTGTTCCTGACAGTCTTATCAACAACCTTGAAGCGATCCGGTGGAGTCAGCAACTTGTTGTTGAAGATCCTGTCATTCCTTTCAGTCTAAATGTTGTAGATTATAGCTTGGACTGCGATATTTGCTCAGAGTTCTTTGTGTCTTGCTGATATTCTGAGAACACCAAGCCAACAGCTGAGGCCAGGAGACGAAAGTGGTGGTTGTACCTGGAAACTTAGCGAGCATTCTTTTACCAAAAAAAAAACCTTAGCGAGCATTCTTCTCCAAAGATCCTTGGTAAAATCGCATTCCACAAAGATATGATCTCTCGATTCATTCGAAGAGGAGCATAGGCAGCATGAGACAGGTGTGAGCATTCCCCATAAAGCCAGTCGATTACGGGTAGGCAACCTATCTAGAACAGCGACCCACATAGTGAAGGCATGCTTTGGAATGTGGCCTTTGAACCCGACCGTCTTGTGCCAGCCACAGATTGGTTGTCTTTCTCTGACGATGCTCCATGTTTTGTTTGAGCTGAAAGTCCGAAGTTTCACTCCATCAACTGTCCACGAGAAGAAAACCGGTGTAGCATCAGTAGAGGGAACATTGACTGTCGTTAGGTCCACATGAAAGCTCACTGCCTCCTCTGATCATGGAGCTGGTAAATTCCAAAAAGATTCACTCACTGCCTCAGATACGGTCGCTGATAGATGGAGCCTTAAAGCACGAGGCCCAGAGGGTCCTATAGAATCAATCAAGGTGTGACACCCGTCACCTCCTATATGGAGGACAGCGTGTCACCCCCGACGCGTCATCATACAACAATGTGACACCCGTCTCCCTGACACTAAGGACGACGGGCCACCAACAATATCCCGTAATATAAAAGCCCATAAACCCGACAACTCTCACCCATGCCCAGATAAAATCCGAAAGAAAAGTCCAGTAGCACCAAGTCCGTCCAAATATCACATACTTGTTTGTCTCACCTGAAAAGGGGAAGAGTGAGGGGTGAGCGACAGGGGAATCGCTCAGTGAGGTATGGGATGCCACCCCGAAGTCCATGGACCCGGACATAGCACTCCGAATAAATATAATTTAATTATAATGCATGTCAAACACAGTACCTAAAGTACCCAAACAACAAACAATGGTCCTAGCGAGGTGCACACTCGCCGCCCACTAACAGGCCAAAACACTACCGAAAAGGTGCTCGGTTCATACACACACCGAAAAAGTGCTCGGTAACACACGCCCGTAGACGATTTATCGACACTTCCAGTCTACGGCTCAACCGGTCGACTAAAGTTGGCCGTGACCTCCATACAATCCGGCATACAGCAGTCCGACTCTGTATCCGTCTCCAAACAAAAACAATCCTAGCTAAGAATTTACATTAAGTGAAACAATCAATGTTGAATCCTCTAACCCCCTAGTTCCGGTTTATGCAAAGAACCTAAAACTAAACAAGCAATGACAGACTCGATTTCACACAGACGGAACACATTAGAAATAAATTATACTTATTCGAGGTCCTAAGCCGAATAAGAGGAGTTCGGGAATAGACCCTCACCTTAGTAATAGAAAAGTGTTGTCTATGAACTCCAGCTGCTCAAATAGACTCCATATCTGAAATCAGATCGAAATTCTGAGTCAGAACGCCTTTCGAACGGTCGAAAACGGAACTGGTCAAGGTTTTCGGAAAAGTCAACCCGCTGGTCAAAGTCAACCCGGTCAAGCTTTGACCAGAAATCGATTTGACTAAACCGACCGGTTTACCCTAACCGAACCGAAATCAATTTAAACCGGCTAACCGATCGGTTAACCGAGTCAACCGAGTTGACTCACTGAGTTGACTCGGCCGAGTTGACCGAGTCGCCGGCGAGTCACCGGTGTCGGTCACCGGCGGCGGGGGACGGTGGTCCGGCGGTGGCGACGTTTTCCGGCGGCGGCGCGTGAGGTACACGTGCGCGCAGAGATGAACTTCCGGAGGCGCGTGCGGCTTCGTCCGGGCTCCGTTTGAGGCGTTTTTGGTGGCTATGGATTCGTCTCGACAAGAGGAACACGATGGTGGTCTTGGATTCACGAGATTCATCACGGTTAGAAAGTTATGGTCGATTTACTAAAACGGCCGAAACTTAACTCAAAACATGGCGGTTTTCGATTACCTTTGGTTGCGGATGATGGTGGTGACGAGCTTTACGACGTCCTGGCGTGTGGTGGCTCCGGCGACGAGCTCAGGTGAGCTTTCTCCCTTCTTCTTCTTCTTCTCTCTCTCTTTCTCTCTCTCTCTATCTCTCTCTCTCTCTCTTTTTCTTAATTTTAAAGAAGATGGAGGTGGTGGGGAAGAAGGTGGAGATGGTGGAGAAGAAGTTGGAAGTGGTGGGGTTGGAGAAAGAAGTGGAGATGGTGGGAGTGGTGGGTCATTACAATTCTCCCCCACTTATAAGGAATTCGTCCCCGAATTCATGTCATAAGCTGACGTGCCCAATGTCATCATAGCAAAACCTCGAATACTAATCTTCGCTCGACCTTTCAGGTCTCCTCCTGGGTCTTATCTCCCTCCCAATGAACTCGGACAAACACAGTCGATATTCCCCGAACTGTCTTCTCATGATGATCCAAAATCTCCAATAGATGATAAGGTCCATAAAATCTTTATGAACTCACTTGAAGTCAACTGCAAAA
Source organism: Brassica napus (assembly GCF_020379485.1). NCBI lineage: Eukaryota > Viridiplantae > Streptophyta > Magnoliopsida > Brassicales > Brassicaceae > Brassica > Brassica napus. The sequence goes on along the minus strand of NC_063451.1, from coordinate 8,853,108 downwards.
TAATTATAGCGCCTTCTCAACTTTTGCAATGCTGTCATATGAACCAAGTCCTAGAAGGCTGATATACTGCTGATAAAGTAACTGCAAGCAACTAATCCAATCCACTCCAGTGCAGGATACAATTCCATGTGTCTCGGTTTAAGCTCCTTTATCTTCTGAGTCTTAGGCCCCTCTTGAAATGTCCTTATTTTCAGGTATATTAAGTCGCCCATATGTAGCTCCAAATATTTATGGCGCTTAGCTGCATAAATTTTTTGACGTCATGGGATTCCGAAAGCCCATCATTGAGCATTTCCATTTGCTCAGCCGTCTTTTGAACCATTAATACTTTTAACTCATGTCGCTCCCCCACTTTGGTCCAACAAAGTGGTATACTATAAGGTCTACCATAAATAACCCTTGTATAGTAATTTTTTTTTTTTTTTTTTTTTTTTTTACTCGAAAGATAATTGTCGATGTAGGCAAACTCTGGTAAAGGTAGATGCTTTCCGAAATTCCATCCCACGCAATCTCTGAACATATCATTTAAGTTCTCAGTAGTCCTCTCTAACTGACAATATGTCAACGGGTGATAAGATGTACTCATATGATCTTTGTCCCAAGTGCCTTCCGAAAGGCTCTCTGAAATGTAGATGTGAACTTCGATTCCCAATCCGATACAATGTTGACATCCATGAAACTTCCCAAACTCAATAATGTAGGTCTGCTCCAATTGATTAGCCCTGATTATCTTCTTAATTACTTAGGAAATGGGCTGACTTGGTAAGTCTATCCATGACTACCCATGTGGCATCCTTTCCACATATGGTAATTTAAAATCCAATAACAATGTCCATAATCACCATGCCTCATTTCTACTCCAGCAAAAGCAAGCTCAAAAATAACATGATAGATGACTGATCCTCTGTTATTGCCATATAACATGTCTGGCACCGCGACGTAATGTAGTTACAAACATCTTCATACTACACCAATTATAGTTAACTCTTCATATCTTTGTACCCTTTGGTCTTCCCGATGGGTAGAGAAACACGAGTGATATGTTTGTTGTAAGATTCCTTTTCTTAACAACTTATCGTCCAACACACAAACTCGGTTTCAGTACAAGTATATCCTGCTCAAAGCTGTATGATATCCAATACTCCCAATCTCGATCTGTTCAACCAATCCAGAATGCTAACTTGTGCTTGTGTATCCTCCATAGCAAAACTGCCTGCTCCAAAGTCCCAAGGACATCTGTCTCTCCATTGATAGTAATGGCACCCAACCTGAGACTAGCAAATCTCCAACTCATGAACCTTCTTGGTTCCTGAGATACAGCTCATACGCCTACCCAAGGCATTTATCACCTGGTTGTCCTTACCAGATAGTATGCGATATCCAGACTATAGCCTGCTACAAACTCAATCCAACTGCACTGTCCAAGTACAAGTTTTTAATAAATGAAGATAAATTTCACATTCTAATAATCCCAGAGAATCTGAATTTCCTTCCCGTACAATTACGATTTCCAAAACGATAACGCAAATACCACTACAGCCTCTCTGGCGTGATGCATATGAATGACTTAATCCTCATACCTTAATTTAAATCCAATCCAGTATCTGACACATCACAGTAAGCCTCAGCCTCAGTAGAACCCAAAACTGGTGTCTTCATTAGTTGTGCTTCAATTCAGTGAAACTCCTCGAACAAAAATCTATCCAACCACACTTAACGTCTTTACATGTAGACCGCGTCTTTAACATTACTAAACCGGTGAAACCCTTGATGAACTTCCAGTAGTACACTATTAACCCAAAAAGAACGGCAGATCTTTGTAGCGCTCTTAGGTTTCGACCTTCCCGAAACGGTATTAATCTTCTTTGAATCCATCAAAATTCTGCTTCCAAACCATGTTACCCAAAAATCCAACATTCCTCTGCCAGAAGCTACACTTCCTCAACTTAGCGAACAACTGATGCTCTCCAGGCTTATCCAACACAATCCGCGAAATGCTCACAAATCTCCTTTCTACTCCAAAATAAATCAGGATGTCATCGATGAATACAATCGCACACCTATCCAAATGTTCACGAAAACGTCATTCATATCTTCATGAATGCAACAGTGCCTTTGTCGAGCCAAATGGTATCACTGCGTCCCATAATATCCATAATGTATACAAAAATTCACATTCAGTAGATACTCTTCAAATATAGTAATCTGATGGTGTTCTGATGCCAAGTCAACCTTCAAGAACTATAAACTTCCTGTAATAATCCAATAATTCATCAACGCGCGGAAGCGATACTTATCTTTAATGGTCACTTTGTTCAGACCTTTGCAGTCGATACAAAATTGAAACTCCCACCTTTCTTCTTTACAACAACAATGATGATGTTCCCCACGGTAAAGTACCCGGTCTGATAAAACCCTTGTCTGATGAATCTTCAACATGCTCTTTCAGCTTTGTCATCTCTGTTGGTGCTAATCGGTATAAAACTTGTGAAACTGGTGTTGTTTGCTCCAAACAAATCGCAAGAGTTTCTCATGTGTCATGTGATGACCGTTCCAAAGGTCACAAATATGTCCTCATACTCTGCAATAACCGGAAGATCCTGCAGCTCATGTTGTCCATCAGCCTTAACCATCGAGATGGTAGTCAAAAATCTCTATGTCCTTGTATCCCATAACTCCTCAGTATGTAGCATGCATGCACTAACAACTTCCATCTGCTCCAGCAATCGGAACTCTTGCCCTCAGGCAATCCAACACTACTTGATGCCGTGACAATCAATCCGTCCCAAGGATAACATCGTAAAAACGTAGCTCCATCTCTGATGAATATCCGAACAAATCGGCCCTCCAAGCATAACTGGTACCCTGCGATGGATATAAACAGCTCCCAATGTCCTATGTCAGTTGTCCAAACTGACACATCTCTGAAACGATCAACACTGCCAAAATTGGTAAACATACCAAAGTGTAACTCCAACACCCACACAACGCAAGCTGCTGCACCCCAATTCAAAAGCGATCTCCACGAGTTCACAAAACAAATATATCTCCAAAATAGTCAATATACTCGTACACACAACAACACATGCCAACCAATGGCTCATATCACACACCACAAAATCTCCAGTAACAAAACTCGTGGAACGATTGCTTGAAGTGGGCTGGTGGCAGAAACGTCATATCCACTCCTGGATAGCCTCGAAATCATGACCGAAGAAACTGATAACTCCCGAGAAAACTGACGAACTTGGACTTCACGCAACTGCTGAACATCTGTCGAGAACCTTATTAGTCGAAGGACGAATGACGATGATTTTACTCATCGTCATAGAAAGAGACATTTGAGTTAGTAATTACAGGACAGAATGGTGCTAAAAGAATTTCGAAATGTATAAATAAATATATAGTTTTTTTTTTTAAAGTTGAAAACCGATGAAAACCGAATCCCCTGACCGCCATCCCGGACGGAACCGGGATGGAACCCGCTCTGATACCAAATTGTGACTCCCGTCACCTCCTATATGGAGGACAGCGTGTCACCCCCGACGCGTCATCATACAACAATGTGACACCCGTCTCCCTGACACTAAGGACGACGGGCCACCAACAATATCCCGTAATATAAAAGCCCATAAACCCGACAACTCTCACCCATGCCCAGATAAAATCCGAAAGAAAAGTCCAGTAGCACCAAGTCCGTCCAAATATCACATACTTGTTTGTCTCACCTGAAAAGGGGAAGAGTGAGGGGTGAGCGACAGGGGAATCGCTCAGTGAGGTATGGGATGCCACCCCGAAGTCCATGGACCCGGACATAGCACTCCGAATAAATATAATTTAATTATAATGCATGTCAAACACAGTACCTAAAGTACCCAAACAACAAACAATGGTCCTAGCGAGGTGCACACTCGCCGCCCACTAACAGGCCAAAACACTACCGAAAAGGTGCTCGGTTCATACACACACCGAAAAAGTGCTCGGTAACACACGCCCGTAGACGATTTATCGACACTTCCAGTCTACGGCTCAACCGGTCGACTAAAGTTGGCCGTGACCTCCATACAATCCGGCATACAGCAGTCCGACTCTGTATCCGTCTCCAAACAAAAACAATCCTAGCTAAGAATTTACATTAAGTGAAACAATCAATGTTGAATCCTCTAACCCCCTAGTTCCGGTTTATGCAAAGAACCTAAAACTAAACAAGCAATGACAGACTCGATTTCACACAGACGGAACACATTAGAAATAAATTATACTTATTCGAGGTCCTAAGCCGAATAAGAGGAGTTCGGGAATAGACCCTCACCTTAGCAATAGAAAAGTGTTGTCTATGAACTCCAGCTGCTCAAATAGACTCCATATCTGAAATCAGATCGAAATTCTGAGTCAGAACGCCTTTCGAACGGTCGAAAACGGAACTGGTCAAGGTTTTCGGAAAAGTCAACCCGCTGGTCAAAGTCAACCCGGTCAAGCTTTGACCAGAAATCGATTTGACTAAACCGACCGGTTTACCCTAACCGAACCGAAATCAATTTAAACCGGCTAACCGATCGGTTAACCGAGTCAACCGAGTTGACTCACTGAGTTGACTCGGCCGAGTTGACCGAGTCGCCGGCGAGTCACCGGTGTCGGTCACCGGCGGTGGGGGACGGTGGTCCGGCGGTGGCGACGTTTTCCGGCGGCGGCGCGTGAGGTACACGTGCGCGCAGAGATGAACTTCCGGAGGCGCGTGCGGCTTCGTCCGGGCTCCGTTTGAGGCGTTTTTGGTGGCTATGGATTCGTCTCGACAAGAGGAACACGATGGTGGTCTTGGATTCACGAGATTCATCACGGTTAGAAAGTTATGGTCGATTTACTAAAACGGCCGAAACTTAACTCAAAACATGGCGGTTTTCGATTACCTTTGGTTGCGGATGATGGTGGTGACGAGCTTTACGACGTCCTGGCGTGTGGTGGCTCCGGCGACGAGCTCAGGTGAGCTTTCTCCCTTCTTCTTCTTCTTCTCTCTCTCTTTCTCTCTCTCTCTATCTCTCTCTCTCTCTTTTTCTTAATTTTAAAGAAGATGGAGGTGGTGGGGAAGAAGGTGGAGATGGTGGAGAAGAAGTTGGAAGTGGTGGGGTTGGAGAAAGAAGTGGAGATGGTGGGAGTGGTGGGTCATTACACAAGGATCCCAGCGGAGTCCATTGATCGAACCAGAAGCTTGCAGAACAGCCATTTTTTATAGTACAAACTACAAGTGATAAAGGGCCGGGCCAGAGGCCTGAGCTTAAGAAGTGATTTCCAGTGCCAAGAGTCGTGGGCATGTTCGGTGAGGGCCCAGAAATTACTGTCCTAGAGGTGGTACTGCTTGTGCCAAGCCACCGATAGAGAACCTCCTTCTGCAAATAGAAGCCAAATAAGCCGTACGCAGAGGGTTTTGTTCTAAGTCTCAAAGCATCGGAGGCCCAGTCCTCCTTCCTTCTTAGGAAGGCAACAAGTCTCCTAAAATATAGTATTTACTAATGCAAACACAAAATATTATGTTTTTGATACAATTGAGACTAAGTCATGCACCACGATTAATATTAGCAACACAGTCCACTTGAAATGTTGTTTGCGTGTGCCATGGCGTTATACGGTCCGGTTAATTGTGTCCAGAAAAAAATAGGTTGGTTAAAATCTTATCGAGAGTATCAAAGTCATTAACCAAGTTTGGCACCGCACGCTACAATAGATTATCGTGAGTATCCAATTAAGTCATTGCGTATAAATACTCAAAGTCATTGTATATATAAACTAACTGCGACTTATAATTTACAAATTAAATGATGTATATTATGGTTCAATTCATTCGTGATGTTTTTAGGTATAAACGTCAAGCACTCATTATGCATATTTGTCTCTGTCTGCCCTATACTTACAAGCAAAAGGTCACTTACTCATGAAAATTTAATGCATATTTGTTTGTCTGCAGGCCCTTATATTTCAAGTAAAAAATCATTTACTCGTGAAATTTGGTTGGATTTGGTACCAACTTCAAGAGCAAATTTAATTTTACCAAAAATTTGTTACCACGTATCAAATTTATCTTTAAAAGATAATCATTTTCATAAATATTCTACATTTCACTCAACTTATTTTGAAAAATGGTAGCCAACCAGAGACGAATCAAGTAGTTGTTTTTACTGGGTCACAACAACTAGTGAAGAAATACATTAGTTTTTTAACAAGTCATGGGTGCATGTGCACCTTCTATCATCTATCTAACTTCGCATTTGTAGCCAATTTATGGTATTTTAAACAATTTCTCATTTTTTATCGAGTAATATTATAGGTAACTAATATTTTTATTATGCTTTATTTAAAATGTTAAAGTCAAAAATTTTAAGAGGATATTTTTAAACTAGGATCGTATACAAAATAGTAATTTAGATATAACGTTACAACTTTGTAGAAAGAATTTTAGACGTTTTTTATACAAATATTTTCTCCATAAATAACATATATATATATATATATATATATATATCCCGACTACCATGGTAATTAATATTCATCTATATATGATTTTTATGTTGAATAATTAATGGTTAAAGTGCTTATTATGTTTTGTATTTTTATTTGTAATTTTTATTTTGTAATATAAGTTTATTTTAGTTACATCATCCAAAATATAGAAATTCAACATATTCTATAAATATATAAAATTGACAAATTGTACATGTAAACAAAGTTAAGTACTCCTTTTTATATTTTCGGATTTATTTTCCCGCACAAGGTGCGGGCCACCACCTAGTATTCTATAATTTCATTGATTTTATTTTCTTTGTAAATTGATTTTTTTTTTGGGAAAAATGTTCAAGTATTATTATTACTATTTTAAATTTCTTATAGAAGCTATGTGCACAACAAGTAGCATAATGAAAAATTAAGATTAACACAAAACTAAAACAAAAATACAGGGCATAGGATTAAATCGGTTGAAAACCAATCCCAAACCGGAAACAAACCGACACAGAATGGGTGACATTCGGACCAACCCGATAGCTGATTTTAGCAGCAGACGACCACATCGCAAGAAGGCTACAAGCCGACACAGAACCGACCACCAATTAACCATCACTGGAACATACCCTATATCCCCATCACATCACATCACAAAACAACTATAGTTGTTGATTCAGCTTGCCGCCGCCGGAGTCGAGAATTATAGATTCCATGTACCGATCAAGAAAGTGGGACTGATGAGAGAACCATCTCCGAAGCTAGGTTAAGGACCAAGAAGAAGCAACCACGAAGCTCTAGCCGGCGGAGGTCTACTAGAAAGAAACCAGCTCTAGGGTGTGTTTAGTGAAACGCGTCGCCATAGGAAAGAGACTTAATGACCAGTCGAGAAGCAAACCCCCTCCCCCACGTGCTCCACTGCAAAGGACCATAGGAGGATGCTTCCTACCGCACATCGCAAGCGCCATCACTAGTCACGACAGCGCAATTGGATTGAGGAAACCCTTGAAGCCAATCCCTGGCGCTGAAAATCTAAAATGTTTCTCCTTGGAAAAGAGAAACACTAAAATAGGACCACCGCTTCTCACCTCCATGAAGCGCGTGAACAACAGATCTGGAGAAGAGGCCGACGAGAAAACGTCACGAGCCGCTACCACCTACAAGATAAGCAAATAGGAAGGGGAAAACCTCTCAACCCATAAGCAGCAAGCCTTAAACGCCGACTCTCGACCATGAGACCACCCCCACACACATCGCCGGCAATCCAAAGACTTTGATCGACCTCTCATATCCAGACTCTCCGCGGTCAGATCTTTAGCAAAAAAGAGCTGAAGAACCAGAGATTGAGCATGTCAGGAAGGGGGTGAGAAACGTAGAAGAGAGAAAAGGAAAGAACGGAGGAGAGGAAGATCTCCAGCACTGGAAAGACTAATGCGGGAGAAATACAATGGAGAGAGAGAGAGAGAGAGAGAGATGATTTGGAGTTTCAATTTCAAACCTTGTTCTATTATGCTATTATTATTCCAATCCTTTGTCCCAAAACTGTTTTGTGAGTAACTTTTTATAGTGACTAGCCCCACTGTTTGCAGTGCTTCAATCAAGTCTATGAATTTTTCCCATTCGGCTTGGACCTACGGGTTAATGTATACTCCACCTGCCTCCTATACGAATGCAGAAACCCCTCATGCGAGGACCTACTTGCTCGTATACCGCTTACCCCTACTCGTATGAGGAAGTCTGATTAAGAGGGTCATAGTACCACCAAAGTGGCAGAGAATCGAATATGCAATTTCGGGCGGTTGTCTCTGAGAAGCATTACCATTGGGAAACAAGCGGTTTCGAGACTGCTTTAGGATTAAATTTTTCTAGTGACTATCTCCACCACTTGCGGGGCCCCAAATCCAGAAAATACCTCATCTCCAGCTTGTACCTACGAGTTAATTTATACCCTGCTTGCCCCTACTCTTATGGGGAAACCCTTCCAGCCTAAGCCTATTGGTTGGTATACACCGCTTGCCTCTAATCATATGAGAAATAATTTATTTGGAGAGGAATAGTACAACTGTAATAACCCTCACAAGCCAATAAATTCTTGGTCGAGAAAAAATCCCGCTCGAACAGCTTTTAGTTGGTTCGACCAGAATTAATAAAAATAAAAATCGACCCGGTAGATTAATTTCTCGACGGGACAGTCTTGTGGTCGAAAGACCTTCCCTTGATAGTTTGGTCGAGTCTTAAATATTTTGGTCGAATTTTTATTAAGCTGGACGAGATTTTCCGTGAACAAGACGAGAGCCAAAGACAAGGAATACTTGGTTGAAAAATTATTTAAAATTATCGACCAACTTCCGAAATAATTTTGGAACCGAGTTATGCCCTTCACCAGCCTGGTTGTGCACTTATTCAATCTTAAACTTGCACCTGCCTGCTTGCCTAGCTTCTTCAATAACTGGCACATGACAATCACAAGCTGCCTGCTTGCCTTGTTTCTTAGGTTGTCATGTGAGAAGCACATGAAAGGGCTGGAGTTTCTTCAGGTTAAGGAAATGACAGCAGCTTGTGCTGAGAGTGCTGAAGCAGCTGGTCAGCTGTCTCCACTCAGCCTAGCTTTGTCCTGAGTGAAACCCTCACCTGAAGCAAGCTCACCTCATATTTAACCTCTCTCCAGCTGCTTCCCACGTTCAGAACCTGCAGAAAACCTAGAGAATTTCAGAGAGAAAAACAGTGAGAAAAACAGAGAAAAAGTGAGACAAAAATCAGAGGAAAAATCAGAGAAAAATTATACAAGACCTTGGACGACTTCCTTTCATCCTCTATCTTAGTTCCTTACCCTAGGCCTTGTTTTGTTTTTGTGAAGAACCGATTTTGATTTATGTTTTTAAATCAGTTCAGTGGGGAGTTCAGATAAGGGGGAGGACCATCTGAGTTCTTCTGTCAGTCAGTTGTTGTGGTAAGCTTCATATCCTTGCCTCAGACCAGTCTTGATCAGAACCAGTTCATGTTTAGCTAGGGTGTTGTTTGGATCACTTGTCTAAGTGATTATATGGTTCAGTTTGTTAGTTTCGGTTTGAATTAATTTTCTGTAAACCGCTAGCTAACTGATGTGAACTGAACTATCTAGACCTAAGCTGAACTGAACTGATCCTGTCCTGAATAAACCTTGTCTGAACCGAGCTGATCTGATTTAGGATGAGTAGAACCAAGCATGAACTGAGCTGATATGAACCTAGATAAACTATTATAGCTTGAACCAAACTGATCTTGTGATCATTCACTTCTGTTTCAGGTCATAGGTGGAGTAAGGCTTTAGGTATCCAACCAGTTCCAAGACTAATCTCTTAGGTGAGTCTAGATAGATGTTGAGATTGATTAAGTTAGTAAAGTCTCTGAAATTTATAAGAATGGTGTTGTGTTTACTTATTGTGAACTACACTTAAAGAGTAATCAAAAGTTTAAAGTGAGGTTAATCCTAATCATAGTACTTGTTCTCAAGTACTAATCTTAATTATGAAATAATCATGGTTTTGATTAAGGATTAATCTTGGTTTAACTAAGGATTAATCTTGGATTAATTAAAGATTAATATGAGATTAATTAAGGATTAATTATGATTAATTAAGGATTAATTATGGATTAATTTTAGAATAATTATGAAAGTAAAATCATGTGAACTCTTATTATTATTCACTATCCCTAAAGTCCCCGCATTACCGTGACTTGGTCCTCCGAAGGGAACAAGGTCATGAAGACACGATGATGGGGTAGCTCCCTAAAGATTAATATGAGATTAATTAAGGATTAATTATGATTAATTAAGGATTAATTATGGATTAATTTTAGAATAATTATGAAAGTAAAATCATGTGAACTCTTATTATTATTCACTATCCCTAAAGTCCCCGCATTACCGTGACTTGGTCCTCCGAAGGGAACAAGGTCATGAAGACACGATGATGGGGTAGCTCCCTGGAGACCGTGTACTGCATGACGATGCAGTGTCAGATTGTTCATACCGGACATTCGACAATGATGGTGATGCTAACTCACTAGTCTTGGTTAGCCTTTGTGGTTTCTCGGGTCTAGTATATATATTGTATTATATGAGTATGGTAACGCGCGGGTGTTGTGGAAGTGATGTTTAAAATAAGAATTCACAATGATGATTGATATACTAAAGTATAGTACTAGTACTTGCATGATCATGTTTATGCATTGGATAATTGTCTATTATTGATTGTGTTGTTTGATTCTAGATTCACTGAGTAAACTAGTTGCTCATGACTCATTTGTGTGTGCATGTAACCCTTAGGCGGAGACACTTTACTCTTTTGGATGGAAGGAGCGGCCAACCAGCGGTATTATTTTGTTGTCCTTGCAACGTACCTTTTGATGTATAATTATTTAAAACGTTGTTGGGCGATAAGCCGTAGGATAAAACTATAACACTTTGTAAGATGTTTAAAGTAAATAAATAATGTATAAAAGATGTTTATAAATCACGAGTTCTCATATGATATTAGTCCTTGTCCGGGACGAACTAACTATCGAATATTGCTTTATTGGGTTGAAAAGCCTAGAGTAATATCCGATAGGAGCATCTATGTTCTTTGGTTGTTGATCTAAGGCGATCAGATTTATTTCGAGAACCTCGGGTCGACCATCAGAGAACATCGACCGTATCATTTCCGGTTATCTATGATCGGGGGTGTCACAACCACCATGCTAAAAGAGAGTCGAACCTACAACTTTTGACGGTGGTCTGTGAGAAGAGTAACCATGCACTAAGATACAAACACTTCTCGTAACTTGAAAAATATCTTAATCCTATAGTTATAGAATATTCAATCTATTCTCAAAGATTGTGTTCCTATAGTTCTATTTTGTCAACTAAAATACTATTTGGTTGTTGATACAATTTTCAAAAGATTATTTAGTAATGATAGCTTTTGGTATGAAAACCAAATAATCTTGTATTCACACATTTTTAGAAGATCTGCAAGAACAACATTATCTTAAGGTTTGATAAACCTGAAATTTGAAGTTTGGGAATGTTCATTTCCAATTAAAAAAAACTTAAATATATGATATTGAATTACCAAAGTTAGTACTCAATATTAACCAAAGTTAGAAAAATCATAATTTTTGTTATAAATAATCGCATTAAAAATATTGCAAACAATAATAACACTATATTATAATAAATGATAATTAAAATTATACGAATTTACTCGTAAATTATAAGTGAAATATCAAATTACTCAATATAACCATTTTCTAATGTCTTAATATATAACTAGAGCTTGACCCGCATGGACGTGCGGGTGTTCATTTTAAAATAAATATATCAACATTTCAAAATACAACAATGTAATGGTTACACTTACACAACAATACAAGAGGGCTAGAGGTTTAAACCTCATTCGGGTATTTATAAATTTTGGTTCGAGTTTTATTTGGATAATTGTATGTTCAGTTTGAATATCCATTTAATATATAAAAATAAATTAAATTTTGAATATATATGAAAATCCATAAATTGTAAAATAAAATAATATATAACATACATATTTGAATAAGTATGACCAAATATCTAAAATTAACATAAGATTAGTTTGATTTGTATATTTGGGTAAAGAACAGGTATGTATATTAGATATTTTTTGTGTTTTGAATTATTTGGTTATTTTTAGATATTTATGATAATTTCTAGTATTTCTAGTATTTTTAATATTTTATAGATATTAAACCTAAAAATAATTAATATATCTAAGTATATAAGTGTGATTTAGGTACTTTCGGATAACTGAAATATTTTGGTTTGGTTTGGGTTCAGATTTATTTTCAGATTTTAAAATTTTATATCTATTCGATATTTTACCAGTTCGATCCGTGTTTAGTACTAATTTGTCCGTTAATATCCCTTAGGTCTTGTAGCCTTAGATTTTGTAGTGATTTCAAATATTTCACATATATTTTAACTACATGACTTTGTGCAGGATAAATGTTATATTGGACCCAAAAAATGTTATATTGGACCCAAAAAATGTAAACATAGCGTTTTAAAGATCATGGTCCAACTTCACACCGTTCCACTGATAAAATACAGAAACAAAATAAAAAGGTAAATATAAAAAACAAAAATAATCCTTACAGTAACCCTCCAGATCATACTACAACTCGTTTTCTTTTTCTTCAAACCCATCAAAATTCTATGTAGATTTCAAGGCATTCCCCCAATATTCTTTGTATCTAAAGCAAATCAAAGACTGAATTTATCTTTTCCAGAAGCCGATGAGATGTAACCGCTAATATTTAAAGTTAAGTTTATCAATTTAATGAGGCTTGGTTTAGAGAAGTTATAAAACAACTGTGTTAAAGCTAGTGGCAGTTGATTGTAATTATTAAGAAAAAAATCAGAGTTAAATATTAATTGTACTTCAGTTTTAATAGTTTAGAAGATTAACTAATAAAATTTGACATAATATATTAATCTCTTTTGGTAATTATATGTAAAGTTACAAACTAAAAGTTACTATGAATATGTTACTTTTATATTTGACGGATTATAGCAATAGAGAAAAGCTTTCAATAACTTTTAGTTTGTAACTTTATATTGGATATGTCTCTTTTATATTTGACGGATTATCATAACTTTTACACAATATAGAACTACAGAAGTGAAAACACATCTCTGTTCCGTCAAGGAGATTTTAACACCGAAAACCAGCTATTCTCTTCCTCTTCCTCTAAGTGGGATCTCTCATTATTTCCAAACCAGCATTAACGCGAATAATCTTATCCATTTTAGTGGCTTTCTTTGGACTAGAGAAAAAATGTCTTGGAACCGGAAAGTCACACTTTTTATAAGATTTAAAGGCAAGGTCAAGTATATACACTAGGCAAAGTCATGCTCTCTGTATCCGCAGAGTAAACATGTTCTCCTAATTTTTGATGATAGAATGTGTCTCATCTTATAACAAGATCATCAGACGTCCCTGGATCCATGAACTGTAAGCCATGCCCTCCACTCCACTTTGGTATTTCCGATTTCAAGTGTTTATGCCAACAAAGATTACTTATTTTGGTGGAATTGAAATTGAAAATTTAGATATGGATAGAGACCAGTGTCGGCTTAAGGCAAGTGCATAAGGTCCTTTTTCACTATGTCTATTTATTTTTGGTGATTTGTTTTTAATGAATTAGAGAACTGATCTGTAAAATAATGCAAATTAGGGATCTGATTTTTTTATTTATAATAACACTACTGGAAAAAATTGGCATAAAATCTATAAACTAGTTGGGCTGGGCCTGATAGAGACATATACTCATAGCTAATCTCTTATATATTAATTGAAAAATATTACAACATTGTTTTGTAGCCACGTATCACCATGAGAATGAAATTCAGAATTCTTAAAAAAATAGGTTGGTCCATCATAACATACATTATATTATTTTAAACTAACTATCAAATTGATAAATAATGTACAAAATAATATTCTCGCACTTTCCTTAAATAAAAGCTACAGAATTACATAATATGATTAACATATATATATATATGACAATTAATGATTATGAATAATAAATATTTGATAACAATTTTTGTATCTTAGCTCTTATTTTTTTAATCTTATATTATTAAAAGATACTAAACAATCACATTAACCATATAATAAAAAAATATTTTTTTTCTTATATGTTATATTTTGAATTTTAAAACGACTATAAATTACTAAAAACGTTAAATATCTCACACTAAAATTTTGTGATCAATGGTTTAATTTTTTTGTAATAACAAAATACAAATGATCATAAATCGTATGAATATAAGTCTCATTTAATAGACATTCATATTATATATTAATATAGTTTAAAATTAAACTATATAACATATAAAAATACATAAAAATGTTAATTTCTAATTTTTTATTGAAAAAAATATCGAAACCTTAATATTTTAATTTTGAAATTTGCATTAAAAAATTCACACATTAGAAATTTTTGGTTTATCATATGAGTATGAATTCTCAATAATAAATATTTATATTAAAATATACTATATATCTATGTCCATGTCATTGAAATTTAGTTATATACCATATAAAATAAATAAAATAATTGTTTTGATTTATTTACCAAAAAAAATATTGTAAATAAACAAAAAGTATTCACTACAAGAAAACAGCGGTATTCTGACGGACATTCCGACGGAAAATGAAATCCTCGGAATATCCCGAGGAAACACAAAATTGGGTTTCCTCGGAATTTCCTCGGAATATACCGACGGAATTCCGAGGAAATATCAATCCGTCGGAATATTCCGAGGAATTTCTGAGGAAAAATGTGTTCCTCAGAAAAAACCGATGAATTCCGAGGAAATATTATAGCCGTTGGAGAGCCGTTGGGGGATTTTACAAAATTCCGAGGAAATTCCGACGAACTAGCCTTTTCCGTCGGAATTCCGTCGGAATTTCCTCGGTCTGTCGGCAGGATTTAAACTATAAATACAAGCACTCCTCCTCCTCTTCATTCACTCCATATCTTCATCCTCCCTCTTACTCTATTTACATACGAATTTGATTCATAAAAAATATGTCTTCTTCAAATTATTTTCGTTCTTGGATCGATCGACCTCATTTGGATCCGAACACGAGATTGCTTACGAAAGAATACCAACGAGGTATAACCGAATTCATGGGGTTAGTTCACCGACAACCGGAAGCAAAAACAGGTATGTTAAGATGTCCTTGCTCTAATTGTAAAAATAGAAAGGTTATTAAAGAGTGGGATGTTTGGACTCATCTATATTTGAGTGGGTTTACACGAAGTTACAAAATTTGGTATCATCATGGGGAAACTGATTATGAACATGGTAGTACTAGTGAACCTCAGCCAGCGGTTAGATTAGAAGAACCAATTAGAACGGATGTAGATTATGGTGTAGGTACTGAGCAGATGGTAAATGATCATTTTAAAGGGGAAGACTTACCCAATGCACAAGCTAGGAGATTTTATGATATGTTGGATGCTGGAAAGCAACCATTGTACGAAGGTTGCAGAGGAAGCCGTCGTTCACGTAGTCGATTTAACCGACTTCGGAGAGGAAGCCGTCGTTCACGTAGAGGATGAACCAGTGATTGGAGAGTTTCACCAAGATCCAGATTCAGATTCATCTGGTGATGATGACTCGGAAACAGACTACCATTGATTTTTTTTTTTTTTTTTTTAAGAAATACCGAGGAAATTCCGAGGAACACTTGATATAACCTCTTTCCTCGGATATTAGTTATTTGGTTTATCTAGCAAGGCAAAGCTGAATACAAATTAAAAACTACTCAAAACACAACCAAATAAAACGAAGAAACCATGTAAAAGAAATACGAACTCATAATTAAGGAAAAAAAAAACTAAGTTCAAAATTAACAGAAGATAAGACCATAAAACGTTAGAATAGAAAAGAAAATAAAATAGCGCGGTCGGAAATCAAATGGCAATACTGGCCGGTGATAGCTCCTACTCCTCGTCTCCTGCTCCAGATGTTCCTGCATCTTTGGGTCTCTTGGATCTCTTTCTTACCCTGTGTGTACCACTCGAACCCGAACCAGAGCTGGATGGAGAGTTGTCCCGATGAACTACATCATCCTTTTGGCAACGACACGGCCTGATACGTGAAATGGCAGCCCAGATCTTGTGTAGCATGTCGTTGTTTGTCTTTATGCTCTGATCTCTCCAATGTTGTTGCTGGCGCGAAGTGGCGTTCGGTGGAAGCTCTTGCAGCTTGTACTGGCTGGAGTCTGATGGGAGTAGCTGATAGGGTTGTGAATCATCTGGAATGGCTTGTGCAGCCTCATCTTCTCCTTCTTCATCAACCACAGCCTTGCCTTTGGTCTGATATTTTGGCGTGAAGAAGGATGGCTTGTCTACTAGTGCGGTAGCAGGGGGTAGGAACTCAACTGCAGCCTCTGAAAGTAGAGCAGTCAGGCCGATCTGAGGCAGGTGGCAGTAGAGTGTTTTCTTCGCTCAGTCCTGGAATACGTAGACGTAAGGACCATCCCGATCGATCCTCGAGTGGGGACCAGCTATGAACTCCTTACTTACTAGAGAAATGACATCCAGGTAGTTCCAAGCAATGTTGTTCGATCTGTCCAGTGCTACCTGATGGTTCTCGCAGACTACACCCACATGTGTAAGGATCCGAGTAATCACTGCACCAAATCCACATGCACTGCTCTTGGATTTGGTTACTTTCCCCTTGTATCCTGCTAAGTTTGCGGCCAGCACCGCTCCCATGTTGAAGGCAGTAGCAGGTGGGAATGTAGAGTTTCCAAATGCCGGTAGCAAATGCCTCACACCTTGGTACAGAAGGCACAACTCCCATTGCGTGACTGATGCGGCTGTGGTTGTCCCGTATAGCAATGAGCCAATGAGGCGTGTGGCATATCTCAGTACTGGGCTCCGGATAAGTGACTCCTTTGCCTGAGAAGATCTATAAACCCCTGTGCCAATCGTTTCCCAGAAGTTCAACAGCTCTGAAGTCCAATAAAGACCAGATGTCCTCTCCCCTGCACTCAATCCAAATAGTCCGCAGAGGTCTGTGAAAGATACCTCAAAGTATACTTTCTGCACTACGAATGCCAGAAAACCTTCCTGATGGCTATCATCGGGATGGCTGACGTATGCAGATGCTATGAACTGGCGTACCAAGATAAGTGGGTTCGTTGAGGTTGCATAGTTGGCCTAGACCCATGTTCTGGAACAGCCCTTCAATGTCTGATTTGATTCCCAATATTATCATCGTCTCAGGACATGCTAGTTGTGTAGCCGGAACGGCTACCTTCTTCATGTTGTTGTAGTGGGTGGTATCAGACTTATCCCACTTCTTTGGCCTTTGCTTCTCTCGTTGAGACGAACCCTCTTCTTGTGTGTTCTTCTTTGCTGATGTTTTCGTGCGCTTCATTCTCTACAAAATAGAATCATTGCTCTCAACATGTTTATAATCAATTAAGAACTCAAATCAACATGAAAATGAAAGGCGAAATCGAGTTGTGATAAAAAAAACCAAATTGAAAAAAATTCTCAATCCCTAAATCATCTCAAATCCTGTTCCAAACTCGTTGATCACATACAATTGTGTTTTATTCCATGTTTAAACATCTGTTTCATGCATATTTGATCAAGGAATCAACACGGAAATAAGAAATTCACAAAACCCAAAAAATTGCTCAAGAACACGATTTCAGAGTGTGGAGATTCGCGGAGTATACCTGTCTTAGGGTGAAAACGAGTGTAGGAATCAGGTAGAGCTCGAAAAATCAAGGGGAATAGAGCCCAAAATTGTTCAAATCGGATGATTATAGAGAGAGAAAAAGGGGGGGGGGGTCGAATTATAGGGAAATCGGAGGGGATAAGAGTTCTGAGGTTTTGATCCAAAAAGTTCGGGTTTTTCCTTATAATTCTGTTTCCCGCACACGCATCGATCGATGCATTTTTGTACAAATACGGATCGATCGATGCGTTTAAAAAAAGGCTCCCGAGATTTTGTTCGATCCATCGATGGGATAATCTAATCGATCGATCACATTGTTACGCTTTGGTCCATCTTAGTGATTGATCGATGCGTTTTCGGACATATATCCATCGATCGATCCGTTTATAAAAAAAACTTACACGATTTTTCGAGGACATTCCGAGGAACGTTTGAGATTCTCGATCGATCGATGGGATAGTCAAATCGATCGATCACATTGTTACGCTTTGGTCCATCTTAGTGATCGATTGATGCGTTTTTGGATATATATACATCGATCGATCCGTTTATAAAAAAACGTACGAGATTTTCTGAGGACATTCCGAGGAACGCTTGAGATTCTCGATCGATCGATGGGATAATCTAATCGATCGATCACATTGTTACGCTTTGGTCCATCTTAGTGATCGATCGATGCGTTTTTGGATATATATACATTGATCGATCCGTTTATAAAAAAAATTGACGTATTGAAACTCCAAACACTAGTTCCTCGAAATTTCGGAATATTCCGACGGAATTCCAAGGAAGAAGAGGGTTTCCTCGGAATTCCCTCGGAATAATCCGAGGAAATAGGGTTTTTAAACCGAAAACAACGTTTTGCGGTTTGAATAACACCTATATAACCCTTATTAAGTGTCTTACGTTCATTATCAAGTCAAAAATTTGTTCCTTACCGTATAATTAACACTTTTCCGATTGTATGAACGAAATCCCACAACATAAGAGAAACACTTATACCTTTTAATGAACGGTAAAGGGAATACTTTCAATTAGTTTTGAAATTTGTTATTTCATGGTTTATGCTCATCTATACAAAGAATCCTCAATGTTATGCATTACAATTGTATAAGAAATGAAATACGGCAAAAAAATTGATGTTTTGAAACCCCAAACACTAGTTCCTCGGTATTTCCTCGGAATATTTTCATTTTACCGGGCAAATATTTTGCGAAAATTGAAATTAAAATTCCGACGGATAATGTCCGTCGGACCCTAGGTTTTATAACCACGAGCCCCTTCTTCTTCCCCATTTCTCTCTTCTTCCTCTGCGCGACTCCTCTCTTCTCTCCGGCGATTTCCCCCTGAAATCCGACGATATCTCTGGCGATCTCCCCCTTCTCTTACACAAATCATGTAAGGACCCTATCCCACTCTCTTAGGTTCTATTTGTTAGGTTTTTGTGTAGTTTTGATAGATTTTTGTTAGGGTGATTGGTTAGGATTGTGATTTGGTTGTATAATAGGTTTAGAATTGTGATTTGGTTGAATAATTTGTTTTGTTGAATTGATTTAGAATTTTTTTATAATTTTTTTATTTTTTGTATTTATAAAATCGATTTTTGTATATAAAATCGATTTTGTATTTTACAAAACGATTTTTCTATATAAATTCGATATTTTGGATTTACAAAATATTTTTTGTATATAAATTCGATTTTTTGGATTTTACAAAACATTTTTAATATCTATAAAACTTTTTTTGTGATTAAAATTATTATTTTGGATTTAAAAATATTTTTAATATATATATATATATTATTAAAACTATTTTTTGTTTATTAGAACTATTTTTCTATATTTATTGAATATTTTTAATATCTATAAATCTTTTTTTTGTGATTAAATTATTTGGGATTTTTTTTTTTTTAAATTAATTTATATATTTCTGTATTTATTAAATATTTTTTTTAATTTACAGGTCTCATGATGATCAGACCCGGCCTCGACAGCGTCGTGGTCGTGGTGGTACGGGGAGCCAGTCTCGGGATTCCAGCCATTTTCAGGATTCTCCTTCGCCCCACAACTCCAACCATACATCTCCCTCTGCTGCACCCGCTCCTGCTCCTCTCGCTCCCGCTGCTGCATCCGCTCCTGCTCCTCCGGGTCCTTCGGGAGTGATGAGTGTTGCGGAGTTGGTTCAACAGCCCGGTCGTGACCATCTTCCGTATCTCACTCCGTATCCACATGGACGGGGTCAAACATGGCAATTAAACATTTTTTTTTCTTTAAATTTGGATTCATTATTAATCGTTTGTTCTTTTTATTAGGTTCAACCGATCCGGGAACGGGATCAGCGCATGGATCAACCGTATGATGTACTCGGCCCTCGACAGGGGACATCCGACTTTCACTCACTTCCCTACCGACAAGCAGGTTCTGTGGTTTCGTCAGTTTGCGGTAAGTATTCTAATTTTTTACTTATATTTTTAATCTTTAATATAAATTTTCTACTAATTGTGTTTTTTTTAGCAAGAGTTCAACTGGAATTCCGATGAGACGCTCTTTATCTATCACCACTTCGTCCATAAAGTTATGGACAACTATGGGAAGCAGATCCACGAGTGGAAGAAGAAGTGGGAAATCAATAAGGTTCGATTTAATTTATTAAGCAATTTTTTAATTTATTAAACTATTTTTTAATTTATTAAACTATTTTCTTTTCTTTTTTTATTAAAAGGCCTCAAAGTCGATGAACGACACGGTCTGGAAGGAGTTGTGTGCGCATTGGGATAAGGAAGAGACAAAAGAAACTTCTTCCACCAGCTCCACCAACCGCAGGAGCGACCGTAAAGGGAAGGGCATCTACAAGCATAACTTGGGTGCTCAATCTATTGCCACTCTGGGAGATCGCATGGTAAGTTCAACCGCTTTTTCTTCAATTATTTGAGTTTCAGAATTTTAATTTATTGTGCATTTCTTCTAATTTCTAATGTTTCTTTAATTTATGTTTTTTTCAAGGCGGAAGAAAATGATGGCGAGCCGGTTGATGATCTCGCCCTAATGAGGAGGGCGTATACCAACAAGAAGACCGGCCAGATTGATGACGGTCTTGTGAGGGACGTGGTCGACCTGGTCCAAACTTAGGTGGTAGACGAAGTGTCTCAGCTTCAAACCGAGGATGACGCTTCGACGGCTTAGACCAACTTGTCCCGGTTTCGAATCAACGAAATCGTTGAATCCGTAAGTTCTTTATTTTTAAAGTTCAATTCATTTATTTCTTGGTTTAAATTTGTAAATTTGGCTATTTTCTATTCAGTCGGTTCCAAAAAAGAAGGGACGTTTGGTCGGTTTGGGTCGTCGCACCCGGTCGATTCCTCCTTCTTCTGCACCACCGCCCTTTGTTGATCCAGAAGTACTTACGGCTCAGTTGAAGGACAAGGATGATCGCATATCTTTGTTGGAGACCCAGATGGCGGTTCAACAGGCGGGCTATGAGGCACAGAGGAGGCTGAACCAGCAAATGATGGAGATGATGCAGAGGATGTACCCGAACGAGGTGTTCCCGGACGTGCCAGACCCGTAGTTTTTTTTTTTTCCAAAAACTCGGAATGTTTTATTTTTATTTGTGAAACTTTGAATATTAATTAATATGATTTCAATTTTATATTTTCGAATTTAAATTTCAAAAATTTTATTTTTTTTAAAAAAATTAATATTTTTTACATTCCGAGGAAATTAATTATATTTTTTACTCGATCGATCGATGCGTTTTTGGACATAAATCCATCGATCGATCTGTTTATAAAAAAACGTTCGGAATATACCGAGGGACATCTTCCTCGGAATACCGAGGGACACCTTTACTCGGAATATACCGAGGGACATGTTCCTCAGAATATACCGAGGGACATGTTCCTCGGAATATTCCGAGGAAAGGTGTCCCTCGGTATATTCCAATCGATCGATGGATATATGTCCAAAAACGCATCGATCGATGAACTTCCGAGGAAATATCCCGGCGAAGTTCTCCCTCGGTATATTCCGAGGAGATTTCCGACAAACTAGTGATCCTCGGGATTTCCTCGGAAATTTGTTTCCTCGGAATTCCGTCGGAAAATTCCGAGGGATTTCCGAGGAAAGAAGAAATTCCGAGGAATTATTTCCGAAGACTTGTTTCGTCGGTATGTCGTCGGAATAACGTTATTCCGACGAAATTCCGACGATTTTTTCCCTCAGTATCCTTGCTGTTTTCTTGTAGTGATTGTTTTGATTTATGTGCTTTCTCTAATTTAATTATATACATAATACGTAAATGAACACAAATAAATTATTCAATAAATAATAATATATAAAAATTATTTTTATATATAACATTCGTCCCGCGCAATTGTGCGGGTCTTAACCTAGTAAGGTATATTTGGAAAGCACCCAATGAAAAACTTTTTTAGAAGAACAAACAGTGACCATTTGGAAAATGTTAGTCATGCGTCAGGTGAGTGTCAAGTTTGGTACGAGGCGAATGCAAAACACACAGGAGAAGCAGAAATAGGACATGATACACCATCTACACAAGCCATACGCTTTCGGTCTCTATGTATGGTGAATAAATTGTGCTCATTATTCACTTTTTAGTGGTTATGATTGAGTTTGGAAATAGTCAATAAGTATTGTACAACTTATGTGTACAAAGATCAAAGCAGAAGGCTGCCATCGTTACAGGGGGAGCTAGAAGCTCAACTATTGCGATGGAGAGCATGATTCCACATTCAACATGACAACTTTTTGGAACAGATTGCAGAGAACTAATATATATAATTGAGGATTCAAAGGTGTGGCCAAGTTTTTCAATATAGCTAAAGGCTTTGAAAAGATGATTACACGATTTCAGAGTTGTATTTCACCCCGATCAGAAAACAGTTACACATATTCATTGGCTAATATAGTGAAAACATTTCATAGGGAACTAGATTTCACTAGTTATTAATTCTATTCCGGTTAAGTCTCATGTTTGAAAAATAAAACACCTGTTTGCTATCCAAAGTAAATAACAAGGGGGGTATCAAATTAGCAGATTGAGAGCTATATGAAAACCTAATATGACCTCCACGAAATACTGATACGCGACAGAATTGGTAGACAATGTGTAAACCAAAATGGGATACAACAAGTGATTTTTTAAATTATATGTAATATCTAATATTTGGATTACAGAAAAAACGTTACAATACAAAGAAAAGTGCAACTGTACCTATCTAGCCACCTAAATATCAACATATCTACGCAACTTCTACCACATACATAGCAAAATGCTTGAGAGCTACCATCGTTTCGAACAATTTCAACTTCTTCACCATTTATATTAATGATATGGTGCGGCTTCAAGTAAATATCTGTTCCCAACAAACATTTAACATGAAGATTGACCTTGAAAGATACACAGCTATAGAACCATGTTTTCTCGTCCATTTTCTATTTGCATTTTTCGCACCAATATTGAAGATTTCTTGCATTTTGTTGGCCGTAACAAAGAGTGAGAGGATACACGTTATGCTTATACTGTGCCACAATAGGCAGAGTAGCACATTTAAGTCCCAAAACGAAGTTGCATTTCCTACATTCTAGGAGATAACTTGAACACTTACTAGATTTACAACTCATGCATATACCTCTAGTCTTAGTGAAGAAGAGAGGGTGATCAGGTTGATGGTAATTTCCATGGATTGTAGGAGTGGTAAAAGAAGCGCACCTGACATCTAGCTGAAACCCACAACCTTTTTCGCCGCATTTGTACACGAAACCACAATTTAATTGGTCACAGCCATTGCATGCGAACATGCCATTGACAAAAGCTTCAAACTTTGGCTTAAGAGGGAAAGAGTGGAGGATAAGTGGATGTGTGTGTACTGTATGGGTTTTTTTGCAAGGAAGGTTTGCACATGCTTCGTGGAGTACAAAGTCACATTACATACAACCATAGAAATTCTCAGAAACTATTATTTGAAGGCAACATGCTTGGCAGTGCTTGCTTTCGTAATTGTAGTTGCAACTCTCATGGTACCTTAGATGATGTTCATGACTGAAGTGTTGAATAGTCTCTACATCGATCTTCACAAATGGTTTTATATTTTTGTCGCCGTCGATCTCTTCTGAAACTCGTTCAAGATCTTTTCTAGCCCAAAAGTCTTCCCTAGTTGCACGGGGTACGCCATGAACATGGTCCATGTTGCTGTCAAGAGGTAAGCCAGAATGTGGAGAATCATGTCGCCGGCAAAGGATGTGAGGTTGAGGTAAAGCTGACCCACGCCATGTGGACTCTGAGCTAGGGAAATAAGGCGGTTGTTCCATGGTATTTTATCTTGGGGTTTTTGCCAAAACTAACCCACAACTTGATTTTAACCCCAAAGCTATACCCAAACTTGAATCAAATGCAAAACTAACCTAAAAGCCTAGTGAAATTACAGCTCAGCCCCTTGTGACCAAACAAAAAAACAGAAGCCATTTTTACGAATATAGCCCTAGTAAATCGTCTGAGTCGTCTGAGATGTTGGAAGTCGTCTGGACGACTGAAGTGTAAGTCGTCTGGTACCGGTTTATTTTAAAAATAATTTATAAATCTTGTAAAAAATATTTTGATGCGTGAAAAATAAAAATCAAGTAATTATAAACAGTTTTAAGTGATATAAATTAAGATATGATAAAATTGATTTGTTTTGAAGATAGATGAGTGGAAGTAGTGAATCATGAAATACTTTGGTTTAGGAGTTTGGCAAACATATGTTGTAGTATTGTATGTATTGTTAGGGTTAGATTTTGGAAAACTAAAATGTTTTTTTCAAAAATTAGTTTTCACCTATATGTGTTTATTTATGTGTATAGTAAACACTTTTCAAGTTTGATTTGATTTTATGAAGTCTTTAATTAGATAATTAAGTTTAGGGGTTATGTTTAGGGTGTGGACGACTTATATTTCAGTCGTCTGTTGAATAATTTACTCGGACGACGTATATTTTAGTCGTCTGTGAATAATTTACTCGGACGACTTACATTTCAGTCGTCTGGTGAAGAAAATAAAACAGATGACTTACATGTAAGTCGTCCAAATATTCCCGCCTAAAATTTTTTTAAAAAATTATTTTTCCGCTTAAATAATTTAAACCAGACGACTTACAAGTAAGTCGTCTGGAAAGTCTTCTATTTTAGTTTCCCGCTAAAAATATTTAATTTCCCGCTAAAAATATTAAACTCTTCTGGACGACTTACATGTAAGTCGTCTGTTTTAATTTCTTCACCAGACGACTGAAATGTAAGTCGTCCAGGAAGTCGTCTGAGTAAAAAATATTTAATCTAATTGGATTTTTTGTCTCCCTATATAAAGAAAAATTTACACATTCTCTCTCCTCCTCTCAAATGGCTGCAACAAAAATGTAATGTTCATCATTCTAAAACTCTCCAACCTCTCTCTAATCTCTTTGACTTGAAAACACCAAACTTTATATGAATTTTTCAGTTTTGTCTCATGTATTTCTTACTAATCTATCTCTTTTACAGGTTTTTAATCAAATGGTACTCATCTTCCATTAATTTAAAGGTAAATCTATTAATTTTAGATATGTATTTTTGTGTGTTCTATAAATGTAGATTTATCTAATCTTCCACTCATTTTCTCTATTTTTAAGTCATTTGAACGTTTTTGGATATGCAGCTTTTTCAGATCTGGATTTGATATGCAGGTTTTTCAGATCTGGAAGACTTCTTGGACGACTTACCTGTTAGTCGTCTGGAAGTCGTCTGGACTTCTTGGAAGTCTTCTGACAAAGTCGTCTGGACTTCCAGGAAGTCGTCTGGACTTCCAGGAAGTCGTCTGGACTTCCAGGAAGTCGTCTGGACTTCCAGGAAGTCGTCTGGACTTCCAGGAAGTCGTCTGGACTTCAGGGAAGTCGTCTGAACTTCATGGAAGTCTTCTGACGATGTCTCCCTTTCATAATAGATCTGAGCGTTTTGGTAAGTTCTTATGTCTGATTTTTCTTCATTTGGGAACTTCTTGTTGTATAAAGTTCTTACTTTTTTCCCAAACTAAAACTCTCCAAACCCACTCTAATCTCTTTGACTTGAAAACACCAAACTTTATATGAATTTTCCAGTTTTGTCTCATGTCTTTCTTACTAATCTATCTTTTTTGCAGGTTTTTAATTAGATGGTACTCATCTTCCACTAATTTAAAGGTAGATCTATTATTTTTAGATATGTATTTTTGTGTGTTCTGTAAAGGTAGATTTATCTAATCTTTCACTCATTTTTTCTGTTTTTAAGCCATTTGAACGTTTTTGGATATGCAGGTTTTTCAGATCTGGATTTAATATGCAGGTTTTTCAGATCTGGAAGACTTCTGGGACGACTTACCTGTTAGTCGTCTGGAAGTCGTCTGGAAGTCGTCTGGACTTCTTGGAAGTCTTCTGACAAAGTCGTCTGGACTTCCTGTAAAGTCGTCTGGACTTCCTGTAAAGTCGTCTGGAAGTCGTCTGAACTTCCTAAAAGTCTTCTGACAAAGTCGTCTGAACTTCTTGGAAGTCGTCTGGACTTCTTAGAAGTCGTCTGGACTTCTTAAAAGTCGTGTGGTCTTGTCTACTCAAGTGGAATCCAAGCTTGTCTTTGTAGAGGAATGATCTATAATAGTTTTGTTTGTGGTCTGTTTTGTGAATTGCATGTCTACTCTTTTAGTTGTGAATTTTTTGTAAAATCAGTAATAATGTTTTCCAAGATGTATTAAATGTGCTAACAATGTGTTTACACATTTACAAATCAATGAAATAATAGACTTCAGTAGCCTTTTTCTTATCTTTGGATCTCTCATATGCAATAATAAACTCCAATGGCCTTTTTCTCATCTTAATAAACAAGAATGTTGGTAGCTTTATATTGATACAACATTTTAAGAAGTATTTTAACCCTTCTTCCAACTCATAACAATAGTCATCATTATTGTCTATAACAATAATACTTAAGAGATGGAAACAAACAATAGTAACTAGTCAAAGCATATCATATTTTATTATAAGTTTGCGTTGAAAAACTTAGTCAAATTTAGTAAAACTAAGGGAGAGAACATATTTTGTAAATATGAGTTTTACATATCTTGAAGTTACTTATCACTCTTAAAAATACAAGTTATTCAAAAACTAACGTAGAAGACTTAAAAACTAGCGGAGAAGACGCGGACGACTTCAATCTAAGTTGTCCAGACGACTAAACTATACGTCGTCTGGTCAACACAGAGGTTATTTTTGCAATTGACTTTGAAATCTGTTATTTCGGACGACTGAAAAATAAGTCGTCTACTATTGTTTGGCTAAAAAAAAAACTCCAAAAAAGCTAGACGACTTACATTTCAGTCGTCATAGGTTAGTTTTGCATTTGACTGGATAATTTCAGAAGTTTGACTTTTCTGGACGACTTACATTTCAGTCGTCTAGTGAAAATTAAAATAATAATATTTTTTTAAAAGTAGACGACTTACAGTTAAGTCGTCATAGGTTAGTTTTGCAATTGAAAAAAAAAACTTCAAGATTTAATTATATACAGACGACTTATAATTCAGTCGTCCACGAGACGACTGAAATGTAAGTCGTCCAGGATTTACGAGGTTTGACCAGAATCTCAGAAAAAAATCCTGGACGACTTACAAGTAAGTCGTCTCGTGGACGACTGAAGTATAAGTCGTCTGTGTATAATTAAATTTTGAGGTTTTTTTTTTCAATTGCAAAACTAACCTATGACGACTTAACTGTAAGTCGTCTACTTTTAAAAAAATATTATTATTTTAATTTTTGCCAGACGACTGAAATGTAAGTCGTCTGGGGAAGTCAAACTTCTGAAATTATCCAGTCAAATGCAAAACTAACCTATGACGACTGAAATGTAAGTCGTCTAGGTCCTTTGGAAATTTTTTTGAAACCAAACAAAAACAGACGACTTAACTTTCAGTCGTCTCAGGTTACAGATTTCAAAGTCAATTGCAAAAATAACCTCTGCGTTGACCAGACGACTTCCAGGTAAGTTGTCTACAGCCAGACGACTTCCCAAGTAAGTCGTCTGACGAACAGATCTGGAAAAAAACTCGATGTCATACCTTAAATTGGTGAGATAAGTTCCTTAGCATACATAAGGCTTCTCCAAGCACACAGAATCACAAACGAAAGTAACCCACCCAGAATCGTTAGCTTCTATGACTCTATGAACCATAAAAAATTTAGAATCAAAATCTTGGGTTTTTTTAGCTCATTGTGGAGAGAAAGTGAGAGATATGTTGTGTTTAGTTCACAAGAATGGAAAAAAAAGAAGGGTAAATCGATTTTGGGAGCATTAAGAGCTTCAAATTGGTTGTTCATAGTGGTTGTGGTATTGATGACAATGGCAATCTTGTAATTACTTGAAGATGATGAGGGCAAAACCAATTTTCAGAAAAAAAGGAGGTTAGTTTTGTGTTTGACTTTAAGTTATAGGTCAATTCTGCAAAAAGCCCTTTTATCTTACAAGGAAAACACAAATTAAATGTTAAGTTTAGAGTTTTAGTTTTGAGATCAGGCTAAACCTTTGGTAGAATCGTATTAAGTCAACATATTGCAAGTCCTTATAAAAGAAAAACCCTCTTGACAAATCTGTTCCAGGCGTGGTCTTTCTTTAATCTTTTTTTTTGTGTGTAACAGTTTTTATTTACTCTTTAAAGTCATAAATATAGTTGGTGGTCTTCACTTTCTTTTTGACAACGAAAAATCATTATTTTATTCAAACATAAAGTGGTCTAGATAACCAACAAAAATAAAATAACCAACAAAAAACAGTTCTTTGAAAAAAAATTAGCAATCCAACTAAAGTATCCACAATTGCATTTCGAGATCGAGGAATGTAAAGAATCTTGAAGTGAAAAGGTTTTCTTTTTTGGATCACCCCTATCCCTTTCCATTCTGTGGAAAAATTTGGCCATGTCTGAAGTTTTGTTGTCATTGCTATCAAATCTTTGCAATCCGTTCCGAAAACTTGACAAGTAGAATGATTGAACATATTTTTTCATTTCCCAGCCAAGTGCTTGTTGTTCGGAATGCAGCAATAATTCTCTTCTTTTTTTGAAACATTCAGAAATGATTCTCTCCTTCTTTAATTCTTATGTCCGGATTTGTCCACACTTCTTTTACAACCAGAATTGATACTCTAATATCAAATGAACACGTTTTATATAACAGTTCCTAACTACTCAAGTCATTTCAAGTAAAAAAATACTATGTTTCTGGTTGTCCTTATTTGTAATCTTTCCATCTCTTTTCTTAATATACATTTTAGAGATTTATTTTGTTCCAATTACATGATGGTTTTAGTTTTTTAATGAAAAACTAATTAAACTTTATGGTATGGACTTTTAGTATTTTGCATATTGTTATATGATTCATTTTACACCGAAAGACCATTCTATTATTCAAACAAAAAAATTTTGTACAAGACAAAACAAAATAAAACAACCAATATAAAAATTCTCTGAGAAATGATCTTACAGTTGTAACTAAAGATTTATCAATTGCATTCTGGTCTCGAAGAATGTAGGAATTCTTGAACAAAATAAATCTTCTTTGTAGCGACGCTATCTCCTTCAATTATGTTCAGGAATTTGGTCATGCCTGAACTTTTGTAATCACAGTGATCAAATCATTTCAGTTTGATCCAAAGTTCTAGGAGAGAGAATGACATAACACACTTTCCATTTCCAAACCAAGTTCTGCTAGCTTCAAAGGCAAAGATGACTCTCTTCTTTTTTGGTTTCGCGTGCTTGTAAATTACATTTGTGCATATATGTCTTTCCAAACTCATTCACAACCACTAAATTGCAATGTAAAATTCCGAAAGCCATCCACCAAACATTCGTTTTTAAAGCATATTGCTTGTGAATCAATAGTACCTGGTGGTTGTGCCACTATAGTAGATGTTGCATTTGCTGAGAACCAATCTTGACATTGTCTTTCTATGTATATGATCAACTCTAGTGGTTCTCTGTCAATTTCTCTGAATAATTTATCATTCCGAACATTTCAGAGATACCAGATTATTCCTAGAAAAGGATTTCTATCCAGTTCGATATTATTCAATATTATTTACTACTACTAGAGGTAACCCTTATTAGTGTAAAGCTGACGGACATTTTAAAATAGCACGAAGGTTTTCTCATATCTAAAACAATGATTATCACACATGAAAATTGTTAATATTAATAGTTGAATTATTTTTAGTTCGATAACTAATAATATTTTTGTTTAAAAATTTTACTAAAGGGGTTCCAGCGGGAGCTTCCGCCATAGGTTCGATTCTCCTTGACCACCTATAGACGCTTTAAGTGGCAAGAAAACACGGATTTCTATGGGCCTCTTGGTGATTAGTCCTTGGGCCTAGAAAGCCTTCGGGATCACACCAAGGTTATATAAAAAAAATTTATAAAACTAATTATTTTTTAATTCTTGTTCCTCGTCTTAAATGTCATTTAATAGAAAACTAAGGAGGTTCGATTTTATGGTAGCATTTCCTGAATTCAAAAAATACGTGTAAGTCGTTGGGTAAAACACTACAAGAAAACGTATTTTTTACGAGCGATATATTCCATATTCCTCATTAATTCGTCGTAATAGGAATGTTACGATGAACTACCGAGCAAACGCGTTTCGTTATTAAACGTTCGTCGTAACGGAGAATTCATCGTAAAAGCCACGTAATCTTTACGAGGAGAACAGTTTGTCGTAACACGGAAGGAAAGTGTTTGTCGTAATCACCTCGTATAATAACGTTGTAAAGTACTCGTTAAATATCAACGTAATTGCCATGTAAAATTTACGAGGACTTTACATGTCACACGATGTAAAAATCTCATAAAATATACGACGACTTTACAAGTCTTTCGATGTATATTCGTTGTACCATCGTTTGTATATATATAATTATTATTTTAAATATTATGAAAAACACAAATATTAAAATGTTTTAAATATAAAAATGAAATGTGAGAATTTAAATTTATAATAAAAACTAAAATGTCATAAAATAATATTTAAATTTATAATACAAAACGAAACAAATTAAAATAAGATTGTGATGAGATTGTGAGGAATGAACGAGGCGAGGCGTCGTGTATATATAAGAATGAGGGTTCATCGTAAGTTCGTCGTAAGGTTTACGACGAATTTACCACGCTTGCATTTTTTTGTTTACGCTGAATTTACCTAGCCCGCATTTTTTCAATTACGACGAATTTATGAGCCAACGTGTTTCAAAAAATTACGACGAAGCTACGTTGACACTTGTGTTACGACGAAGTTACCAGGCCCTTTTTTTCTTTTACGGGATTTTACTAGGAAATATATGAAACCCCGAATAACAAATCCCTAAACCCCAAAGTTACTTATCATCAATAACATCATCATCATCTCCTTTACACCTTCATATACTCTTTATCAAATATCTTAAACCCTAAATTCCAAATTTATCTTTTAAAACCCAAAAGAATAAATATTATATAAAAAAAATATTTGTTGCTTCATACATTAAAATTTATTATTTAACTGATAAAAAAACAACATTTGTTACATATATTACATCATTCTAAATCGTTTAAGTTCTCATCAATATCATTACAATGATCATCGTCACTTCGATCAAACTCGTCTTCGTGTGCTTCATCTGTCGCATCTTCGGGAAGATCTTCATATTGACGGTTATCCGGGTCGATCAGAAGGATTTCATCATTTTGTTGATCAGGTACCTCAACTTCAGTGATAGCGTCTTCTTCTTGCAAAGGTGGTTCTTCTCCATACACAATTCGTCCACGAGGTGTAATTCTGATAGCAGCTAACCAGTTTATCCCAGAACTTCGAAGGCGAGGGTATGGAAGGAAGCTAACTTGCTCGGCTTGGGAAGCTAAGATAAAAGGCTCGAATTTGTTGTATCTTCTTCCAGAATTGACATCCACAACACCAAATTTGACACATATTCCGTAGTTACTTGTTGCCCGATGTCTCCCATACTCGTATGTATGAAAGGTAAAACCTCGTGTGAAATACATAGGTGGTATGGTGACCTTTGCTACTGGACCTTGGACCAAATCTTGAAACCATACAGAATAATATGGATCGTCATAATCAACCTACAAAAAGCAACACCATTAAAATTTCATATTAATTATATTATAGTATCAAAAGCTTGCTTAATATTTGAATGAGATATATTACATGTGATTTTAACCACTTGACATAGTGTTTATCCTTCTGTTTGTCCACCTCAGTTGCGGATATTCCAGATATTGCTTCTTCAACTTGCGATACAAACATGTTGCAAATTAAACAAATGCATCACATCATATAATTAACACCATTTCATATAATTAACATATACACATCAATATTTACCTTTCAAACGAACACGTCACTACATCCTCGCAGTTGAGCAGAATATAAGTGTGGGCATGTTTCAAGGAACCATTTCATATAATTACTATACCCACCAGGCATGTTTCCAGGAACATGCTAGTTTCCTCCAACCTTAACAGTTTCCTGAGCTCCGTAATAATCAACTTTTACTTCGATCTGTTGGACAGTGAGATATGGAGAAGGACTGTCTCTGACAACTCTTTTGTACATAAATAATGTTTTTTCTTATGTACGGATGGGAAAGGGGGAAATTTGACGATGACAATCAAACCAACAACTCTTCCTACCATTTTTCAGTTGAAAAGCATCTGTCGATCCAAGACAATATGGACAAGATAACCTTCCATGTGTTGTCCAGCCAGACAGCATCCCATAAGAAGAAAAGTCACTTATCGTCCACAGTAGAACTGCTTGCATCTTAAAATTGTTTTTCATGGAACAATCATACGTCCTCACCCCTTCTGACCACAAGTCCTTTAGCTCTTGTATCAATGGTTGAAGAAAAACATCCAGCGACCGTTTTGGATGCTTGGGCCCAGGGATTAATATGGTCAAGAATACAAATTCTTGTTCCATGCACATTTCTGGCAGCAGGTTGTACGGCGTGAGAATGACTGGCCACAAAAAATATTTTCTCCCTTCAAAATGGACTAAATCCATATGTGCATAACCTAAGATAGACATTCCGAATATTTCTAGCGAAATCTGGGTGTACCGTGTTGAAATGTTTCCACGCTCTTGCATCTGATGGATGAGCGATCTCGCCATCCCTTTGGACATGTTCAGCATGCCACCTCATCACTGCAACAGTCCTCTCAGATTGATATAATCTTTTCAACCTGTCTGTAATTGGTAGTTACCACATCCTTTGGTACGGTACCATATTCCTCTCACGTCTTTGCGGTTTGAATCGTGGTTTCTTGCAGAATCGACACTCTTCTAGCTTCTCATCATCCTTCCAGTAGATCATGCAGTTGTCGATGTAAATATCTATCATCTCCGAAGGCAACCCAAGACTATAAACCAATTAATGAATCTCATAATAAGATTCAGTTGACACTTTGTCTTTTGAAAAATACTCTTTAAACAACTTCGTCCATGCATCCATGCAATTCTCAGGTAAATTATGATCCGTTTTAATATTCATCATCCTCCCTGCTAGAGACAATTTAGAGAAACATTCTCTACAACCAGTGTAGATTGGTTGATTTGCAGCATCTAACATTTCATAAAACCTTTTTGCATCCAAATTAGGTTGTTTTACATTTCTAGTTTTATCATCCATTGTTGTAGTTGTTTCTTAAAATACATCAGTAATCATGTTGTGAACCCTATCATGATACCATCTGCTCCTTTGATGGTAAATATATTGATTATGCAAATGATTCGGTTCTTCATTTTTACTAGCATCCTCAAAATTATTATTACTACTAATAGCTTCATTTTCACAATAACCCTCTCCATGTTGATACCAAATATAGTATTATGGTGTAAATCTTCTGTTTACTAAGTGCTTCCATACAGTTTCACTACGTGCAAATTTTGAATTCTTGCATTTTCGACAAGGGCATAACATCTTACCACTTTCCTGTGGATCGGGGTAGAGCCCGCCTGGTACATGAATATTTCTAGCCCACTCAGAAATGCATCTGTCACTCTACCGGTAGAATCTTTATGCGAATACATCCAACTCCGTAACTCGTAAATATTATCGCTATCGGTCATTTTTTTCTGAGATTTTGTTTTTTTTTTTATTTCGTTTGTGTGTTGTTAGCATTGAGAAATGACATATATATAGAAAATTTTCGAGTTTAGTAGGTGAAGGTATAACAACGATTTTACAAGGAGATATTTTACTAGGTTTTTACATCTCCCTTACATGTGATTTACAACGAATTTAGTTAGGTTAAAGCGCACTGAATACACGAACGGTAACATGATTCCTCGTAAAATACTCATAAATTTACAAGGATTTTACGACTAATATTCTCTTTCCACGTACTTTCATCGTAAAGGTACAATGACATTACGACGAAGGTCCTTCCTTGTAATTTTACAACAACGTTACGACAAAATCACCTTTCCCCGTACTGTCGTCGTAAGCGACTCGTAATTTTGTGAGGAAATGTTTTCCTCGTAATCTTTCGTCGTTACGGCCATATTTTCTTGTAGTCAAAAACATTTTATTATTATTTCTTTTTAGTTTAAGTTACAAATTTTTTTTTTGGAGATCCCATATAAGAAATGTTTTGAAATTCAACGACAACATGAAATTACAAGTTTTTTTTTTGACAACGAACGACTATTCTATTACTCAAACTAGAGGTGGTCTGGGTAACCAGACCGGAATAGAACAACCAATAAAATAAAGTTCCCTATGGAGAGACCAAGCAATCTTAGCTAGAGAGTCTGCAATCTGATTTTGCGCTCGTGGAACATAAGTAATCTTGAAGTCCGAAAAGCATATCTACAGGGTCTCAATCCTCTCTTATTCTGTTGTAAAACTTGGTCATGCATGAGGCTCCTTAACCATAGCGATCAGCTCCTTATAATTTTTTCCAAAGCTCTGGCATGTCGAATGTTGAAGCATATTCTCCATTGCCCATCGTAGTGCTTATACTTCTGAATGCATGGGTGATTCGGGTCGAAAGTGGTTCAGTGTCCCCATAAGTTGAGCCTTCCCAAGGCTGTCCAACCCATGCCCATCCACAACCACTAAATTGTGATGTGGATGTCCATGATCCATCTATCATGCAAATATTGCTCAAGCTTATGACTTGGGATTCCTCGGTGTTGTGATCTTGTATCATTGGTGGCACCATCTCGGTTTCATTAAACAAGGCTTGACATTCACTCTCTGCATACCAAACTAACTCCATTGGATCTCTGTCTATCCCCCTAAAGAGTTTGTCTTTTCGGGCCTTCCAAATGTATCATATTATCCAGGGATAAGGATCCCTGTCTAATTCAATTTCGACAATGTTGTTCTTTCTCCAAAAGAGATAGTCCATATTACCATAGATACTTGGTTTCGGGAAGATGTATAGACTTGTTGGGATCGCTGATAAAGACCAAGCTTGGAGAGCTGGCGGACATTCGAATATGGTATGAGTTACAGATTCTTCTGGTTCTCCACATCGTGGGCAATAATTATCGCACCTCATATTACGCCGTACTAAGTTCCTCGTTACAGCAACATGACCTGTTATCAATTGCCATATAAGATGACATATCTTTGACATATCTTTTTAGGCGCTTTTACCTTCCAAGGAAAGGCTTGGAGCTTGGTGATACTTGGCTCCAGCACTTCCTTTTCTTCCTTAGAGTTTAATAAGTTCTGAACTACCCAATATCCAGATTTAACTGTATACTGGTCATTCTTAGTGTATTTCCAACAGAATGTATCCCTGCGATGAGTTGAGCTTATGGCTAAACTCCTTATGAGTGGTATATCGGCAGGCCTAACATAATCCTCCAATAACCCAACATTCCATTCCTTTGATATCTGATCAATAAGGTCACTAACTCTCATGTTCGGATGCAAAACTGGAGCTAAAGGGATAGCCGGCCTAGCTGGTGTTGTAGGAATCCACGGATCTTCTCACACCTTGACTTCATATCCAGAATGAATCTTCTGTTTGATTCCCAATATCAGTAGCTTTTGTGTCGCTGAGATGTTAGTCCACACATAGGATGGGCTGCTTACAGAGTTTACTCGTAAAGGTGAGCTCAATCGGTAGTATCTTCCTCTCAAGTCTCGTGCAACTAATGAATCAGGGTACTGGACTAGCCTCAAAAGTTGTTTTGCTAATAGAGCCAGGTTGAACTCATGAATCATACGGAAACAAATCCCACCTTTTTCTCTTGGTAAACAAACTTTTCCCCATTTTGCCCTGTGAATTCCTCTCTTTGGAGAATTTGAACTCCACCAAAATTGTACAATGGCATTTGCAAGGTTTTCACATATCTCCACTGGGAATAGGAAGCTAGACATAACATATGTCGGAAGTACCAGCATGATAGATTTAATCAAAACTTTGTTTCCTTCTTTTGAAAGCTATCTACCTGTGCATCCATTCACTCTATGCATTAATTTATCTTTGAGAAATGCAAAGAGTTTGCATTTCGTGAAATTACATGTTAAGGTCGCCTATTTCATAAATTTATTTAAATTTTAATTTATGTTGTTTTAATTAAACACATTGAAAATACAGCTTTTAAGTCTTTCTTAATCCTATTCCTACTTAACAAACTAGTTACAGCTGTGTTTAAGACCACTCAATTGTTTTTTTACCTAAATAATCAAAGACCAACTCATGCGTGGTTGTGCCTTTATATTTTACTATTTTTTTTAGTCTTTCTTTAATAAAATCATATTCGTCCTTGATTCGCCTAGCATATGACAGGTGACTATTGTGATAAAATAAACTAGGTTTTTCGTAATATAACGAAAACATAAAATAATGCAACAAAAAAATAAATAAAAATAGTGTTTTATCTATTCTATTAAAACTGAAGTGCAAAATAATATTTACTTATTTTTAAATAATTTCTTACATATTTTCATTCACATTTAATCAATTCTAACTAATTCATTTATTGTTTTTCCTAATTAATTCGACATTATTTATTACAAAGTATACAACAAAATTTGCATATTTTAAATTTTTTTATTACATCTTCATTTTACACTCATTCTAACTATTTCATTAATTGTATTTACTATAACAATTCGACGTCATTTATTTTACAGGTTAATCATAATAGTTTTACAGGTTTGAATGAAATTGATTCATTCGTGACAAAAATTCAAATCGGTTAACAATTTTTTTTATTAGTTTACATTTAGGCACAAACATCTAAGTAGCCATTCGAGTAAGAATCATTTTTTGGATATCGGTTTTTTGGTTTTTAAAATAAAACTATATTTGGATATTATAAATTTTTGCAAGGGTTCGAGTCGGATCCTTCCGAGCTCGGGTAGGTTCGTAGAACTCTAAAAATATAATAATAACCTATGTGTTTAAAAATGTCATCAAAAATTTAATAAAAAAGGTAAAAATCATAACCCACGCGATCCGTGCGAGCGCGTGGGTCAAGCTCAAATTATACATAGAGTCATTAACACTTTAAGTCACTTTTGCACTTTTTATTACATTTTAGAACACATTTTACTATTGCAGTAGTTTTGCACACATTCCCACACATTTAACCCTAGAAAATTCCAAAACACCATTCTTCCTTTCTCCTTTCTCTTTCCTCGTTTGTCTTTTGTTTTTCTCTTCCTCTCCATTGACAGCGAAAGAATAAATAAATCAGTGAGGGTGTCGGGACCGGAGGACCACCGTTCTGAATGGGCGTGTACCGGATTGAAAGATGAGACCTTTGGGAACTTAATGACGGTGGCAGCGATGACTGTGGGAGGAACGACATATATAGGATTAGTGGTAATGGAGATGGAGGAGGGGAGGTGATGATGGAGAGGATGAAGTCGATAAGTATAAGGAGTCAGATACTAAATTTCGATGAAGTTATGAAAGAGACTATACATTCGGAGGATTGGAGTGAAGAAGTCTGTGAGGATTCAGAATCTGCTTCTTCGAGTTACATGTTTAATTTTATTTGTTATGACCATCATGAGGATATGCTTGTTGCTTCGAAACAGAGTGCTTGCGAAGCCTTTGAATTACTTCAAAGTTGGAATCCGAGGGTTGTCAAAGATTAAAGCTTTCTTGTTAGTGTGAACCGCTTATAGTGAGTTTTGTGATTATGAAGTGTTTTTGGAGCTGAAAGACGGGGTTGTAAATTTCCAGTTAACTGTCGAACCTCTTAAATCTAATAAGTAACATGCGTCTCTATTCTCAACGTCTTCATTTGCTGATGAACTTGTTTTATGTGTGGGGTTGTAGATTGGAAAACATACTTATATCAATACTTTCAACATATGCATTATATGTTTAGTTATATTCCGATTTATATTTCCGGTTACTTATATTGATTGCGTTCAAAATTGGTTTCATATGAACAACAAAGAACTTTTAACCAAAATGTACATTGATGTAATGTTGTCCACATGTACACTGGATTACAATCTATATATTCATCAATTTACAACATTCTCACTTCATTGTGTTACTTGCATTCAAAATTGGTTTCATATGAACAACAAAGAACTTTTAACCAAAATGTACATTGATGTAATGTCGTCCACATGTACACCGGATTACAATCTATATATTCATCAATTTACAACATTCTCACTTCATTGTGTTACTTATCTTGCTTGCATTCAAAATTGGCTTCGTATGTACAACAAAAAACTTTATACATGGACACATACCCATCATTATTAATTATACATCGATAATGCTATCCACATGTACACCATTTACAACAAACATACACATAATTATAAAAAAGAATTACATTGTAGGTCAGTTTATGTAAGTTTAATTACACAATAGAACACTTTTGACTACTAGGGTAGTTTTACACACAATCCTACACATTTAACCATAGTAAAACTCCAAAGTACCCTTCATCCATCTTTCTTCATCTTTCATCTTTCTCGTCTGTGTAGAACGACGTCTAGAAATTTTAAAATCTGAGAAAATCGTTCGGCGTCGACGGCATCTTTGTTTTTACCTCTTCCTCTCTGTTGATGGCGGAGGAATAGAGAAATCAATGAGGAGAAGCGACATCGTCTCTGGTTTTGCCTCTTCCTCTCTGTTGACGGCGGACGATTAAAGAAACCAGTGATGGGTGTCGGGACCACGAAGATGAATTGGGCATACAGCGGATCGAAAGATGAGACCTTTGGGAACTTGATGATGGTGGCGCTAGGTGGTGGAGATGACGGTGGGAGTAGCCACAAAAATGGAAATATTGGTAACTGAGGCGGAGGAGATGGAGGTGATGATGAAGAGGATAAAGTTTATAAAGCTGAGGAGAATGAATCTGATACTAAAGTTGGATGAAGTTATGAAAGACGGAACATTCACAATTGGAGGATATGTTGAAGGCGGCTAAGTTTGGGGTATTTAGAAATTGAGATGTTCTTATAGTAACTTCATGTATAAATAGGTTGTAGCATTTTTGGGGCTACTAGTTCACAAATTTTATGGTAAGAACTACATTCGGTTACGAGGAACATCCGTATGGGTTCTACAGATTAGCTCACAACACCTTTGCTCGCTTTCTATAAGCTATGAGCTAACTCAGTGAGTCTGTTTCATGTTTTTTGTTGCAGTTTTAACTATTTTATGAGTTTTTCATCGCCATTATATGTGGCCAAAAGATCAATGAGCCACAGTGCCACACTATCACATTTTTGTCAATCAAGATCTCACAAAGGTCGGTCTTCCTGTTTCTTTGTTATTTATTAATATTTACTATGATGAGTTTTCTAATATACAATAATGTTTCTTTATGTATATAGTGGCAAACCAAGACTTTTCGTTTACAACATTTAACATATTTTCTTACATTTGATGAAACTATGATTCTTTTACTAGAATCCATCTCAAGGTTCTAACTGGTTCTCTGTATCTACAAGTATAGAGACGAACCGCTGTTCTTCTTTGTTGCTAGAGGATATGTTGCAACTGTGTGGGTGAATGGAGATACAAAAAATCTCAAAATCATGGTTGAGACAGAGAGTCGCCGCAGGAAAATGAGTTAATATAGATATGTTTTTGTTTATGTCAAATGTGTAGAAGTGAATCTCGTGTAGAGGTGTACACATGGATAGCTTGTAGGAGGTGTACACATCGATAGCTTGTATGAGGTGTACAATTGGATTATAATTAGAGTCATTTACACTTTAAGTCACTTTTGCACTTTTTATATATATTAGAACACATTTTACTACTGAGATAGTTTTGCACACATTCCCACACATTTAACCCTAGAAAATTCTAAAATACCCTTCTTCCTTTCTCCTTTCTCTTTTCTCGTATGTCTTTAGTTTTTCTCTTCCTCTCTATTGACAGCGGAAGAATAAATAAATCAATGAGGGTGTCGGGACCGGAGGACCACCGATCTGAGTGGGCATGTACCGGATTGAAAGATGAGACCTTTGGGAACTTAACGACGGTGGCAGAGATGACTGTGGGAGGAACGACATATATAGGATTAGTGGTAATGGAGACGGAGGAGTGGAGGTGATGATGGAGAGGATGAAGTCGATAAGTATAAGGATTCAGATACTAAATTTCGATGAAGTTGTGAAAGATACGGAGCGTAAATGAATTACACAATCGGAGGATTGGAGTGATGAAGTCTGTGAGGATTCAGAATCTGCTTCTTCGAGTTACATGTTTAATTTTATTTGTTATGATCATCATGAGGATATGCTTGTTGCTTCGAAACAGCTTCGTGGTCTCGACGCCATCACTGGTTTCTTTAATCGTGAGGATTGAATTCAGCTTCGTGGTCCCTACGCCATCACTGGTTTCTTTAATCGTCTGCCGTCAACATTGAGGAAGAGGCAAAACCAGAGACGATGTCGCTTCTCCTCATTGATTTCTCTATTCCTCCGCCGTCAACAGATAGAAAGAGGCATAAACAAAGACGCCGTCGACGCCGAACGATTTTCTCAGATTTTAAAATTTCTAGACGTCGTTATACACAAACAGAGAAAGATGAAAGAGAAAGAAAGAGGGATGAAGGGTACTTTGGAGTTTTACTATGGTTAAATGTGTGGGATTGTGTGTAAACACTAGTAGTCAAAAGTGTTCTATTACATAAACTGACCTACAATGTAATTCTTTTCTTAGAAATATTGGTGTATAACTCTAGTTCTAGCTTCTCGCCTCTAAGTCAAAATTGGAAAACAGTTGTTCCCCTCTTCTAGGGTTTTGGAGTCATGTTTATGGGTAATTTCAAAATCTATATTAAACTTTTTCATATCCTCAGACATGGAAATATCTTCTTTTGTCTAGAAGGTTTTCTTTTTGGCATGAAGGCATGAGAAAATCTGTCCTAGAGGCCCGTTGGCAAGAATTTGAAGGTCGACTTCCTACTTTTTTCAGGAGAATTCAATCTGTGGATTAATTATCTCCAATAATTTTCCCTATATATTTCAAATTCATGTTTGAAGTCGGAAAATTACTCGTGTATTCTCGGATGACCTAAATCGTATTTTCCCAGCATGTATCTCATGGCTTAGAGAGCATGACATCGCTTCTTGAGATTTTAAGGGCTATAATGGCTTGGGTCGCTTGACATCCCGGCGGGAGATGCTTTGTAGCAAAGATATATACCATCACGAAGGGCCGAAATCTCTCGAGTCATTTAGACATGAAGTCTGTATGCAATGGCAGATCCAGAAAAATTATTTGACGGAGGCACGCGATAAATATATTTAATAAAATAATTTACACTAAAAAATGTTAAAATATTTATATATATATAAAATATTATAAAAAATTATTTATTATAACTTGTAAACAAAATATAATATATAGTAATTGTTACAAGTTATACCAAGTTTTATAAATTATTTTAATAGTTTTTAAAAATGTACAAATTTTATTAATCAAAATAATAAAATTCTACAATCAAAACTAGTTATATATATATAGTATACATATATAATGTAGTATTTAATTTTACATTGTATTACAGTGTTATACATATCACTATATCATACAGAAATAAACTCTGAAACATTAAATACAAAGTAAATATATAGTTTACTATTTTAATATAAAATTATTTTCTTTTTTATTAGCAATTGATAATGTCAGTTGTAGAAAATCATAAATTTAAAAATTGTTTCAGGGAAAAATGAAATCTAGAAACGAAAAAAATGAAAAGAAGTAGTGAAAGGTAAATAAACCAAAGAAGCAATTATATTAACGAAAATAAAAGAAATTTATTAATAACAAATCAAATCTTGGTGCAGAGCAATTAAGAGCAATTAATAGTTCCATTGAATGATGGAAGCATGACAAGCTAAAATGTCAGAAGAGTCAGAACTGTACAGCAAAATAAAAATAAAACATAAAATAAAGAATGTAGGAGAATCGAACCTATGTCGACGAAAACTGATGGGGGCACCTCAACCAATTGACCTACAGGCTTTGACTTATACTTAGTTACCTAAATAATTTATATAAAGTAGTAGGGGGCACGTGCCCCGTACTCAACACTGTAGATCCGCCCCTATCTGTATGGCCAGATGATCCAAATAGACATATGACCCAAAAATGATATTATAGTGATATAAGCACCGCAGTTTTATGGTGCGTAGCCTTTTGGTACGTGGCATGATAGTCGGTTGGAGGCATCTGGTTTAGAGGACACATGGTCGGAGCAAATGTTGGACTTGTCAATATGTTTCATGAGCATGGTATCTTCCTTCTTATGAGAAACATGTCGTGGCCAGAAGCGGATCCACTAGTAAAGAAAAGGGGTTAGCTAACACACCTTAAAAATACATATGTAGTTTGTTAAGCTAGTACAAGTGATTTTTGTTAGCTCTGGTGGTGATTTTACTTAAGCTGATACCCCTAAACCACGATCCTAAATCCGCCACTGGTTGTGGCATGAGCCAATAGATACTTAATGATGAATGTATTTTTGAAAATATAATTTCCCCAAGATTCTTCTACTTTTTAGCTTTGCCCCTTGAGAGACTTTACCGTTATGTTCAATGAATCCAGGATTCCCTGTTTAGGTTTATTTGAATTTTGAGAATTGAATTATCGATTTTTATTCCGAACCAACTTTCTTTTTTAGTGGTGGCATATTCAAGAACAGAGCAATGGCTCCTCCACCCTTTTTTCTTTTTATTTTAACCGCTTTCTTGCCCCCCCACACACATGAACTCGTTAGAAACCTCTTCGTCTGTAATTTTCATTGACAGCCATATTCGTTGACTGCCCCCCACGCACATTAGTGTTGATCACCATCCTTGATCGATCATTCAGCCTCTTGAGATGAGGATTGTTGATTTTTGCAAAAGCTACACATCCAAAGACCCTTAGATGCTCAATGTTCGGTTTCTTAACATACAAGCCTTCGTATGGAGTCTTGTTTTCCAAAGCCTTTGTAGCAATGCGGTTTAGGAGATACGTTGAATGATGTACTGCTTCTCCCCATAGCTGATTAGGTATCTTCATAGCTTTCATCAAACTTCTAGTCATCTCCATTAGTGTTCTATTTCTTCTCTCAACCACACCGTTTTGTTGCGGTGTATACGGTGCGGTGAGATGTCTAGTTACACCGTTTTCTTCACAAAAACGAATGAACTCAGAAGATGTGAACTCCCCTCCTCTATCTGTGCGAAAAGTCTTGAGTTGTAGCTTCGTTTGAATCTCCACATACTCCTTGAACTTTTTGAACCGATCGAATGCTTCACTCTTCTCTCTTAACAGCATCGTCCACATATATCTTGAGTAATCATCAATTAAGACAAATACATATCTATTGTTTGCTGGTGTTGATGGTGATATCGGACAGCACAAGTCACCATGTACCAACTCCAATGCGTGTGATGCTCGATACTTTGCTTTAGGCGGGAAAGACTTCCGAGTTTGCTTCCCAACTAAGCAGGCGCTGCACACATCTTTCTCGTGTATCACCTGAGGCATCCCTACTACCATCTCTTTGTCTACCATATTCTTCATGACTCCAAAGTTCACATATCCTAGCCGTGCATGCCACGTCCATGTAACATCAGTTTCTTGTATTTGAAGACACTTCGGATATTCAACCTCCATTGGCGTCTTGTACAATCGGTTTGGTTGCCTTGCGACTTGTACTAATAGCCTTCCACGGGGATCTTTCAGCATCAGTAAGTCTTCTTTCATATTAACCTCACAACCCATCTTGGTTGCTTGTCCAAGACTTATGATATTGTGTTTAAGACTTGGGATGTAGTAGATATCTTTGAGTGCTCTTCTCTCCCCTGTTTTTCCGATGAACGTGATCGAACCTTTCCCAACAATCTCGACGTTTG
This sequence comes from Brassica napus, assembly GCF_020379485.1. Classification (NCBI taxonomy): domain Eukaryota; kingdom Viridiplantae; phylum Streptophyta; class Magnoliopsida; order Brassicales; family Brassicaceae; genus Brassica; species Brassica napus. The sequence goes on along the minus strand of NC_063451.1, from coordinate 8,808,945 downwards.
ATCCATCACCGAATTTGACTTTTCCTTTGATGCTCTCATCTAGGTTTGAGAAGAACTCTCTCTTGCCTGTCATATGGTTACTTGCACCATTGTCAAGGTACCATATACTCGTATTTCCATCGCATTCATCAAACCTCTTAGGAAACACTCTCTCTTCGTTGAGGAACACTACTTCATGCATATATAATGCATCTGCTTCTTGTGTTTCCGTTAGGTTAGCTTCTTCTTTTGGTCGTGTAGGACAATGTGACACGAAGTGCCCCATCTTGTCGCATCGCCAACATCTAACCTTAGAGTAGTCCTTCTTGGTCTTGTCTGAAGCTTCTCCTCCTTTGTTATGACCATCAGAAACATTAGACCTTCCTTGTCCTCTTCCTCTTCCACCATAACCTCTACCTATGCCTCTTCCTCGCGAGTTGTTATGGCTTCCACTACCTTGCATATCATTCTTTCCAAACATGAGCTTCGATTGACCTTCATCTTGGGTTTCTTCTTTGATGTGTTCTTCGAAAGCCTTCAATCCCCCAACAATGTCTTCGAATCTCGTTGAATTTAGATCCAGCACTTGTTCTAACGAAGCTACGATGTGAATGAACTTCGTTCTTGGAAGTCCCTTCAGAAACTTCTTTACCAGCTTCGATGTTTCCATTATCTCTCCTAACGCGGCTGCTCTCGATGCTAAGCCTGAAAGTTTTTCTGCGTAGTCATCCACCGTGTCTGTGTCTGTCATCTTCAGTTTGTCGAACTCAAACATCAAAGTTTGTAACCTTGCTTCTCTCACGCGATCAGCACCTAGGTTACGGGATTTGATAGCTTCCCAAATCTTCTTCGATGTATCATGTTCTCCAATCTGAAGTATTAGCGCCTCCGGGACTGATTGAAAGATTAGAGCAATCGCCATATTGTTCTTCTTTGCATCGTTACTCCATGGATCAATCGTATCCCAAAGTTCGTATAAACGAAGCATCACTTTCATTCGCATCGACCATACGGTGTAGTTGGTCGATGTTAGCATCGGACATCGTATGTCCTTCTTCATCTCAAGACCTTTATCACGTGCTTGAGAATCGTCTCCCATGTTTTGATCGAAGTTACAACTCCTCTTGTAAACGACCTTCGAAACCTAGAGCTCTGATACCAATTGTTGGGATTTATTAAGCCCATGCCCAACTCTGTATTATCCGATTAGTACGATATTGTCCACTTTGGGCCTTAGAGGCTGGCCCTCATGGATTTATTTTTGGTTTCCTTCCCAAAAGACCTCTCAAAACTAAACCTTTCAATGGAGAAACCCAAGATACGAGTGAGTTTCAAGCTTTGGGAACAGTGAGTTTACTAAAGAAACAGAAAACAGTGAGTTTCAAGCTTTGGGAACTGTAAAGAAGACAAAGAAGATGATGCTCACCTAGTTGACTTAAGAGCCAAAGAAGTCCATGTAACTCCGGAAGAAGGAACAAGCTCATCTCCAATAGAGAGAAAGCCTTTGCCATTATGACTTAAGCAATGCACAATCACATTCTTGGTTACCCCCAACGAACTAAGCTGTGATGAGATGCTTGTTTTGCCTCTGCTGAGGCCAAGCATACCAGCTGTTGGAGGAGGAGGGTGTGGACCAGGGCTCTGCTGATCATACCCACATCTGAAAAGAGAAACTCCTCATTCAAACAAAGCAAGATCACCAACTTTTATGAATTCAAGTGGGTGAAAAAAAAAACTAAATCCAAAGGTCAAATGGGGATGCGTAGTGGATCCATTTTCAAGTCTCAGGGGGAATTCATCAGTAACGAGAGCACCAAGAGACGATCCATGATCTGAATATCCAATTTCATAGTCACACTGATCCTGAGGGTCAAGACAAGGTCTTCTCTGGGGAAGGTCTAGGCCAGAACACAACATGTGTGAACAAGGTAAAGTGTTGTGATTGGGCTTGTATTGACTATCACGAGGCTGCAAAGAAAGAGAGAGCATAGATTCAAGATATGATGTCATACAAACTAAAACAAGGAAAGTCAAAGTATAACCTTTGTGCAACCGTTGCAAGGGGCATCGCATTGGACCCAAGTGAGATCACTGCCAGTGCAATGTCCAAGTCAAAGACCTTAGGTGGGTTTTCTATGTTAAGCAACACATAATAGTACCTGAAAGAAAAACCATAGTTCGTAAGAAATTAACGTCAACAGAGTCAAGAATTCACATTACAAGTACTCTTGTCAAGCATTGAAACAGATTACAAGTGAAGAAGCAACAAAATTCTCTCCGAGAAGATCAAGCTATCAAATGGGGCACTAGCAAGTACCGATAAATCAAACGAGTGAATCAAACGAAAGAGATGAAATTTTAGCAGAGAGGTTTAAGTTACCCAAGAGGATAAACATTCCCGGAGACAGGAAAGACGAGTAGATGATTCTGTAGAAGAAGAAGAAGAATAAGAAGAAGATGAAGAAGAAGTAAACCCATGGAAACAGCTTTCTTGTCTCCTTTTGGAGATTCATCGTTTCTTGTTATCCAAGAAAGCAAAAACCAAAGCCCAAGAAAAGAAAGTTGGAATGGAGAAGTTGACACCAGCCAACAAAAAGAGGACGCTTCTTGAGAATTTGCTGATTCTTAATTTTATTATAGAGAGAGTGTATGTATGAGTGTATCCTGTAGCGGCCCTGACCGGAAGCTTTTTAAAGAAGAAAATTTGTGCTCTCTACCCACCAAATCTAAGAAAATTAACTCCATACCCTATTTCCCCCCCCCCCCCCCCCCCCCCCCCCCCCCCAATCATAAACATTTCCCTCCCTTCTAAAGGTATTCCACTTCTTTTAGGGTATTCACCTAATTTCTCCTTTAAAGAAATATTCCAGCCAATTATTTAAAAAAATTCTTAGCTAGTCTAGTTGCAAACATAGTTATTTTGAAACGCAAGGTGACGAGTTCGATTGACAGTAGTGTTATTTTCTTTATACATATACATTTTGATATATATATCATTTACAAACAACTTATGAATGGGCCTTATTTATTTACTTGCTTCCGGTCTATATATTTTCAAGGCCGGCACTGAGTGTATGTCTCACTCCGTCGCTTGCATGTGTTGCCTAAAAGGCTATAAAGTTCAATGCGCAACGTTCACTGAGGCGTGTTAGACACGCGGGAACTACGATTCATTAAAAGGCCGAGTGTTTGTACCCAATATGCTCGTTCTTTACTAGGCAATTTTATTTCTCTTTGGTCCTCTATATTTTGAATATAAATTAAAAATGTTACATGAATGAATTCAGATTAAAATACAAAATTAATAAAGGTAAAGGAATGGAAGCTCCCTGAAGGTTCATTAATAGTTTTCTAGATTCCAAATTTCAGAAAATTGATTTATTAACATTATACAGATCAATGGAAGAAAATTTATATGAAATATTCAAAACATATTTTGCAAAAAAAAAAAAAATATATTCAAAACATAAAATAGTTATGAGTTATTTTTCTTAAGCAGATCAATATGGAGCAAGTAAAAAATAAAAAGCTTTAGACATAAATTTTCATAAAATTTGTCGAATTGCATGATTGGTTATGTATAAATTAGTGTTTAAAATCTAATTGTTGTTTGAAAAATGAAGTTTCGGTCTTCAGTTATTTAAATAACAACAATTGTATTTGTTTGTAAATTTTCCAAATTTGAATTAAATACTTTATAATAGTTTTTCCTTTTTGTAACTCTTTGATTATCCCTTTCTTTTCAAAATTCGGTCATACTTAAAAGTTGTTAACATGATATATGCATGTATCAAAATCATTTATCGCATATACAACCATGATTCAAGATTTGCATTCATATTACTCATGTTGTTTGCTTCTCTTTCACTTTGTTGGATTGTCAATAAGAAAAGACTACTACAACTCTTAAGCTAATCAGGGAATTATAATTGACAATGACCTTGCACATGAATGACAATGACAGATCTCAAGTGGACAGAACTAACTATAATGGACAGGAAGTGGAACAAGAAGCAACGGAGAGTGCTTTACAGCACAATGCTTGTTAAGATGGAAAAGTCATCCACAATTGTTGAATTCCTGGATCCAGAAGATCACGTCCCAGCAACATATAGGGTTTATCACTTATCCAAGAGATTTTCTTACATATAGAGTATCTAGAGATTGGAATGTTGTTCCTTGCTCGACCTTGAGGATAAGGTTGAATTCAAAGGGGGAAGTAATGATAGGGATAAAAGAATAATTCACATCATCACCTATCTAGAAACATCTTCCATATGAAATGTTTTGCACATGAAAAGTTGGCACATGTAAGGTGTTGAATATAAATAGAAGAGTAAGGATTGCAGGAAAGGCTGAGTAGGATATCAAAAGGGAAAGTAATAAAGATAGGTGATGACTGTAGTTAGAAAGAAAGATGTGTAATTCTTGTCCCTTGTCAAACAGTCTTTCACTCAATAGGAACTCATTTTATCTTGCTTTATACAAAAACGTCCCAAAACGATGGAACTATAAAATGCCAAACATGAGAAAGATCCAAATGAACATTGGAAATGAGGGAGAGGACAATCTATTTTCGCCGCCTGATGTCTCTTTTCCTCCGCCTGCTTCCCTTTCCATCAATGCCAAAATATGTTAACATCATAACATGTCAAATGGTATTATACTATTAACCTGTACCTATACAGATAACGGAGATATAACATATATTGCATTAGTACCTCGATGTTGCAGGGGAAATGCAGAGAATTGGTTGACGAACAATATATATCTGATCACCATAGCTGTCATCTTTATAGACATCCTGATTCCTATGCCATGTCCACAAGGCATAAGTTGAATTCATGACCTGTATCAACACACTATAATCGCATCTTTCTCTCTTATAACAGCATCCATGTTTTGGATATATAAAGCTTATGAATGAATATACCTCTAGGATTCCATGGCCGAAGCTGCTCTCTCTGAAGGCACTCCAATCAGGTTGTCTGTCCCAGCAAAACTTGCCTTTGGCAGGGCCAGAAGTAAAGTTTAGAGGGCATGATCCTCCCATCTCTGGGACGTTGTCTCCAGGGGAAGGACACTTCCCAGGGTCATCTGCAAAGTCTACGTCAACTTTCTCTATGTTCCCACCATCTCCGATTGTTATGTAAACAGCCCCACATGGGTCTAACTTGTAGTTGTAAATTCGGTTCATCCTCTCGTATGCATGTACCTTCAGTAACAGCAAACGCCACTTTTAGTCAAAGCATTATCAAATCTATGTTTCGCCGAGAGAATTTTGGGAACTTAACATGTCCTGCAAAAATGATGTCGACACGGTGTTGGTAAAGAAGCTCTTCCATCTCCTGCCTCATGCATTCGAACTCCTGGTAGTGTGAGGAGTAGCTGTTGTACCAAGGTGGATGCATTGTTGCGACCAGCCAAGGTGTCACCGCGCGATTAACTTTAGACAAGTCTTCCTTTAGCCATGCATATTGTGCTCCTACACATAATCATTCACTGAAATGAGATTGATCGAAGTAGGGAATAAACCATACATGTGTTTTATGGATTTACCAGTCTGGTTGTAATCAACGTATGCACCCAACATAACAAAATGCACTCCTCCGGCATCAAAAGAATAGTAGAAGTTGCTGTTGGAGGCACTCTCAGTTGAAGGAACTGCAAACCTTTCAGAGTATGACTTAAAGGTGACCCCGGAAGCTTGAGGCTCAATCTCATGGTTGCCTTCAATGACCATCATTGGTACCTTGGAGATCAGTGGCTCCATGAACCTGCAGAGAGTTGTTTAGAGTCCAACTTGTTAACCTACGTATAGTAAGGTTTATTTTTACCTTCCCCAGGCATCCCAGCGAGGTTGATAGGTCTCCCTAATAGGTGCATCTGGAAAGGAACATGAGAAGCATGAAGCTCCTTTGCCGCCAGTTGTACGGTACTGGTTTGCATAGGTTAAGTCCCCAACAATAACAACCAGTGAAGGGTCGTTATCCATCAAATGGTCAATGGTGGTGGTTGTGTTGCTAGTAAGACCTAAATCCCCAACAAAGGCAATTCGGTGAGGATAAGAGTCTTTGCTTGGAAGTGGCAAAGTCTCAAAAGAAATCTCCTCACTCATTGCAGGAACAGAGCTGTCTCCGCACCTGTAATAGTACTTGGTTCCTGGCTCAAGGCCTACAAAAATACTATAAATCACTTCTCTCAACTCTTAAAAAGCAATGTATGGCCAAAGTTCTCTTTTCTCGTTATTACCATCGATGAGGACATGGTGTATGATGCCTGAAGTGTAGTTAAGGAGGCCATCAAAGGGATACAATTGGCTGTAAACTGTTGCATTTCCTTTCTTCTTTAGCGTATATTTGCCTTTCTCCTTCCCATACCAAACCTCGCTCGAAACCAATGTAGCATCAAGCGGTTTCACATTTTTTCCAACCACAGCATCACCTGAAGAAGAATCAGATAATAGTAGGAGACAAATTCAAAGCCTATATGTTTTAGAGACTCATGTGATTCCCAAAACAAAGTAACATTCAGCCAAAAGTATAGCAGTGTAGAGACAAAATCAAAAGCCTAGAGATAATGAACTGCTGAATAAAAGATATAACACTTGTATGATTCCCTGAACAAGTAATATCAGTAATTAATCAATTAAATCGAATTACGAGTGAATTGAATTTTAAAAAAGTCAGAAATTTACCAGTGACCCAAGAAACCCACATGGAGGAGGGAGTAGAAAGAGCTAGAGCAATCTGTTCTGGGAGATCGGAACTGACATTACTCTTCCTCAGCCTTGGATGATCGATGGGTAAGTCGTCACTGCCTCTGCGAAGAGACGGGTCGAATCGGCGAGTCGTTGGCTTGAACGGGCCGTCTAAAGTCGTCGGGATCGATTCGCCGCCGGCGAGCAGCAACGGCATCGTGGTCACAGCGATCAGCATTAGTAAAGGTATGGGGATGATGAATGATGTTGCCGGAGCCGGAGGCATGATTAGATAGATAGTCCCCAGGGGTTGTCTCTTTGGTTTCACTTCGGTCTACATGCGTGTAGAGAGTTTTCTGATGGCATCAGAGCATTGACGACGACTAAGGCGAAATTTTGACTTCTTTTAATTCTTTCTTTTCCTTTGCTTGACTACTGACTAAGAGAGAATATGCCATTGATTATGTTCCACGCTTTTAACTCGTACATGTCACCCACCATTAGACCATGATCATCCATAATGGGGCTCTTAATCATTGTTTTAGTAATAAATATGTGTTCAGAATTTTATCTAAGAGACCTCTAAATTTTTGTCTTCCAATGCAAATATTTTATTCAGGGGTTCTTAAAAAAAAAAAAAATTCAGTTTTGTATAGAGTCTTCAAGGAACTGTCAATATGTTACCATTTGGATCAGCCTCTATTGATCAATACAGCAGTAATCTATAATTTATATACTCTCTCACTCCTGTAACTGATATGTGACAATCCCTCTTTTGGACTGGCTTCTTGTCAGAAGTCCTGAGCAAAAAAATCTGAAATTTCGTGATTGGTGATGTCCATTCGCTTATCCTCTCACAAATACTGGTTGCTGAAAAGAAGCCAGATACAAGGACGAGCTCATTGTTAAAAACTCCATGTTAATGGTGTGATTGAATGCAGGTTTTGAGGATTACATAATGGTGCAGATGCAAGCATCTGAATCGCTTACTTCACTGTAAAGCATAAAATGGAGGCAAAAGTTAAATAAATTATTTCCAGTTCCCAAACAGAACAAACAACAATGCAAGAGAGTAAGTTCCTGAACAGAGATAACTACTCAACTGGACGTATAAACAGAGGAACTAACAATATGGACTATCAAAAAGAACTTATCTATCGAAACCATTACTAAAACAAAAAAGGCAACTTGTTAGAGGCGGTCTAAACAAACAAGTTCACAAGCTGAAGGAAACAAAACAATCAACAGAGACTTCTTGTGTTCCTTGTGATAATATCTTTACCTTGGTTCATAAACTAAAACCTCAGCAAGATTGTCTCCTTTGTTATCAGTCCACTGCACAGTCCTCTTAATCTTGTCAGTACTCCTCGACATCCCTCCTTTCCTAGGAGGAGGCAACAAACACTGTGACTCACTTTCTTCTTCCTCCTCACAGACTTGATCCTCCCGCTTGTTTCGTTGGTGCAGGCCTAACCGTTGAATTGTGGTAAGCACTATAGAAGCCATGGTGAACCTGAAACCCTTACTACATCTTCTCTTCTTCTCTGCACAACAAAAACCACCCAATTACACAAAACTGAACAGATTCTTACATTATAAAAAAGGAATCAACTTTGTGTAAACAAGTGACATGAATCACTAAAACCCATAGAAATCACAAAAGCAGGACTCCCACAACCATCATAAGTCTAAACTTAAAACACAAATTAAGGACTAGCTAATCCAAGTACTCATAAAACAAAAGGGATAGATATGTGACAATAAAACGCAGTGGAGAGAATGATTACTCGTTGGTGGTGGTGGTGGGATGAGGGGTAATGAGAACCTTTCATCTTGGCATCCACGCCGGTGATCTCGCAGCAGTCACATCTCAAACCGGACGGCGTCGACTGGAACTCCGGAAAAGTCGACGATTTGCTTCGTCGAGGATAGCCACCGAGGAAAGCCATCGACGATTTGCTTCGAGTGGAGCCATCGACGAAGCCGACGATTTTCTTCGTCGTGGAGGAAAGCAACAGATGGTTTTCTTCGTGACTTGAAACTGATTTTTTTTTCTCCATTCTCAACGCGACACGTGTTTCTAAGAAGCGTATCTTGTGCCCTACGTTGCTTAAGTTAATTGTTATTTTTCTTTTTTTTAATTCTTAAATCCCCTAACAACCCACCTAAGATCCCGGTGATAATCATGGACTTAGTATCTTTTTTAAACAATGAATCCATGGGGATCCGCGGATAATATTAAATATAATAAAATAATTATTTTTATTATATATTAATTATTTTTGATAAAAATAATATAAATTATAAATTTGTATTTAAAATTATATAATTTTAAAAAATATTTTGAGCTAATTTGGTAGAAAACAAAGGAAGAGTGTGAAATTAAGTATCTACCAAAAACATTAAAACATAAGGTTGGTGGATGGAGTTTAATGACGATAGTGTCCTTAGTGATTATTCAATCGATTTTTCTGTGGTAGGGTACATACAATAACTAACTGACAGACATGATTTCTTTAGATTTGCAAAAGATTTGGAAATAAATTAAAAGGATAATAAAAAGATTTGTAAAGATATGTGTTAAATTATATTTGGGGTTTCTCTCATTATTTTGTCGTCATCGAGTGATTTGGGGTTTCTTTTCTTTCTCTCAATTCTATGTATTTTTCATAAAGTGAAAGCATTGTTTTTTTCTTTTACTCTGATCTCCTATCAGTTTGTAAAATATATTTTGTTCTTCATCTGAATCATCTTGTTTCATATGGATAGTAAAATTTTCTTTGTTCGGAGTAGATCTCAGTTCATAGATTGTTGTGTATCTTTTTTTTCTACTCTTTTCTATCTATAGAACTAATTAAAGAAACTGGGGTTCTGAATTCTGTTCGGTTAATATGTCTCACCGGAAGCTCAACGCAACATGCATGGAGAAGGAAGATCTCCGCCGCTGCTACTCAGATTTGAGCGGGCTTCGTTGTTAAGTCATGGTGATGATTCTCTATGGATGATCGAGTTTAAATGAGGAAAAGCACTTATACCAATCACCAATAAATTCTCAAACAAAATGAAGCATTTTATCTCTTGAACTTCATTGTCTTTCATTTTTTTACATCCTGGAGATTCCTCGGGTTACTCAACGATCAAGACAACGCGTCTAGACAACACATCTCATTCCACCTGCAGAACCCAAGGGTTTCACTTAAAGTTAGAGATTAGGTCTCATAACCCTCACAAATAGAGATATGATAATATGATAATTAGCTAGCTAACAAATTTATTAATGGTTAAATAACAAACTATACAAGAAATTTTTAATTTAGCCGGGTAACTGGTTTTAGTAATCAGAAATGGTGAAAAGCTGTATTTTGATGTTTTCTAACACCTATGTGGGCACAAAATATGGCATTCTAAGTAAAAAAAAATAGTTTAGCCGACTAACAAATATGTGTTGCACATATATTAGACCTTTTAACCAGACACTACAAGAAAACATAATCTTAACGAGGACGGTTTTCCTCGCTAATTCGTCGTAAAAGAGGCTTTACGACGAATTAGCGAGGAAACGCGTTTGCTCGTTACACGTCTGTCGTAACACATATTTCCTCGCTAATTCGTCGTAACTTAGCGAGGAATATATTTCGTCGTAAAGACGAAGTAGGACGATTCGTCGTAAAGACCACGTCAATATTCCACGTAAGGACGTCGCTATAATACCTCGTAGATACCTCGAAAATAGTTCCTCGTAACCTACACGTAAATACCTTGAAAGAGTTTCCTCGCAAAATATACGTAACAACCACGAAATGATTTCCTCGTAAAATGGTCGTAAACTTTTCCTCGTAAATGATTCCTCGTAAAATACTCGTTAAATGTTTCTCGTCATTTCCTCGTAAGGTTTCCACGTAAAGAGGTAGTACATTGGCTACAAATTTACTTCGTTTTTATTATTTTACAGAATTTAAAAATATAATTAAAAAATAATTAAAATTATTTAATTTAATAATAAATTAAAATTCAAAATAAAAATAAATCAATATGAAAATATTTTATATATAAATAAGTTTTGAATTTATATAATAGAACAACCAAAAAAAAAAACTAAGGGTCGTTCATCGCCCGGTAGAATTCATCACTCCTCCTCGTAACATCCGCCTCGTTATGTACGTCGGATGACTCGCCTTGAATGGGATGTTGTTGTCGCATGTTCCTCAACATGGACTCCCATTCCGGATTTGTGGCCGCAATAACGTCCAAGAAGCCCTCGACTCCACCCATACGAGATTTTGTCGCGGTCAACTCGTTACGCAGCTGAGCGGACTCTCTACGCAGCTCCGTGACTTCATCATCCCGTCGCTGACCATAAGACGATGTCGCTCTCGGAACATCGTTGACGGAACCAATACCCAACGTCCGTCCCTTTTTTTTAGGGACAACCTTAAAAACAAAAAATAAATATTGTAAGTAAAAATTTAAAGTTAAATTAAATGAATAATAAAAAATTAATTTTTTTGAAAATTTACCTCCTCGTAAATCTTATCCACTTCAAGTGTGGATAAGGTGACGGGTAATCCGTCGGTAGACTGCTGGGTCAGCTGAGTCTGGCGGTCTTCAACCCGAGCAACTACGTCGTTGTAGATTTGCTCGGACTTGCCATCTACAAATACGCCCGCCTTGTTCTTGTGGGTCCTCTCGTAAAGTTCCATAAGAGACGGGAGATGTCCCGTCTCTTTGGCCTAAAAAACAGTTAAGAAAGTTAGAATAAATTAATATATGTATTAAAAAAATTATTTAATAAAATATTTAATTACCATTTCCAAACGGACACCGGCGTGGGGTTTTTGGCCCGTAGTGTGAAGCATCGGCCCGTTCCCGTGCTCATCGACCGTGTTACGGGAGTTAGAGCAAGCCTGGGCGATTCTAATGGAATCAGGAAGGCGCCAATAACGGATGAGGCCATCCCACACATCCGTGGTGAGCTCAGCGGGTTTGCCACGCTCATACCCCTTCACGATCCAGTCACCCTTCCAGTTGGAGACCGTGTCCAACAAGCGAACTTTCGCTTTCGCGTTAAACTTCTTCCTCACCCTCTCAGTGATCCCCAAGGCCCAATTATATTTTTGCTGTTGGAAAAAATAAATTAACAATTAGTTTTTTAGAAAGTATATATATAAATCATGAAAAAATTAAAATATATATAATTAATTAATAGAAACTTACAGCGTAAATTTTGAACCACGTCTTTCTGACGTAGTGAGGCGTCTTACTCCAGTTTGGATGTGCCATGGAGAAGTAACCCTTGATCGTGTCGGTTACGTCCGATGCAAGACATCCGTCAACCCCCCACCTGGAAAATACAAATTTAAAATATAAATTATTTTTAATGTTATAAAAGAAATTTAAACGAATTAAAAAAAATTAATGCAACATACCACAACGTTCCGTCCGGTCGGTCTGGGTCGATGACTGGTAAACCTTCTCTGCCTGGCAGACTGAGAATGTCCTCTACAGTGTACTGCGAGTAAGGAGCACTCGGAGGCACCATCAGATCAGGATGAATATCGGCGACCATCGGAGGTGCCATCGGAGGAGGCACAGGAGGAGGCATCGGAGGAGGCACATGAGGAGCCGATGGTGCACTAGAAGAAGTAGACCCAGAGACTCTCTGAGTGTACTGAGTCTCGGGGACAGTCTCCTGGCCCGAAGAACTGGGAGCGGAAGAAGAGGCCGGGTCTAAACGACTACCCGGCTCACCGAAGATCTCTCTGTAATGGGCAGTAAGTCTTCCTTTTCGAACCTGGGAAAAAATGAAATTTTTAAAATTAACATCAACAATATATTTCCCAACATTATCCACCTAATCAACACTAAATAACATAAAATCCGCAAACCTATCTAAATTCCCTATACTAACCACCTAATCTATCCTAAACTAACCAAATTAGAGAGGAATCAGAGAGGCTTACCATTGCTACGAAATGGAGAGGAAGTAGAGAGGAAGTAGAGAGGAAAGAAAGAGTGAGCGCTCGGGTGTATATATAAGATTACATATCGTCGCAAATTCGTCGTAAGTTTACGACGAAATAGCGAGCAGTTACAAAGGCCCGTGTTTTTTTTACGAGGAAATTGCGAGGAATCACAAAGGCCCGTGTTTTTGTTTACGAGGTATTAACGACGATTTTGCCTACGTGGAATTAACGAGGCTTGCTTTCCTATAAATATACCCACAACTCTCATTCTCAAACCACACATAAACTCCCAAATCACACACCTATCTGAAATCACATTCCTCAGCAAAATCATATTCAAATTATAAATATTTGAAAAAAATAGGAAAAGGATAAGATATTAGAATTCATGTGGGCGAGACTTACGTATTATAATTGCTGGAAGTCTTGCCACATGTTATTCTGGTATTTTGATCCTTTTCCCTTTTTTCTAGTTTTTACACTACGAGGTATTTACGACGATTTATGCTTACGTGGAATTAACGTGTTTTATGTTTAAATCTTTTTACGTGGTCTTTACGACGATTTCTGGTTACGTGGTCTTTACGACGATTTATGCTTACGTGGTATTTACGACGATTTCATCCTACGTGGAATTAACGAGTGTTATGTTTAAATCCCTAGAATCCGAAACCCGAAACCCCAACCCGATACCCGAAACCCCATACCCGAAACCCCAAACCCCAATCCCCAAACCCGAAACCCGAAAGCCCAAACCCGAAACCCAAAACCCAAACCCCCATCTTTAATTTTCTACTTCATATATTCCAAACCCCATATTTAATTTTAAGTTTCGTCGTTATTCCTAAACCCCAACCCCCAAACCCGAAACCCGAAAGCCCAAACCCGAAACCCAAACCCCGAAACCCGAAACCCGAAACCTCATACCCGAAACCCCAAACCCCAACCCCCAAACCCGAAACCCGAAACCCGAAACCCAAACCCCCATCTTTAATTTTCTACTTCATATATTCCAAACCCCATATTTAATTTTAAGTTTCGTCGTTATTTTTAACGAGTGTTATGGTTAAATCCCTAGAACCCCAAACCCAAAACACGAAACCCGAAATCCGAAATCCAAAACTCTGAACCCCTAAACCCGAAACCCCAAACTCTGAACCCCTAAACCCCGAACCCCAAACCCCAAACCCCGAACCCCTAAACCCGAAACCCCAAACCCCAAACCCGAAACCCCAAACCCCAAACCCCATATTCCTTATTTTCTACTTCATATATTCCAAACCCCATCTTTATTTTTAGGTTTCGTCGTTATTTCCTCGTTGTCTTACGTTGTATTTACGACGATTTCATCCTACGTGGTTTTTACGACGAATTCATCGTACGTGGTATTTACGACGATTTTGTCCTACGTGGAATTAACGAGTCCCGCGTTCTGTATTTTTATATTTCCTCGTTATTTCCTCGTTGACCTACGAGTCCTTTACGACGATTTTTTGTTACGTGGAATTAACGAGTGTTATGTTTAAATCCCTTGAATCCGAAACCCCAAACCCCATATTCCTTATTTTCTACTTCATATACTCCAAACCCCATCTTTATTTCCATTCCAAACCACAATTCCCACATTTGCTTATTCATAAAACAAACTCCCGGCATTACCTTATTCATAAAACAAACCCCACATTATCTTATTCATAAAACAAACTCCCTCATCTTATTCATAAAACAAATACATCAATCGGATACATCGACATTCTCGTCATCACTAGAAACATCATCATTTTCATTAAACTCGTCTTCAACAGCTTCGTCTGTGGCATCATCGGTAAGATCTTCGTACTCGTGATTATGCGGATCAATGAGAAGGATGTCATCAATTTCTTGTTCAGGTTCCTCAACTTCATTTATCTGTTCTTCTTGCAATGGTGGTTCTTCTCCACTGATGATTCGTCCTCGAGGTGTAACTTTGATCACTGCTAACCAATTTATACCTGAATCTCTCATCCGAGGGTATGGAAGGAAGCTAACTTGGTCTGCTTGTGAAGCTAAGATGAAAGGCTCGAATTTGTTGTACCTTCGTCCACCGTTGACATCAACTACACCGAATTTGTTAGACCGAACACCTCTGTTGACGACGGGGTCGAACCATTCACATTTGAAGAGGACGCATTTCAGCTTCAGTATCCCTGGAAATTCGACTTCAATAATCTCCGTCAAGATCCCGTAGAAATCTGTTTCCCCTTTCACACATATTCCATAGTTACTGGTCGCCCGCTGTCTACCATAGTCATATGTATGAAAAGTATAGCCTCGTGTGAAATACATCTGTGATGTGGTGACCTTTACAAGTGGAGATTGAATTACTTCGTGTAACCACTTAGGATAATCTGCATCGTCGTCGTCATAATCAACCTGCAAAAATAAAGAGAATGTTAATGAAATACAGATAATGTATGAAAAAAAGTTTTAGTTAATACCTGATTCCGCAACCACTTAATGAAGTGTTGATCTTTCCTTTTGTCTACGTCACTTGTGGATATACCAGGAAATGTTTCTTCGACTTGAGAAACAAATAGGCTGTAAAATCACATTTTATAGGAATGAATCTCTCGCAATTATACAATTAATTATACTTATATGTGTTTCGAAGTGTCAATATATGTTACCTTTCAAAATAACGCATCAATGGATCTTCGCAATTGAGTAGAATATAGGTGTGTGCACTATGAGCGTCTTGTTCACTCGACCACCAAACCTCTTTAGACTTCCCACCGAGTCGCCCAATCTGGCTAAAGATGTCTGGAACACCAGCAACTGCATATGTTGGCGCAACACCACCATCATCATATCTTCTTGGAGCTCTTCTCCGTGTACGTACTTTTGACGCAAAGTAGTACGATGTGAAGTGAGAAACTTCTTCCGTCAAACTTCCAGCAATTATAGAACCTTCAACTTTGGCGAGGTTCTTTGCTTTTCCCTTCAAATATTTCATGGCTCGCTCATACTGATACATCCATCCGTAATGTACAGGTCCACGAAGCAATGCCTCATATGGGAGGTGGACAGCTAGATGCTCCATGACGTCAAAAAATCCGGGAGGAAATATCTTCTCCAAGTTGCACAATAAGATGGGAATGTTCTCCTGAAGCTGTTCCACAACTTCTTCTTTAAGAGTGCGTGTGCTCAGATCCCTGAAAAATGCTCCAATGCCTTTTATATTCAAAAAAAAATTAAACACATTGTTAGTCATATATTATTTTGTAAATTATTGTGATATAATACACTACGTACCTGCAAGTGCTTCATGTACGTTTGTTGGAAGTAGCTCCGCAAATGCAAAGGGCAGTAGTCGTTGCATAAATACATGACAATCATGACTCTTCATCCCGGAGAACTTTTGACCCTTTTCAACACATCTAGAGAGATTCGAAACATACCCATCGGGGAACTTCACTTCTGATGCCACCCAGTTGAACAACACCGACTTTTTTTCTGAAGATAATCTGAATATCGGAACGGGAACTTGTCCATTGCTTTTAATATGTAACTCGCTTCTTGAGCAAATATCCGGCAAGTCCAACCTCGATTTTATGTTGTCTTTTGTCTTCCCTGGGACATTCAATATTGTATTCATGATGTTCTCAAAGAAATTCTTCTCTATATGCATCACATCGAGGTTGTGGCGCAGAAGAAGATCCTTCCAATATGGCAACTCCCAAAATATACTCTTCTTGTGCCAGTTGTGATGAACACCGTAAGAATCTGGCATATTACGAGGGACATGCCAATTACCACCCCAACGAACTGTTTCGTTAGCTCCGTAGTAGTCGATTTGCGCTTCAATTTGTTCTCCAGTTAGATATGGAGGAGGAGTGTCTCTCACAACCCTTTTGTGCCTAAACAAATTCTTGTTTCTTCGGTAAGGATGGCCAATGGGAAGAAATCGACGGTGACAATCAAACCAACTTGTCTTCCTACCATTCTTCAGTTGAAACGCATCTGTCGTTCCATTACAATATGGACAAGCTAATCTCCCATGTGTAGTCCATCCAGACAACATCCCATAGGCAGGGAAATCACTTATGGTCCACAAAAGCATCGCTCGCATCGTAAAATTCGTCTTCGTTGAACAGTCATACGTCCTCACCCCTGTTGACCACAAATCCTTCAACTCTTTTATCAGTGGTTGTAGGAAAACATCCAGGGACCTTTTTGGATGGTTCGGACCAGGTATTAATATGGTCAAGAATAGTAACTCCCGTTGCATGCACATCTCCGGTGGCAGGTTGTATGGAGTAAGAAAGACTGGCCACAATGAATATTGTCTCCCTGACATTCCGAACGGACTAAATCCATCTGTGCATAATCCGAGATACACATTCCGGATATTGCTAGCGAAATCTGGATGTACTTTGTTGAAATGTTTCCAGGCTCTTGCATCTGATGGATGAGTCATCTCACCATCCGTCTGAGTATGCTCGGCATGCCATCTCATCTTTCCAGCAGTCTGCTCTGATTGATACAATCTTTTCAATCTGTCTGTAATTGGTAGGTACCACATCCTTTGGTACGGTACCCTATTACGTCCCCGTCCTTGCGGCTTGAATCGTGGCTTCTTGCAGAATCGACATTCTTCTAGCTTCTCATCATCTCCCCAATAGATCATGCAGTTGTCGATGCAAACATCTATCATCTCCGAAGGCAACCCAAGACTATAAACCAGTTTCTGAATCTCATAATAAGAATCAGCAGACACATTGTCTTCCGGCAAATACTCTTTAAACAAGTCCGCCCATTCGTTCATGCAACTTTCAGGTAGATTGTGATCAGTTTTAATATTCATCATTCTAGCAGCTAACGACAATTTAGAGAGACCTTCTCTACAACCACTGTAAAGTGGTTGATTCGCCGCGTTTAACATTTCGTAAAACTTTTTTGCATCTATATTAGGTTCTTCATCTTCATCATGAGCTACGAATGCATCAGCTACCATATCATGAACCCTATCATAATCTACCATCTCCTCCTGATGGTAACTATGTTCATTATGCAAATGATGATCAACCGGTTCTTTTTCCTGAAAATTGCTATTACTACTACTAGCTTCATTCTGATCATAATTAAAACCTTCTCCATGTTGAAACCAGATATAGTAATTTGCCGTGAAACCTCTATTTATTAAATGCTTCCAAACATTTTCACGGTTTGCCAGTTTCGAATTGTTGCATTTCCGACAAGGACAGAACATCTTACCACTTTCTTGGGCGAGCGGTGTTGAATCTGCTTGATGCATAAATGTCTCCAGACCCGCAAGGTATTCTTTCGTCACTCTCCCGTTAGCATCTCTATGCATATACATCCACTTCCGCAACTCGTAAATAGTCCCGGAGCCAGCCATTTTTTTTCTTTCACGTTTTTTGTTGTTGGTGTGTTTAAAATGATGTTCAAACATCCATATTTATAGGAAAATTCGAATCTGGTAGTTGTAATTTTGCTATGAATTTACGACGAAAATTAATTAGGTGGGCAAAAAAAACGTGTAACACCTATGAAGTTGGTGGATTCAAAAATTTCCTCGCTAAATACACGTAAACTATTCCCTCGTAAATACCACGCAAAGTTTACGTCGTATTTACGAGGAAATAGTTTTTCCTCGTAAAATACTCGTAAAATTACATCCACTTTATGACGAAACAGTTTTGTCGTTACGTTACGAGGAAATAACGATGACTTTAGTTTTTCACATAAATTCGTCGTAAACTCGACGCAAATTTACGAGGATTGTTTTTCCTCGTTAATTTTCGTCGTTAAGCATGTGTTTTCTTGTAGTGAGATACTAAAACTTTGTTGATGTAAACATTATAAAAATAATAAGTTAAGAAATTATGCTTCCGGCTAACTCAACTATATTTCCTGTCTAATCTGTTGTCAAACTAGGTAAACTTTTTTTATTCAAATTGAAAAATAGTTTTTCGAACACTTATGTGGGCACAAAATATGGCATTTTATGTAAAAAAATAGTCTAGCCGGCTAATAAATATGTATTGCACATCTATTAGATTTATTAACCAAATACTAAACTTTGTTGATGTAAACATTATAAAAATAATAAGTTAAGAAATTATGTTTCCGGCTAACTCAACTATATTTCATGTCTAATATGCTGTCAAACTAGGTAAATTTTTTATTCAAATTGAAAAATAGTTTTTCGAACACCTATGTGGGTACAAAACTAATTGATATAATATTATTTACACGGCTAAATATATGTTCTCAAAGTCGTGTTTCCTGGATCCAACTCCAATACCTTCTCAGACAAATTATCATCATCATCATTACCAAAAGTTTCTTTCATCTTCTTCTTTATGAGATATAAAAGACTCAAAGTCGTGTTCCCTAGATCCAAGATGCATAGTAAGAAGCCTGAGATCCACTAACTTCTCAGAGACAAAAGCAAAATTCAATTCAAATTTTATCAGATCTTGGTCTCACTTGATAGTTTTTGATGATGATCCATAAATTGGCACTAAGCGAGATGTCTTCAAGAAGGCTCTCTTTTGTCGAGCTAGTCTTGGATACGAGGCTGTGGTTGTCATCAATAGAAACTGTTCTATGAGGTTTTGTTTCTATTTCTATCTATCACATCCAAAATAGCAACATAGAAAAAAACTTCATCAATCTTCCGAGTCCCACATGTTTTACGCTATGGTGTAACCCTAACTGGTTCTTCTACAATGGCGAAAATTCTCTTCAATATTAGACATGTTGGTGGTTGCCCATCGTTGTTCTCCATTTTCAAGTTTCCCAAACAACAAGTTTTGGAAATTTTCAAGAACAAATCGTTTCTAGGCGAGAAAGAGAAATATTCTTGCAAAGGAAAGATGAAAGAGAAAGAAAGGTATTGATTTTGAATTTTGAAAAAGTTTGTAACAATTAGGAGAGTTAAGAGAGAGAACTCACGGTGATTTGACATGGGAAAAAGATATTAGGATAGAAGATAAGATCTTAGCAAATCTTAGTGCTGGATTTTGCCTATATACAATTGTAGAGTGCGTTATAATATATGTAGGGGCAGCAGTGTCACAGATAAAAATACACAGTGGTCTGAATAGTGACAATTGGTAAAGAGCTAAATAGCCTAAAGTTCTTTGGTAGGAGTCCTAATTTCTCAAATATTTTCTATATTTTCTGATTTTTTTTTTATTTTTTTTTTACAATTTGTTTTTTATTTTGTGGGTTGGCGGGTACCCGCGACTCAAATTTAGTTGATCTGCACCCGCCGCGCTTAAAATTGACTCAACCCGCACCCTCATGTTGAATTTTTTCAATTGTTCGACCAGCATCCACCACGTGGTGGGTCAAACGGAGCGGAACCCGCGAGTAATGATTCAGATTCCCGGAATTCAGAGAGCCCAAAATGAAAAGTTAGGTGAAAAGAAAATGGTGCATGTCGGAGGATTCAAACTCCGGTTTAGGGTTTACCAACAACGACTACTTAACCACTACACTAAAGTTACATTTTTGAATAATATGGCACAGGGCCGGCTCTATCTCTCGTCTTGAAATTAAATTTTCCTTGTCTTTCGTTTGCAGATTTCAATTATTTAGGGGATGATTCTTATCAGAAATCACTTGATTATCGATCATATTGTTATCACATCTCCACTTGGGGATTGATCAGGTTGAGTCTAGAATCCATGTTGCTCTCTTGAAGCTGTTGTGCGCCTCTGTTTTTCTTCGTCTTGACACTCTGATTATGCTTTGTTGGATGTCTATGTTGTTTAGGCTGCCTACAAGGGATACACTCCTCTCATGGGATAGACGGTACCACCATGTTTGCCCTTTTTACTCCTTGGGTCATGAATTTCATACTCATCTGTCTTTCAGTGGCCCTTTCTCTACGGTAATATGGTCACACTTCTCTAGTTGGATGTTCTCTACTCCACCTGATTCACTCGCCTCTGTTGCGCATTTCATTGATCAGCCCCACATTGTCTCTTGCTCATGTGTTGCGTTAGTTATTAAGCTCTTGATGCATGCCGTTGTTTATAACATTTGGAGAGAGAGGAACCATCGTATCTTCAGGCAAAATTCATGTTCCATGTGGAGACCGAAATTCACATTGTCAAAGTCTGTTAAATTTGGAAAGTTAGGAAAACCCTAAATTTCCAGAGGTCTCGGATCTCAGCGAAAACACACGAATGCGAAAGAGAAATAGATAACAAAATATTGATAGAAAATCGCACGAGGGAGTTTTATTGAATAGTATGAACTGAGATACATAGTTTCACCGAAAATAGGATGAACAGAAAATTGTCAACAATGGAGAATCGTAGAAAAAAGCGGAGAAACGTTCTAAGTTTCGAACTTGCTAGTCTAACCACCTAAGTCCTAAACTCTCCTAAAGCTAACAAGAATCTCCTAGGTCTAAATTTCCGGATCCTTGCGCTCTTGGCTTCAACTTCCCTTATTTTTGTCTTTGAGGTCGGTCGCCCTTTCCTCTTTTGCCCTCGGGCCCGAGTTTATCTCTTCTCGGAAATATTATATTTCTCCCGATCTCCGTAGTTATCCTTGGAAACTTGACATTTATATTTTTCTGCAAATAATAGATAACCATCATAGTAGTCGTGGGCTTATTGTCCTTAAAAATCGTAGGTGGACTTTTGGTCACATTTTAGACCCTTTCGAGCCATTTTCCGACTTAAGCGTTTTATGATTTCTTTGAGAAATCATCTTTGGTACGACGTCAGTTATCGGAAAAACTTAAACCAATCGTATAGTTAACGCAGTTTTGGTGTTTAGTTAACTTGTTGTCGTTTTATACGATTGATTCAAACTTTTCCGAGAAAACTAGTCTTAGCGGTTTTATCGTAAAGTTTCAACGATAACTACAATCGAGACGAAACAAGAGACAGTTCAATTGAGACCCGAAGAAAGGAAGCTGGCCGCTGTAGTGAACCGTATTGGATTTTCTGGGTCGCCATATGGCAAGCTGGACGCGGACCGTCCCGCTTACCATATGGCGAGCCAGACATGTACTGTCCCACTCGCCATATGGCAAGCTGGACACGACGTCCCGCTCGCCATATGGCGGGTTGGACGTGATCATCCCGCTCGTCATATGGCGAACCGAACATGGATTGTCCCGCTCGCCATATGGCGAGCTGGACATGGTTCATCCCGCTTGCCATATGGCAAGCCCGACGAGGATGTGGTTCTTTCGATATTTCGAAGATTTCTACTTTGGTACTTTTCCGAAGTTATTTGTTCCTTATCAATCTTAGGCGTTGATTTCGAGATTGCCGTTTTTGACCCCAACATTCCAAAGCTAATGGAGTTAATCGCTCTATAAGGGATGGTCTCCTATCACTACCTACATCCGCGAAAGGGTTAGTCTTGATGCTTTAGATGTACCTTTCCATTCGCTGTCTTTCTCCACCTTAGCTTTCTTTTTCTTTTTTTTATTGCTTTGTCTCTTTGCTTGTAACAACAATATTCTATCCTTTTTCAAAAAATGATAAGTTTAACATGTTACCAAAAAAATGCACTCTTTGTAAACTAGCTCTCAATCACTTAATATGTTTTTCTCTTGTTTTAATTTCAAATAATCAAGAAAATGCCAAAA
The DNA here is from genome assembly GCF_020379485.1 of Brassica napus. Classification (NCBI taxonomy): domain Eukaryota; kingdom Viridiplantae; phylum Streptophyta; class Magnoliopsida; order Brassicales; family Brassicaceae; genus Brassica; species Brassica napus. Next base: position 8,786,678 of record NC_063451.1, on the reverse strand, counting down.
GGTCCAAAACTAATAAGCACTTCAACCATAAATTACCAAGTAATCAGCTTTAAAAAGGAAATTGGATTGGATGTACATTTCAATTATTTGTCTTATCCTTGATGTTTACTCAACCTAAATGTGTTTGTATTGATAATGTTTTTTTCTGAAAAATAAAATGTCATTATGTTACTCAAACTAAACGTAGTCTGAGTAATCAGACCGGAAATTACTAACAAAAAAAAGATCCTTATGAAAAGATCGAGTGATTATGGTTAAGAAATCAGCAATCTCCTTATTTCTCCGAGAAATATATGATATCTTGAAGTCATGGAATCTCCTTTTTAGTTTTTCTATCTCTTTCACTTTTGCCTAGAAAGTCGGCCATGTCTGAGGTTCTTTTATTATCGCTGTCAAATCTTTGCAGTCAATCATATAGTTCTGGCATGTCAAATGATGAAACATGTTTTCAATTGCCCAGCATAGCGCTTCTAACTCGGAATGCAATGTTGATTATCTTTTCAAAATCATCCACATCCACTAAAGATCGATGTGGAGCTTCAAGAACCATCCACCAAGAATGTATTCTCTAAGCATAAGAATGAGTTGTTACTGTTGGTGTTTGGGTCAACCTATTAACTAATGCATTTGCCGCCAAGCATGCATTCTCCTTCTGCATATCTTATCATCTCAAGTGGGTTTGTGTCAATCCCTCTAAAAAGTTTATAATTCCTTACATTCTAAAGACACCAAATTATTCATGGATAAGGGTCTTTGTCCATTTTCGGATCTTCAATACTATTTTTCCTCTAAAAATAATAATTAATATTAGTGTACATACTAGACACAGGGGAATGTAGTCAAGCAAGTAAGTTCGCCTTAGCTCACTAAACCTCCGAGACACAAAAATCAAGAAGCTGCCACAAGCTTTGTCTCTTGACGCCGGTGGTTCCCCTTGCTGCCGGTATTGACTCTTCCTCCACTCTGCTTCCGCTTCTCTACATTACTCTTGCTCCATCCTCGTCACAAGCTTCAAAATCTCTCTCTCTCTCTCTCTGTAACTTGTTGAATATGGTTATGTCCATGGATATGTTCAGTTCTTCTCGACAGCCCTTGTCACCACTGCCTCCCTTCAACCCTCGGAGATCTCTCGACGGGCCCAGTCACTCGAGGTCTCACATCTCGTCGACAGAGCACCTACCGGCGTTACTGTCGGTCATCTTTCTCCCACTGTCTATGCCGCTTCTCTCTGCCTCTCATCGCCAAGCCTTTCACCACCAAGCCTCTCGCCAACAAGCCTCCTTTGTCTGTAGAATTGAAACCATCAGATCTGAACCCCACTCCATCGTAAATCTACTCCGGTCCTCCTCTGACCCTCTCTCTTCGACCTTGCCGCATCTCTCACCCCTCACCTCGTGGTTTTAAAACTAACCCGTCGGATTTGAGAGTAGAATTCATACGAAGTCTACACATTTGTAGACATTCATTTCAATATATTCATATAAAGTCAGACTTGGTCAATTGCAAAAATAACCTCTTTCAAAAAAACTCAAAAAATGTAAACTGCATATGAAGTCTACTCTGGAAAGTCAAATCATGGGTGAATTCTGGTCAATTGTAGAAACTAACATTTTTAAAGTGTAACTGAACAGGAAGTCTACTTGTATAAAATCACAACTTTTTTCAAATACAGAAAGTTGTGAATTTTGCAATTGGAAAAATTAACCCAAAGAGTAGACCTATTTAATAGTTTACATTCGTAAACTGAAAAGCACGTGTACAATTATGTCGACAGAATATGAAGTTTACGTAGAAAAATATATTTAAAGTGAATTTGTGTATTATTAATTTAAGTTTTTCAAGATTTTTTGTTTGACAGTGTGTGTGTGTTAGTTAATCCTAATGATCTTGAGCGATTTTGAAAAGAAAATCTGTTATAATTATGAAACTATCAAAATTTTGATTTAACTATGTTGTTAGCTAATAAGTGTAAACGTATTTGTAGGTCTACAGTTATAATTTTATCAAACATTCAATATTTCTTCTCTAATTATGTAAATTTTCCAAGCTAAACATGTGTTAGTCTTATGTGTTGAACTTATGAGTTGTCTTATTGCTTTCAATGTTGTCTTATGACTTATGTGTTGAACCTATGAGTTGTCTTATGTGTTGAATTTATGAGTTGTATTGTTGCTTTGGATGTTGTCTTATGTGATAAACTTATGTTAATTTGTAGGTCTTACTTTTTCCATCTTGGAGTTTTTTATTACACGTTTGGTTTATGTTGTGTAGACTTACATATTAGTCTGCTTGACAGAAAGTAGACTTCTTTAGTAGTCTTATGTAAAAGAAGACTCATATGTGAGTCTCTGTGTTGCCTTGGAGTTGTAGTATTTGGTCAATGTGTTGAAAATCTCTTAAAGAAGACTAATACTGATGCAAAGGATGATGTCTTGAAAATCTCTAAAAGAAAACAAAGGATGATGTCTTGATGATACTTTGTATAGATTTTCTTCTTCTCACATGTGTGTTAGTTATTGTTTAAGTTTATGGTGGTTTTAATTGTTTGGTCGATTATAGAGTATCTTTGAAAATTAGATAGTTAACAAAAATTAATAATATCATACAAGTGAAACACAACTAAAAATGAATACAATGTTTATAGATTATGCATCAAAGAATTATCTACAATTGAATATTTTATAATAATAAATGATTACAAAGAAATTTATTAAAAAGTTCAAGAGTGTTTTTGACTATTCATAATCTTGGTGTTTTAAATGAAATCTTAGAAAACAGTACCTGCAAAATAAGATAAAATTATGAGAAAAAACGTAAGATACAAAATTTAAATCATATTTTAGTAGACTTCGACTTAATGTTTATAGTTTAGTAGACTTTAGTTGAAGTCTACTAGCCTTAATTTTATAGTAAAATTTATTAGAAGTCCACACTAATAGAAAATTTTAAGATCTAAAAATGTGAATTTAGAAAATCTGAAAATAGTTTGTTCTGGAAAAGATTTTAAAATAGTTTTTTAACCTAAAATAGTAGCAAAGTAAAAACATAAAGTTTGAATCAATAAATTTGGTTCAATATAAACACAAAAATACATATTTAAAATGAATAGATGTAAATCTTACATTTTTGGGAAGATGATTTGACAATATTGGAAGAGAATACCTGCAAATAAGATACAATTATGAGAAAAAGATATATAAGATAAAAATTAAAATCATATATGCAACTTGACTTATAATATTTATTTCTAGTTGATTGGGGGGGGGGGGGGGGGGGGGGGGGGGGGGGCTTTGTATTTGGGGTTTTGAGAAGGTTTTGGAGATTTTAAGTTTGGAGGGTTTTGCTGAACTCAAGGATTTATATTGAGATTTAGAAAGGGGATTTGGTAGGATTTAACTAATGAAAAGATAATCTAAAATCCTCCTTATCAAAGAAACGAATATCATATTTTTATATTTCAATGATTATCGATATCAAAACTTATATATAATAGATAAGCTGGAAAGATATTTTTTAGAAAGAAAATCTCAAACACGTTACAAAAGAGCACAAAATTAAGTGATCTAGATGAAAAAGTATATATACCAAGTTGGTCGCATCTGTAAAAAAAACTTGTATATCTATCAACATTCCTTAGATCTTTTAACTAACATACCAAGTTGATCCCTATGATTATGAGTTGTTCATCAATTGGTAAGTCCTCCAAATATAAGCAACAAGCATAGTACCATAAAAATATTGTATTTGGGGCTTTGAGAAGGTTTTGGAGATTTTAAGTTTGGAGGGTTTTGTTGAATTCAAGGATTTATATTGAGATTTAGAAAGGGGATTTGGTAGGATTTAACTAATGAAAAGATAATCTAAAACCCTCCTTATCAAAGCAATGAATATCATATCTGTATATTTCAATGATTATCAATATCAAAACTAACATATAATAGATAAGTTGGAAAGATATTTTTTTAGAAAGAAAATCTCAAACAAGTTACAAAAGAGCACAAAATTAAGCGATCTGGATGAAAAAATATATACACCAAGTTGGTCGCATGACTCGCATCTGTAAAAAAAATATGTATATCTATCAACATTCCTTAGATCTTTTAACTAACATACCAAGTTGATCCCTATGATTATGAGTTGTTCATCAATTGGTAAGTCCTCCAAATATAAGCAACAAGCATAGTACCATAAAAATATTGTATTTGGGGCTTTGAGAAGGTTTTGGAGATTTTAAGTTTGGAGGGTTTTGTTGAATTCAAGGATTTATATTGAGATTTAGAAAGGGGATTTGGTAGGATTTAACTAATGAAAAGATAATCTAAAACCCTCCTTATCAAAGCAACGAATATCATATCTGTATATTTCAATGATTATCAATATCAAAACTAACATATAATAGATAAGTTGGAAAGATATTTTTTTTAGAAAGAAAATCTCAAACACGTTACAAAAGAGCACAAAATTAAGCGATCTGAAAAAAATATATATACCAAGTTGGTCGCATGACTCGCATCTGTAAAAAAAAGCATGTATATCTATCAACATTCCTTAGATCTTTTAACTAACATACCAAGTTGATCCCGATGATTATGAGTTGTTCATCAATTGGCAAGTCCTCCAAATATAAGCAACAAGCATAGTACCAAAAAAATATCTTCTTTTGGTTTGTAGAATAATACGTATAGCATGATCCTAATCTTTGTGTTTCCTTCATTTTTTGGCTCTTGCATCTCCATCATCTCTTTTGGTGAGACAGAAAATACGCCAGATGTTCTGGATCTTCAGCTGAAGTCTAGTCCTGAAACCAAGCCATTTAAGAATAAATTTAAGTTAGCAATACGCATTCCAAGTAGTTCGAACATTGGGAACGCAAGCAAAGATCTGAAAGTGAAGAGGATAACTCCTAGCCATTAACAGTTGGCGATCAGAGGAGATGAGGAGCTTGACGCTAATGATAATAGCTATCCGATATAATTTGTTGCGAAAATATTAATTTAAACTTAATTTATAATAAATAAACAAACACATTTCTGATATATTTAAGATAATTTTATTTTTAAAATAATATAAATAAATATTATAAGTAAATCTAACTAAAATATTAATGAGGAAGTTACTGAATAATTTTGATTCATTGAGATTACATATATAATTGACTATTGTGAAATTTAAGGTGGAGTAGAGCTTGATCTACGCGCACGCGGGTATTCGTTATTTTATTTTTGTAAATTAATATTTATTTTTCAATGATTAGTGTTATATATTTTAGATGTGTTGTCATATAATTAATTGTATTCACACTACAAGAAAACATGACCTAAACGACTACAGTAATAGTAGCTAGTTGGTCGTAATATGGGCATTACGACCAATTAACTTCGAAAATCGATTGGTCGTTAGAAGCTGATCGAAATTAATTATTAGAGGCACATTGGTCGTAATATTACGACTAGACATATTAGTCGTAAATCAGACGTAACTTTATGACTCAAACTGTTGATCGTAAGTTGATCGTAAATACATTAGTCGTAAAGGTGACGTACATTTACGTCTCATATATTAGTCGTACACTGGTCGTAACCTTACGACCAATTTACCTCTAATGTCGATTTTTATTAGTCGTAAGGTAACGACCAATTTACATCGACTTTAGATGTTCACTGGTCGTAAATTTGACCAATTTTATTCATTTATTTTCGAATTTTGTATTTATTTACGAATTTTATATATTAATTAAAATCAAATATTTAAATTTTTTTTGATTTAATTTTTTAAAATTTGATAAAATTAAAAGAAAATATCTGACATCCGTAAACATAATAATATCCATAATATAAAACATTCAAAATACAAATTAATTAAAACTGAAAAAACGCCAGCCATAGCAATATCGTCAATCTGAAAGAAAAAAAAACAAAAAAATAGATGGTTATAAACAATTAAATTTTTTATATAAAAATAATCTAAACCTATTCTAATTCCATCATAATCTAACTCCATCCTAATCTACTTCCATCCTAAACTAATTCCAAACCTAATCTAATCACCTAACTAACCACCTAAAACTAAAAAAAAAAAAAAAAAACCTACCTAGAGAGAGAAGGGAAGTCGTTGTTAGAGAGAAGGGAATGAGCAACCAAATGGATTCGCGAGGTCCGAGTATATATAGAGTTTTGGTGTTAGTCGTAAATGGGTTGTAATATTACGACCAATGAGAGACTAGCGGTCGTAAAGGAGACGTAAATTTACGACCAATGGGGGACCAAATAATATTACAACCAATTAGGGACAAAATAATTTTTTTATTCACGACCAATTAAGGACTAATAGTCGTAAAAAAGAATTAAAATTACGACCAATGTGGGACGAAGTCCTTACGACCAATTAGGGACTACCGTTGTAATATTTGAAAAAAAAAGAGAACAAAGATACTGGAATCTCAAGTGGGAGTAAACAAGGCGAGACCTACGTATAAACGTATGTCTCGCCTTGTCTCTTTCCACTTGTGATTCCAGTATCTTTCTTCTCTTTTTTCAAATATTTCTAAAACATTTCTCTGATTTGAGAAGCAAACTGGTGAGTATTTATAGGAAATTTTGAAAGATAGTACGACCAATTAGGGACCATTCAAGCTGTTAGTCGTAACTGAGTCGTACGATACGACTAAGTAGGGACCAAAAAGACGACCAATTTTCTTCGACTACTTTATTCCATTCGAGACCAATAAGGGACTATTCTACCAGTTTAGTCGTACGTTAGATGTAAATTAACGACTAATTAGCTTCGAATATGTTTATTCTCATTTTAGATTAGTCATAACTGAGTTGTACTTTACGACTAATTAGCTTCGTTTTGTGTTTATACCCTAAAACCGAAACCCCAAACATCATAAGTCTTATACACTTTTAAACCCCAAAGTACAAAGATTTGTTTTTTAAACTAAGTGCATATATAATTGAGCAAACATGATAATAAGTTATATATTATTTGTAATGCAATACAAAGAGTTTAATAATATAATAAAACACAAACACTATGACATAATCAAACTCGATCACTCGTCATCAGAAACATCATCCACTTCATCATTTTCTTCAAATTCATCTTCGTTGGCTTCGTCTGTTGCATCGTCTAGAAGTTCTTCATATCCCTGGTTGTGTGGATCAACAAGTAACATATCATTTGTAGCTTGCTCAGGTACTTCTACTTCATTTACGGCATATTTTTGTAAAGGCGGTTGTTCATCAGTCAAGACTCGGCCCCGAGGTGTAACTTTTATAGCGGCTAACCAAGATATTCCAGATTGTCTGATCTTCCGGTATGGAATAAAACAAACTTGGTCTGCTTGAGATGCCAATATGTAGAGTTCAAATTTGTTGTACCTCCGTGTAGCATTTATATCAACAACTCCAAACTTGCTATACCGAACACCTCTATTAACGGTGGGGTCAAACCAGTCACATTTGAAGAGAACGCATTTCAGCTTCACCAGGCCGGGGAACTCCACTTCGATGATCTCTTGTAAGATTCCATAGAAATCAGTTTCACCTTTCACACATACTCCATAGTTCATTGTTGCTCGCCGACTTCCATCGTAAGTGTGAAAAGTGTAGCCTCGTGGGAAATACATAGATGTTGTGGTGACCTTAGTGACCGGACCTTGTAACAATGTTACAACGAATTTACGTTTGATAATAACTTAACCACGAATGTGCAACTACGTTTCTCGTAAATTGGTCGTTAATCAGATGGTAGCTGGTCGATGTAATTTAGTCGTACATTTACGACCACATTACGACTACCTGAAAGTGTGGTCGTAAATGCGAAGTTAGTTTACGACCAATTTACGACTAAACCATTTAGTAGCAAAATTACGTCTAAGTTACGACAGACTTTAACATAGTCGTAAGTTAGACGTAACGTCGAAGTTAATTTACGACTACACATTTGTAGTCGTAAATGGTTGTCGTTACTCTCACGTTTTCTTGTAGTGTCAAAAGATCGGGTAATATAGTTTTTGTGATACAAATATTTCAAACTCGTTTCAGATACATTGGTTATTTTGATATTTTTAGGTTCATCAGAATCGAACCATCTAAACCCGAGAGGATCCAAAATAAGTATATTACCCGATCTTTTGAATACAATTAATTATATGTTTGGCTAAATTAAGTTAAATAAAATAGTTATATGATGTGATGTATTGTTAAACTAAAATAATTAATAAAGTAGTTAAGATGAATGAAAATAAAGAAAAAAAATGTAATAAATCTCTTAAAAATAAGGTTAGTTCTATTTAAAAAGACACTACTTTTTATATTGTTATCTATGTTTTCAAACATTATATTTTTTTTTTTATATTGCTATTTAGGTTTCCAAACAATTCTCAAATGTACTTTAGTTTTAATAATATAGATACTACGTGTATGAACAAATAACGTTTTTAAAAAACTATATATATTGAGCTACTCATCATATAACCCCTAAATTATAACAAAATTAATTAAAATTTATATTTATATATATATATATATATATATATATATATATTGTTTTTTTAGTCTCAAGGTAGATCATAAAAAATATACTGTAAATTTTAATGTATTATACACACACATATATACATGCCTAGTCCATCATGTTTAACGCCCAAAACCCAATATCTTATAAATATATTTTGTGTTTAAATGTAACATGTAAGTATCGAACCCACTGCCACTCACCATGTTAAAAGTTGTTTCTAGCACTAGACCACAATCAATTATTAACATTTTGCTGCCCTTTCTGTATATAACATAATTTGTCGCTTAAAACAAAGGTTTTACTAATTTTAGCCAAGGGTCATTTTTCTAAAAGGTTTTACTAATTTGGCGCATAATTTTTTCCTTTAATCTGGCATAAAACCGGTGGACCCATTAGCGTACGGAACACACTGCCTTTTAATGACATGGCACTCCCAAACCCTTTGATTCGTTAATTTCGTTAGATAATTTTGGTAAATCCCATTAACTAATCAAACAATAGTTAATGTTAATGTTTAATGACATGGCACTCCCAAACTCTTTGATTCGTTAATTTGGTTAGATAATTTCGTTAATCTCATTAAATCAAACAATTCGTTAATTTCGTTATGTTTAACCTTTTTCGTAAACACATATGCTTCTCTCGTAGCATCTCCAACCAAAATATTATTATAGTATCAAGACTACACTAATTTAGCGTGATTTCAACACTAATTTTTTTTTCTATCTCTAACTTAACTCCAAAACACTATTTTAGTGTGATTTTCACACTAAACTTCTCTAACCCAACATTAAAAGCTACACAATTTTAGTACAACACTATAATTTCACATCAAACAACACCAAAATAGTGTCAAAGTTACACTAAAATAGTGTTTTAGAGTTGAGTTGGAAATGACCTTATGTGTTTATTTCTATTTTGCTTAAAATATTATATGGAGCCCAGCGGTGGAGCCACATTGAGTGGGGGAAATATGCCCCCAACAACTTTTCAAAAAATTTCATTTAAAATCATTGAATAAGTTCAATATGCCCCTATTGTTTTTAGAAAATGTACTTTGCTAATTTTACTTATGCCCCCAATAAAATGATGCTCTCCATCCGCCACTCATGGAGCCCCAAATTATATGTAAGATAATTCATTTAACTTTTCTATACAACTTTTAGAATGTCCTATGGTGTAGAACATCATGTATTTAGTATTTCATTTATTTCAAAATATTACATATTTTAGATTTTTCATACATTTTAATAAAATATATTAAATTTACATATTTTTTTGTGATTATCTTTTTCCCATAATTTTATGCCAATAAAAATTCAATAAGTACAATTAAGTTTTTTGAAGTTTGTATTTAGTTAATAAATTATGCATCGAAAATGTAACAAATACATCTTTTTGAAACAAAAATTTTCTCTATGTAATTTTACGAAATGGAGGGAGTAGTATAAAGCAATGTTAAACAATCAATGTTATTTGTGCAGAATCCGAATCTTATATATTAAAACAGAAGTCTCAACCTTGATTTACGTGTGATTTTTTTAAAAATAGACCTAATGGACCTATTGCTAGAAAGTCATGTTACATTTAATCTCTAATCTTATCATTTAAATTTTGGACCTACCAGAAATTTTTATTGGGCTATCAATAATTGGATTTAAACAATAGATGATCCATTGGATTTATAGATAGTATTAATTAAATAGATATAATTTAATGTTGTAATACTATACCTCTATATGTTAATTATTTAAATATTTATCGATGTTAAATTTTAAAATTATGAAGATTTTTTTTTAAACAACAGAAATCATATTATCTAACAATGATTAATCTTTACTACCTTAAACCAATTAAAACAAATTTTAAACTATATAGTTTATTTTAAAAATTAAACAAAAACTAAATTTTTAATTATTTACTCGATAATATAAATCTGTGAAGCGAAAAGTTTAATTTTTAAAAAAATTTCTAAATTTGTGAAATATTACAATATTTTTGAATGTGACAATAAAACAATATTTTACTAATCTTTATATATATAGTTACGATTTTAATAATGAAATGATAATCCAAAAACATATATATAGAAGAATATACAAATACATGTGAAAGTTTGAAACAATATATTCAATGAAAAAAATATACCGTAAACTTATTATGTTTTAAAAATTGATAGACACATATATATTACTCCCTCCGTTCCTAAAAGATCCATGTTATAGTTTTTTCACACTTATTAAGAAAACATTTAAAATTGTATTTTCCAATACATTTTTTTCCTTAATTAGCTATTTTCAATAACTTTTAACCAATGAAATTTTATTAAACACAATTGTATTTTTTGAAAAGTACAATTTTTCATTAATTAATGTCTTGAAAATGTAAAAAATGTATCTTTTTAAAACAATTTTTTTCTAAAAAATAGATCTATAAGGAACAGAGGGAGTATAATATATACTAATTTAGAATTGAAAACAAAATGTTTATATAAAAATAAATAAAAACAAAAATCTGCGTGGTTGCGCGGGTCGAGATCTAGTTTAATGTTATTTGTGCAGAATTCGAATTTAATTTGTAAAACACATATAAACCTATAACAAAGGTGTAAGACATTTATTCCATAAACTCACATTACACCTTTAAGAATTAAGATACCTTGGAAATTTTAAGTTTATTAAATTTGATTATCACGCACACCAATATCTTTAATTCCTTTGTACAAGTGGAACAGTAATCATGGTTTTCCACCTTTTATCCAAAATTAATTTACAGTTTTACGTACACTACAGAGTTTATCTTTTTTTTTTGTGCACCTACAGAATTTATCTGAACTATCAAAATAGCAATGATTCGATTAGGCGACCCAACCGAAGTTTTTTTTTTGAAAAAATAAACGGTAGCTAACCCAACCGAAGTTAGTGAGAGCGTAAATAACATCTGATGATGCAGAAATGTAATATCGATCGTTATTCTTAATAACAAATTTAAATAATGATTATCATTAGTTAAGAATATGAACATGAGACATGAGGCGGTTACAGCAGTTATGAGAGCTTGGTTAAGAGTTACGGCGTTAGAATTGAGCGATTAAACGGTGAACAGTAAAAGTAGAGACACCGACGGTGAAAATTGCGAAAACGTTGATTTAATAGTTTAAATAATTTAGAGCCTGACCTGAAAAGATAAAAAGTAGCAAACTTACTTCACTGCTGGTTAAGTAGCGGCGTTTATAAACTAACGGCAAGGTTAACGTTTCATATTTGCGTATATAGTATAACGGAGACGGTTACCTTGGAGCTTGTGCATTAATCTTTCATTCCTCTCCTGCTTTTCTACCTTCTCTCTCCTCTCGCTACTTTTATTTTCCGAGAAAAATCCCTACAGAGAAGAAAGAAGCTTCTCTAATGGCGTCGCCTTCTCAGAAACTGACCTCTGTTTGCTTGGCCGTCATCGTCCTCTTAGCTCTCACCGCAACGATTTTCCGGAAGCTTGAAATCCCTAGCTCCAGGTCTCTCTCTCTCTCTCTCTGTAACTTTTCGTCACCATGATTACTCCTCAGATATAGCTCGCTTTTTGTTCTTCCGCACTGTTTTTAAGTCTCTGTTGAAGCTGCATTCTCAATTAGTTCGAAGGATTTTGAAAATTTTCCATCTCTGTTTTAATGAGTCCTGGTTTTTCTCTTCGGCGGAATTGTTAAGTAGCCGCTTCTTCTCCCATGATTTTAAGTCTCTGTTTATAATCTGCATTGTCTGTTATCTTCAACGATTTTTGATTTTTCATGGATTTGTGCCCTATTTTAAGCAATCTGCAGCAGATTTTTCATTGTTTTAGTGATGTATGAGTCTTCGCTCACATTCCGTAATAACTGCTCTGTTTTTTTTTTCAGGAAGCTGAAAACAGAGGAGCTGCGGAGCTCAAAGAACAACTCGACAATGGCGGCGAAAAGGTAAAAGAGGGAAACAAAACTCAAATTCTCTTTTTTTTTTTGCCGCCGCTCCGAGAAACATGAAACGCGCTTAACCGCTACTAGGTTTAACCTTTTTCATATAATTACAAAAAGTGGACAATTAACTAAGAATCCTAGCCGTTTATTTGTTTAAGGACCCTCGGATCCGTTAACCGTTTCTTTTACCCCTTTTATGCATTCATCGCCGCACATGCTCTGTTTTTCTAGTCTAGAGTTTAATAATTATTTATCGTATATTCCACGTCAGTAAATACTTATCGGTGCTGATAAAGTTAAATGTACGGTTTCTCATAATGGTAAATTAGTCCATTTTTAAAAATCGTCGGTTTCTTTCACTCCTTTTTCTGAGCCCGTTTCTGCTCTACTCTCGCGTGTACATATATCTCTTTTTTACTTGCGTTCAGATGTGACACGTGTCAAGAAGTGATGAATTTTTTAAAAATATTTTGGTTGGTTAATAATTAAAGTTTATGGTTGGTCGCGTCATTTGTGCAGGGTTAAAGGTGTGGAGTTGAATGAACAACACGCGGTTAGTGATCCAGATAGGGTCGCTGATGAAGTCGCTTCGCTTGTTCAGATGTCAGTTTCTCTCTTTCTCTTTTGTTTCAATGCATTAATTCTCGTTTTCTCGAGAATAAAGCATGTCTCATTCTCTGTAAATTGCATTTCATACGACAAGTACACACCTTAACTAGAGAACCTAGAAGCAAACAAACTTATGTCCGTTGAAGAGTATTCAATAAAAATATTTTGTAGAAGTTTTATTTAATTTTATTTTCATGCTAAGAGAAAACCTATGTCCTGTTTATTTCCCTCTTTAAATAATTTGTACTTGACCTTGTATATAGGAACATACATGAAACCATCGCTTGCATAAAACTGACACATTGTCGTTTCACCACGCCCTCTCGAATTGTCAGAGTTCGCACGGACATTTGTATTGTTTAGTAGTAACTCTTTATTTGGTCTAACGTTGTCTTCAGTTAATTCCATTTGGGGCAATTGGCAACTGCTTCTCCCGTCTTTTTGTGGCATTTATCATCTTTGAAGTTTTTCACCAGCTGGACATTAATAGGACAAAAAAGTTTCAATTTTTTTTACTGAGCAACCACTTTTAGACACTTATAAACCAACCAACAATTTGTTTAGGTAAGCACAAACGTAACGGCGGCTGAAATATGCTACCAGCCTGTACATTTGGGTAAAAAAAGGTCCTAACTTTCAATTCGATTTGTTGTGATTGATATATCAAAGTTTTGATATTTCAGGAGTGAACATAACAAGACAGCAAGGAGGAAGCTAGGATTCTTCTCTTGTGGAACCGGTAATCCAATCGATGACTGCTGGCGTTGTGACCCTAACTGGCATAAGAACCGTAAACGACTCGCCGATTGTGGGATTGGTTTTGGACGCAACGCAATTGGTGGTCGTGATGGACGCTTCTACATTGTCACTGACCCCACTGATGATGACGCTATTAACCCCAAACCAGGAACTCTACGCCACGCTGTTATCCAGGAGGAGCCTCTGTGGATCGTGTTCAAGAGAGACATGGTGATTGAGCTGAAACAGGAGCTGATTATGAACAGTTTCAAGACCATTGATGGTCGTGGTTCCAATGTCCATATAGCCAATGGTGCTTGCATCACTATCCAGTTTATCACCAATGTTATCATTCATGGTCTCCACATTCATGACTGCAAACCTACTGGAAACGCAATGGTTAGAAGCTCCCCATCTCATTTTGGTTGGAGGACAATGGCTGATGGCGATGCAGTCTCTATCTTTGGATCGTCTCATATCTGGATTGATCATAACTCTCTCTCTCACTGTGCTGATGGCCTTGTTGACGCTGTCATGGGTTCCACTGCTATTACCGTATCCAATAACCACTTTACACACCACAATGAGGTGATGTTGCTAGGCCACAGTGATTCGTACACAAAAGACAAGCTGATGCAAGTGACCATTGCTTACAACCATTTTGGAAAAGGACTGGTTCAGAGAATGCCAAGGTAAGTAGTAATCTACAGCTTCTTAGACTCTTGTCCCCCGCACCTGTTCTGATATAGTAGAAATTGGTTGTGTAACTTCAGGTGCAGACATGGGTATTTCCATGTGGTTAACAACGACTACACACACTGGGAGATGTATGCCATTGGTGGGAGTGCAGAGCCAACCATCAACAGTCAAGGAAACAGATATGCTGCTCCTATGGATCGTTTCGCCAAGGAGGTTCAATTTCTTCAAAAACCCTTTGTTTTTGCTGAAACAGAGTAAAGGTGCTGTAGTGTGATGTATAGTTCTCCTTATACCATATTAAAATGTGTACCAACAGGTAACGAAAAGAGTAGGGACGGATGCAAGTGATTGGAAAAAGTGGAACTGGAGGTCGGAAGGAGATCTTCTACTGAATGGAGCATTCTTCAGGGCATCAGGAGCAGGAACTTCAGCTAGCTATGGACGAGCCTCAAGCTTAGCAGCTAAACCATCATCAATGGTCCATACTATAACCTCTACTGCAGGAGCACTAGGTTGCCGCAAAGGCAGGCCTTGCTAGTTCCCTCTGTCTCCCAGTACCACCATAGTCCCATAATTCTGGAAAGTGAATACATAGTAGTAGTAGTAGTAGTAGTAGTAGTAGCGCTCTTCTTCTTTCTCGTTTCGTTTTGGGTCAGGTCATATCCCACTTTGTTTTCTTCCCGGTGGTAGTAAATTTGTCAACCTCGGCTTGCTTCTTCTTCTACAAAAAGTTGGGAATACGGAGAGGAGCAAGCAAAGAAGCGTTGTTCAAAAGGTTTCTTTCTTTTTTAGACTACATGTCACTTATGGGTTTTGGTTTTGGAGTTGTTAAGGTCCCTGTGGTTTTAATGGATCTCACTCCCTTGAGTTCTAGAGTCTTTTTAATTAGGGTTTCTCTTTCAAGTTAGTGATCATACTAAAGCAAAATTTGTAACAAAAGACGATTGAAAGGCTTTTCTTGATTTGATTGCAGTGTCCTTGGTCTTTTACGTTTATTGGTTTATGTTGCTCTGCATGATTGTTTCATTAAATTGGATGTGATATAATTGATTTTGATTTTTACCACCCCAACTTCTAAAGCAAAAGACTTATTAAATATTCAAATATATAGGGAATGAATCCACAAAATAGTTGAAGGTGGGTAAATAAAGAGAAGTTACAATAACGTGTGATGTGATACCAAACCCATAAACAGTTGTATCAGATCTTTCTTTTTCCTCTCTTAGAGTTGAGAGGTTAAGTGGTCTGTTCCTTGCTCTGCACGTTACAAGTTGGGATTTTATGTACTCTTTTCAGATCCATTTTGTAACCTCTTCCATCATGAGACTAGTTTTTTTCTGATAAACACATTGTTGTAATTCTTTTTTTTTTTTTTTTTGAATGAATGTTAAATTATATTCACCAAAAAACTGTTTTACATCAAGTGCTTCTTTGCAAAAAGAGTATCTCCTACTTTTTTTTATCTCATGTCTCTACTTTCAAACCACTAAGATAGAATGCCCGCAAACTTGCCTTCCAAGGCAGTTACTAAGCTCAACTTGTTCCTTATACTTTTGTCAACAATCTCTTCACACTGTTGTAATTCATGTGAAACATCTCCTTTAATTTGCCATCCTTCAAATATTCTGAGATTCATTCAAGTCTCACAGTCAAGATTTTTTGATGGACCACATGAACGATATTACCGAACAAGGCCGTACTATCCATGGTTTCCTTTTTACTAAGATTAACTGATATCCCAAAGAGAGCTTAAAATAGATTAACAACAAGAATGGCACTACAAAACGATGCCTTACAATCCATGCTTTCTACTTGTAACTGAGAATAAAAAACAAAAAAAGGAGCTTAGAAAACAGAATAAGAATCTTCAAAAGCTGGTGAAAATGATCGGCAACCACTCTCAATTTTTGATATAATGCCCTGCTCTCCCCTGTATTATTGTTTAGTGGATGCGTCTTGGAAGAGAAAGAACGAGGAAGGAGGAATTGGATGGTCCTTGCATAGCAAAGAAGGCAAGGATCCTCTTCTATAATGTCCACAAACTCTTCTTTAGAAACAGAGGCTATTGCTTTGTTAATGGTGGTCCAGCAGATGAAAATGTTACAATATCATCATGTGACTTTCATCAGTGACTGCAAGAGACTTATAGATGAGTCACATCAGTATACAGCTAAAAAAACCATCACCAGTGCTCGACACACAGAGGCCTCCTTAGTCGTGCGAGATATCCAATGTATTTCAAGGTCTTGTAATTTTACATTTCACTATGCTAGCAGGTCCCTTTTAGAGAGTGTTGATAATATAGCTAAGCAAGCTAAAATATGTAAACAAAAATATGTAGTAATTTGGTTTGTTTAATAATATAGCAAGTTGACAAAAAAAAATGAATGGTTGATAGATGGTCCATTTAGGGTGATCCATGCAATCTCCAACCAAACAGTGAGAACTGAGAATTTAATCATACTAGGGATTGTCACCCTGCGCACACGCGGGGTCCGTGCATTGTATTACCATTTTGTTAGTGGTTAATAATTTTGGGTTTGATTTATCAAAAAAATAATTTTTGGTTTGAGTTGGATCATAATTTGATTCATGTCTATTCAAGCGTAGTTGGTCGTTAATATTAGCCAGCTTCCTCTTTTCTTTGGCCATTTTCAATATTATGCATGTAAAGATGTACATCGTTTTATTAAGTAAAGAATATTTTATTTAATCTGGCTTACTTTTATTCTGTTTTTGAACGCTAGACTGTTTACTTTTATTTTGTTTTGAACACCATTTAACCCGACCTTGAGAACGCTTTTATTTATCACTTGCATGAGTCATGACCATTGGTTTTGTATAACGAAAGTGATCGCAAATGGTGCAACTTTGTCAGCCTTCTCTCTACCGCAACACCTATTGAAATTCCAACTTCCTGCATTTCTCGACTCTTTGAAAGGCTTGGGTGGAGATTTCAGAGTGATAGAATGTCCAGCGTCGCCTTCTTTTGAAGGTTCCAACGGTTTTGGACAGTGCAGGATTTTTCATAAATAGAAAATTATGACTTGGAGGCAGCAAGATGGTTTGAGGATTCTGTTGCTGAGGGCCAATCTTGAACTGTTCAGGGCCGGAGGAGAGGGTACAAGCGGTGCGACCCCCGGACCCAAGCCCATGTCCCCCGTATATTAATAGTTAAAGGGTCCAATTTTTTAAAAAAATCTATATTTTTATATAAAAAAATTATAAATATAATAAATAAAATTGAAAAGGGCCCAAAAATATTTGATATGCATATAGTTTTATTTTCATCACAAAATATACAAAAATATTACTGATTAAATTTTAAAAATATTTTAAACATTATCTGAATATAAATCTTAGAAAGCTAAAAAAAAATTTTTTTGCCCTAGATCCATAACAATGTTAAGCCGGTCCTGGAACTGTTGTCACTGCTTAAACCAAGGAATGATGAGAAACAAAAACAGCAGAGAAAAAAAAAGAGATTCTTTATTTATGTTATCTACAAGTTTACATACAGAACATATGAGCTTACATGGGACTAAACCAGATTATAAACGGGTTGTGAAATGGTGTTTCGGTTGATTTCTTTTTGGGCAATCAAACTGTCATGACCCAAACCCAGGCCCATCTGACATTCAACGAGGTCCAAAGTCATTTCAAGAGGCCCAAGGTATTTTTCTTTAAATACCCATCATCCCCACCTTGTTTTGTCAGAAACATCAAAAAAAAATAGAAAGAAGAAGAAAGAGTAGAGAAAGAATTAAGAGAATGAAGAATTTTTGCAGAATTTGAGCTGCCTGAGATCGTCGCCGGAGCTACCTAACCGACGGACCGTGCCAGCCTCCTCCCCACCGTGAACCGCAGCTCAAGGTAACCGGAAAACGCATGCACTTAAGTTTTATTTCGACCATTTTAGTAAATCGATCATAACTTTTTAACCGTTGGGAATTTCGTGCATGCAAGACCACCATCATGTTCCTCTCATCGAGACGAAGCCGTAGCCACCAACCACGCCGCAATCGGAGCCCGGACAAAGCCGCTAGAGCCTCCCGAAGTTTCGCTTCTGCGCGGGCATGAAACGCACGCGCCGTCGCAGTCCGCTGGAGCCGCCGCGCATTCCGGCCACTCGCCGCCGTCGCCGACCACCGTTCGCCGAAGCCGCCGTGACCGGCCACCTTCCGTTCGCCGCCGAGAAGCTGCCACCGCGTCGCCGCCTCTCCGCCGCCGCCGCCGCCTCTCCGCCGCCGCCGCCGCCGTTGATTTACCGGTAAGCCGCCGCCACCCTCCGCCGTCGCCGCCGGTGACTATTGCCGGTGATTCGCCGGCGACTCGCCAACTCGGCCGAGTCGACCCGGTGAGTCAGCTCGGTGACTCGGTCAACCGGTTGGTTTGACTGGTTTAAATTGATTTAGGGTTGGTTAGCTTAAACCGCCGGTTAAAATCAATTGGATTTCGATTAGGATAAACCGGTTGGTTTAAAACAATTCCAACCGCCGGGTGCAGAGACGGACTTCTATATGCCGGATTGTATGGGGTAGTCGACCGGTTGAGCTGTAGCCTGGGAGTGTCGATAAATCGTCTACGGGCGGTGTCCGAGCACTATCTCGAGCTGTGTTATGTTTTTGGCCTGTTAGTGGGCGGCGAGTGCGCGCCTCGCTAGGATCATTGCTTGTTGCTTGGGTACGTTAGGTGCCATGTTTGATGTGTATTAGAATTAAATTATATTTATTCGGAGTGTTATGTCCGGGTCCATGGACTTCGGGGTAGCATCCCATACCTCATTGGGCGATTCCCCTGTCGCTCACCCCTCACTCTTCCCCTTTTCAGGTGAGACCGACGAGCATGAGTGATTATCAGACTAGTGCTATTGGGCTTTTGGGCTTCTATCGCTTTTATCGCTATCGGACCTTTAGGCCTTTGGACTTTTATCGTTTATGTTATTTTCTATTTTAGATTTTCGGATTTATGTTGTCGTTTATTTCGGACTTATGTTATTACCGGTATTTGCGGTTTGGATCTTACGGTATTGTATTTAATCCGATATTATTATATGGAGTTTATTATTATTTCAGTATTTATTATTATGTTATTTTTCGCATTTATATTATTTCGAGAAATTCGGGTGTTACACAAACCATCTCTACTTTGGAACCCAAGCACCAAAGCACACCACACACTCCAAACCCAGCGTCAGATAATCCAAGACTCTGACCTCCTCAAGGATCAAACCACCAAGAAGAATTATCAATCTCAAACATGTTCAACAAAGAGAGGACAGTAGAGATATTTGTGAGGTGGCATTCATTCTTCTTTCAAGTGTTCAGCTCCTTCTCCTCTCAGTTGTCTTCCTCTGCATGTCTGCAACCAGTTGCTACATACTGAAATGATAAATGTTTCAAATATTTTTTATATGAAAAATAAAACAAATACTTTATCTTCTCATTTTAAAACCTTGCTCTTGTTGTTTTGAATTCAGCAAAAATTGCTAACTGAATCTTATGGCAGTTTATATAGTTCTGCAGAATAATTAAATTCAGAAAACATGTTGCTTACCATAAATAAGAGACGGACGAGGTAGTCCAAGTGGCAGGACGGGCCTGTGGTGGCAACCACCATCCGGGTTCGATTCCCCCCCATGCGGAAACTACCCTGCTTCTTCTGGACACCAAAGCGGTACTGGGTTCGATCCAGCCCAGGTAAAGCCCTCCCGGGTGAAGTGGACCGCTGTCTGACCGGACTCAGGGGAATGACCCGCGAAGCGGGGAACCCCTGGATTATCAAAAAAAAAATAATAATAAATAAGAGAGTTGAACAACAATCAATACCTGCTGCAGAAATGTATCGAGATCACCCGAAAGCAATATTCCACATGTAAGCATAAGTTTAGTACTGAGACCATAAGAAGACGCTCACCAATAACAATTAATTATAGAGTGCCAGATATATGTTTAGATGGTAGAGCTCGAAAAGGAGGTGAAGAATTACCAAACTTGTGATCTTCGAAGTTACTTCGAAAATCAGACATAAGGAAAAATCAATTCGGCCTTTCCACTGACAAATAACATCCCGAAATAGAAAATTAAGATCCCCAAGGATTCAGAATGGAATCATTAATTCGGCAGAGAGGAGGATACATATTTCATGATTACCTCTCAAAAAACCTTTATTCGGGACGGTCGAAATTTTTGCAGGCAAAAAACTTTGAGCATCATCCTCTTCATTATTTTGTACCAGGGGAGGACCCAGGAATAAATTAATAAAAGTGTCATTGAAGGGGTGTCCAACCCTGGTTTTTGGGGAAGGGGGTGGGGCATACACATTACTTTACCGACTGAGCTAACGATATTTATAGTTTAGTATACAAAACTAACATATTATCCGGTTTTTGTGGTGTCAAGTGACTCCACACCGGTCTGCAATATGATAGTACTACAGGCGGGTGAATAAATAAATGAATAATGTACAAATTATATAAATTTGAAATTGTACTTATAAATATACTGTATTTGTTTTGTTTTTTAGATATTATATGTATAGTTCACCATTGAAAGATACAATAATTATTTTACATATTTTCAATATTTTATCTTATTTCTGATTGTAAATATATATATTTAAGAGAACTCTGATTTGTGATCCAAGTCTTTATGTGTAAGGGCATCTTTTGTCTTAAGCCACCTGAACATCCTCTTATGACACATCAACCCATGAATTAAGACATAGGACACCCTGAAGTGATTGAGGGAATTGTGATTTGGGACTGAAATTAAATACATTTATCTCAAAATTTTTACTAAAAAAAATCATGATCCAAATCGGTGGTAAAAGGCGTTCTATAATCTTTTTATTGAAAGCATAAATTCTGAAAAACATGGTTGGTTAAAAGGTTGTGTGGAAATCATTAGTTCTTGAATCACCAGAAAAGGTTAAAGTCTTTGAGGGATTTGCTATATGCCACGTCACTTTGTTTGACAGATTGACAGTAGAATCATTTGTCACTACACTGCGAAGACTAATGTCCCTTAAGATTCTTACTTACTTGGGCTTCTTTAGGGATTTGGGATCACATCCCTGTGAAACTTCATAGGTTAACGTCAGTCTAGTAATTGAATCTGAGCAATAAGTTTCTGTTTCGATCAATTACTACACAAGTTTTCTACAATGGTAAAGCTTGAAACTTTCAGATTCGATCTTAACTTCTTCAATGGCATGTTACCTAGCTGCTGTGATTCTCAGTGAAAGTTCCTTATATGGAACGATAAGTTCGATGATAATTTTGTGTTTTCAGAATCACCATCTTCTTTGATATAGATTCTTAAACTTGCTTATAAACTTACTGCGCCATCTCTCTTGGATGGTCTTGGTTTCTAGTAGTATGCATGTGCTACATGCGGGGTGGTTTACTCTTTGTGCTATTCACATAAGTTATTTAAAGAGGTGGCTTGGTTTATTGAAATGTATGTGTTGTATTTGTTATCATTGCTTTAGCGAGTGTATGGTAATAATTTGGTGTTTTTTTTTAAGGTGTAGGTTTTTTCCATGATGGATATTTGTTTGGGTTTAAGTGAAAAGCTTGAGTTTATTAATATATATTGCGTATACATTTTCTTGGCGTAATATATATGTATGAGAAAAATGAGTGGTTAAACGTAAACGTAGAGAAGTAAAAAATTTATATATTGTGTCCAACAGAAACCCACAAAAATTGTTATTGCTAAAGTACATGAAAACAGATGAGATATGATGTTTTATTTTTAGGAATTAGAAGTGATTCACCATATATAAAATAAAGTATATTATTTTTCATTTGGTTATACAAATAGCACTGTTTCTAAGTTTCCAGCGACAAATATTTTGTCATGAGATTGCAATACCTTATTAGAGAAGCAAGTGGATGGATGGTCAATGATTTGACTGTCATATGCGTGTAGCCTCGTGTGTCTTTAGCAGCTTCGGTGAAATGGGCATGATTGCATTAGATGGCGTGTGGTGGTTCTTGATAACTGTGCTACTCTTGAGAAGATATCACCTTGGAGGTCTTGAGGGAGGGCTTCGAGTTTTCATAGGGGTTGATCTCCGTGCATTATGTGAAAAATCTTTTTGGAAGAATTGTGTTTTTATTTTAGCTAAAGGGTTCGATTTATATAGTCGAGGAATATGCAATTAAATTTAACATTTCAACTCATGCGTGGTAGTCTTTTTAACTGAGATTATTTTAACTGGGAAGAGCAGAAGATCGCAAGAGAGAAGATAGAAGGAGAGTATAAAGACATCTGCTGGTTGAAGGAGAGACGCAGCGGCCAAAGACCAGAAACTGGCTGATCAATGGACCTCTACCATATCAGACTCACCGAGTTTCTGGAACAGCACATGGTTGCAGGCAGAGGGGCTATTAGACCGACCTGAACACTGATCCAAACCATGAAAATACCTTCTAAGATGTCTTCTTGTCTTTGTTGTGTCGACATGTAATGTAAGTTTTTTTGTTTTGGGCTGATTGTATGATTTAATAACTCCAACGTTAATTAGACTTTTGGATTCTCTAACTTTGCTTTTATGGTATGTGTTGGTTTCTCTTTAATCATGTATTGTATCTATAGTTCCACCATTTGAATTGATTGAAGTTTACAAACGTAGAAAAAAATAAAACAAAGAGAACTTGAAACACAATGCTACATAATAATTAAAGAGAGAAAGATGTGTTATTATTCACTCACACGGCAGCTGAACTAAATAAGAAGAACATAAATCTTTGAAAATGTCTTTGACCAGAATTTCAAAATACATAAGAACAAAAAAAAACCTTGGTACACATTGGAAGACAAAGGTTCGTGATATCTTAGCTCAAATTGTTAGCAATCTCAGAGAAAATGTGCTTCCACCACTGATCACGATGTTATACCGTACACATCCTTTCTGATGTCTACATTACATTTCATTAAGGAGTTATAATTTGTTTCATGGATGCCAGTATTCTCCATACGAATCATAGATGGCTGGTAAATAACCTTGGTCCTCAGGACAACGAAACCGCTCAGAACCAATTGTCATCACTTGCCCATCAGGTAGCTCGCAGTTCTTCTCAACAGCTTAGCTAGGTCCCATGAACGTGATGCCACACCACAGTACTTGCACTACACTTACGAAGAAAGTCTTCATATGATCTTACATATTAAAAGCTACTGACATTCATACAACAACCACTTTAGTTAAAAACAAAAAACATATGTTGAAAAAATTACGGTGAATCTCTATCTCTAAACCCTAATGCATACCACTTCCAATGTCATTAGCTCATCAAGGAGAGGACTCAAAACTTATATTCACAAAAAGGGTCATACTTTCACCAACTTAGATATTAAATATGATACACATTGATAACCTCTGCAATGTGGTACACATGAGACATACAACAATAACTCTGAAATGTCTAATCTAACACCACAAATAGTCCGAGAGTGAGCAGTAATAACACAGCAGTATACCAGAAGAGAGTAAAGTCGAATATAAAATGAAACCAACACTACAAGAAAACAGCGACATACCGAGGGAAAAAAATTGTCGGTATATCGTCAGAATAACGTTATTCCGACGACATACCGACGAAACAAGTCCTTGGAAATAACTCCTCGGAAATTCATTTTCCTCGGAAATCCCTCGGAAATTTCCGACGGAATTCCGAGGAAATGAATTTCCGAGGAAACTCCGAGGACCACCAGTTCGTCGGAAAGGTCCTCGAAATATACCGAGGGAGAACTTCCTCGGGATATTTCGATGGACTTTCCGATGGTCCAATCCTCGGAAGTTCCGACGAAATGTTCCTCGGAATTTTCATCGGGAATTTCCGAGGAATGGAGCTCTCGGAAAATTTCGAGGAAGGAGTCCCTCAGTATGTTTCGATGGACTTTCCGATGGTCCAATCCTCGGAATTTTCATCGGGAATTTCCGAGGAACGGAGCCCTCGGAAAATTCCGAGGAAGGAGTCCCTCGGTATATTCCGACGACTTATTCCGAGGAACTGTTCGTCGGAAATTTCCGAGGGTTCATTTCCTCGGAATTTCCAAAAAAATAATTTTTTTTAAAAAAATAAAATTTTTGAAATTTAAATTTGAAAATATAAAATTAAAATTAAAATTGAAAACAGATAATATTCAAAGTTGTACAAATAAAAATAAAACATTCCGAGTTTTTGAAAAAAAAAAAAACTACGGGTCTTGCACGTTCGGGAACACCTCGTTCGAGTACATCCTCTGCATCATCTCCATCATTTGCTGGTTCAGCCTCTTCTATGCCTCATAGCCCGCCTGTTGAGCCGCCATCTGGGTCTCCAACAAAGATATGCGATCATCCTTGTCATTCAACTGAGCCGTAAGTACTTCTGGATCAACAAAGGGCGGTGGTGCAGAAGAAGGAGGAACCGATCGGGGGCGACGACCCAAACCGACCAAACGTCCCTTCTTCTTTGGAACCAACTGAAATAGAAAATAGCCAAATTTAAATAATATAAAAAGATGATAAAATAAAAATCAAGAAATAAATGAATTGAACTTTAAAAAAAGAACTTACCGATTCAACGATTTCGTTGATTCGAAACCGGGACAAGTTGGTCGAAGCCATCAAATCGTCATCCTCGGTTTGAAGCTGAGACACTTCGTCTTGCACCTGAATTTGGACCAGGGTGACCACTTCTCTCACAAGACCATCATCAATCTGGCCGGTCTTCTTGTTGGTATACGCCCTCTTCATTAGGGCGAGATCATCAACCGGCTCGCCATCATTTTCTTCCGTCTTGAAAAAAACATAAATTAAACAAACATTAGAAATTAGAAGAAATGCACAAAAAAATAAAATTTCAAAACTTAAATAATTGAAGAAAAAGCGGCTGAACTTACCATGCGATCCCCCAGAGTGGCAATAGATTGAGCACCCAAGTTATGCTTGAAGACGTCATTCCCTTTACGGTCGCTCCTGCGGTTGGTGGAGTTGGTGGAAGAAGTTTCTTTCGTCTCTTCCTTATCCCAATGCACACACAACTCCGTCCAGACCGTGTTGTTCATCGACTTTGGGACCTTTTAATAAAAAAAAAAGAAAATAGTTTAATAAATTAAAAAAATAGTTCAATAAATTAAAAACAACCTTGTTGATTTCCCACTTCTTCTTCCACTCGTGGATCTGCTTTCCATAGTTGTCCATAACTTTATGGACGAAGTGGTGATAGATAAAGAGCGTATCATCGGAGTTCCAGTTGAATTCTTGCTGGAAAAAAAACACCATTAGTAGAAAATTTATACTAAAGATTAAAAATACAAGTAAAAAATTAGAATACTTACCACAAACTGACGAAACCACAGATGCTGCTTGTCGGTAGGGAAGTCAGTGAAAGTCGGATGTCCCTTGTCGAGGGCCGAGTACATCATACGGTTGATCCATGCGCTGATCTCGTTCCCGGATCGGTTGAACCTAATAAAAAGAACAAATTATTAATAATGAATCAAATTTTAATGAAAAAAAATACGTTTAATTACCATGTTTGACCCCGTCCATGTGGATACGGAGTGAGATAGGGAAGATGGTCACGACCGGGCTGTCGAACCAACTCCGCAACACTCATCACTCCCGGAGGACCCGGAGGAGCAGGAGCGTGTGCAGCAGCGGGAGCGAGAGCAGCAGGAGCGGGAAATGGAGAGGGAGATGTATGGTAGGAGCTGTGGGGCGAAGCAGAATCCTGAATCTGGCTGGAATCCCGAGACTGGCTCCCCGTACCACCACGACCACGACGTTGTCGAGGCCGGGTCTGATCATCATTAGACCTGTAAATTAAAAAAAACATATTTAAAAATTAGTTCTAATAATTTTAATAAATAAAAAAACATATTTAAAAAATAGTTTTTAATCACAAAAATATAAATAGTTTAATAATTACAAAAAATAGTTTTAATAAATAAAAAATAGTTTAATAATTACAAAAAATAGTTTTAATAAATAAAAAAATAGTTTAATAATTACAAAAAATAGTTTTAATAATATTAAAAATGTTTAATAAATATAGAAATTTATTTTATATATATATATATATATATATATTTTATTTTTTTTTTAAAATCCCAAATAATAGTTTTTAATCACAAAAAAGTTTTATAGATATTAAAAATGTTTATTAAATATATAAATGATTTTATAATGCAAAAAATAGATTTTATATAAAAAAAACGTTTTCATATTATATGTATAATTATCAATTAGATTTTTATAACCACAAAATTAATAAAAACTAAAAAAAAAATTCCAAATCAAGTGAATACCATAATCAAACTCGATTTTACACAATCCTACCATTCACCCTAACAAAAATCTATAAATATCATTCCAAAATCATCAAATCTACTTAAAAACCTAACAAATCTAACCTAAGAGAGTGGGATAGGGTTCATACATGATCAGTGACTGAAATTGAGGAGGATTAGGGCGGAAATCGCGAGAGAGAAGAGAGAGGTCGGCGGAAATCGCAAGAAAGAAGGAGAGCTTCGGCGGAGAGGAAGAGAGAAATGGGGAAGAAGATCTGGTTCGACCTAATAAAATGAGGCGTCCGACGGAAAATTTCCGTCGGAATTTCCTCGGAATAATTAGATATTTCCGTCGGAATTTCCTCGGAAATCATTAATTCAATTTTCGCGAAATATTTGGCGGCTTGGTTTACCCGGTTAAAAACCCCTAGTTCCTCAGAATTTCCTCGGAATATTCCGAGGGAATTCCGAGGAAACCCTTATCTTCCTCGGAATTCCGTCGGAATATTCCGAGGAAAAAGGGTTTGGGGTTTCAAAACATCGATTTTTTTTGCCATATTTCATTTTTTTTTTTGCCGTATTTCATTTCTTATACAATTGTAATGCATACCATTGAGGATTCTTTGTATAGATGATCATAAACCATGAAATAACAAAATTTCAAAAATAATTGTAAGTATTCCTTTTACTGTTTATTAAAGTGTATAAGTGTTTCTCTTATGTTGTGTGGTTTTCGTTCATGCAATCGTAAAAGTGTTTGTTATTGGGTAAAACACCAAAGTTTGGCTTCATAATCTGGTTAAGACACTTAATGAAGGTTATATACGTGTTATTCAATCCGCAAAACGTTGTTTTCGGTTAAAAACCCTAGTTCCTCGGAATTTCCTCGGAATATTCCGAGGGAATTCCGAGGAAACCCTTATCTTCCTCGGAATTCCGTCGGAATATTCCGAGGAAATTCCGAGGAAAAAGACTCTATAATCAAATCCCTAAATCGACAAGGTCTATTCCGAGGAAATTCAGAGCAAAACCTATCTTCCCTCGGAATTTCCTCGGTATTTCTATTAAAAAAAAAAAGTCGATGCTAGTCTGTTTCCGAGTCATCATCACCAGATGAATCTGAATCTGGATTTTGGTGAAACTCTCCAATCACTGATTCATCCTCTACGTGAACGACGGCTTCCTCTCCGAAGTCGGTTAAATCGACTACAAGGCCAACTCCAGCTAAATCTTCTGCTGCACTTAAGTTGCCGGATGTGCTTGGTTGTAGTGGGTCTTCAGGCTCAGAACTTCCCTGAACTCAGCCTCTCGGGTTGAGTCTTGTAACAGTAACCCATGGATCATCTCTGTTCCTTACCCGGGGGTACTTGATATAACAAACCTGTAACATTTAAAAAATTATTAGTAAAATTATAAATTAATACACATGATGATGAATCATTCTGAATAATTAACATTTAATTACCTGATCGGCCTGATAAGCAAGAATAAAAGGATCATAATATTGCAGCTTTCGCCTCGAATTTACTGATATAACACCAAATGCATCTGTTCTCACACCTCGATCTAGAGTGTTGTCGTGCCAATCACAATAGAAAACAGTACAACGCAATCCAACCATGCCCAAATACTTGATTTCCAAAATCTCATGTATGTGTCTGTAGTATACATCATCTCCTGATGCAGAACAAACGCCAACATCATAAGTCGTACTCGAACGTCTCCTCTTCTGAGTTGTGAATGCATATCCTCGAGTACAAAATCTCGGATATGACTTCACAACAAAGTTTGGTCCAACGACCATCTCGCGTATCCAATCGTCAAATGTTTCACCTCTGGCCAAACCAGCAGACACCTATTAATAGCACATATATATGTTATATCAATAAATGTGAATTAGTATAAATATGTGATAAATAATATTTTAATTTGTTTAAAGCACTCA
The DNA here is from genome assembly GCF_020379485.1 of Brassica napus. Lineage (NCBI taxonomy): Eukaryota > Viridiplantae > Streptophyta > Magnoliopsida > Brassicales > Brassicaceae > Brassica > Brassica napus. The sequence continues at coordinate 8,757,931 of NC_063451.1, read as the reverse complement.
CATAAGTAAACATTCATCCAACAAATTCTCTCTGCTTCATTTCTTCTAGTTCGTCCTCTGTGGCGTATCTATATTCGAACCGTTTTTCTGCCATGAAAATCATGTACATATGATGACAATAATGTAATTAATTAAGATTTAAATTTCAACTTGTTAAAATAAAAAATTGTAAGCTAATTTATTTACCTCTCATATTGAAGAACATCTTCGCAGTTGGTGAGCAAATATGTTTAAAAATTACTGTGCTCCTTCTCAGTAAGTCGACGGTCCTTTGGTTTTCCGCTAAGTCGTCCAACGTCTGTGAAAATGTCTGGAACCGTAACATGATATGTTGCCCGTTCGTCTCTATCATCATGCCGAGCAGGTCTTCTGTTTTTGGTCTGAACTTCTGCTGGAAAGTAGTACTCGGCAAAGTTTGAAGTTTCTTCATTGATCATCTGTGTGACTATAGAACCTTCCACCCTACTTAAATTTTTCACCATCTTCTTCAAATGGAACATATACCGCTCATACAGATACATCCATCTATATTGCGCAGGACCACTAAGTTCCAATTCTCTTGCCAGGTGAATAACAAGATGCTCCATAACATCAAAAAATGAGGGAGGAAATATCTTCTCAAGGTTGCACTGAATCACGGCTATGTTAGTCTTCAAATTTTCAATACCTTCAAGAGTCACTGATCTCGTGCATAAATCGCGGAAGAAACCACTTATCTCTGCAATTGCTTCATGAACATTTCGTGGTAATAGTTCCTTGAAGGCAAACGGAAGAAGGCGCTGCATCATTACATGGCAATCGTGGATTTTCAAGCCAATAAACTTTCCTTCCTTTCTGTCGATACAGTTACGCAAATTAGATGCGTAACCGTCAGAAAATTCCACATCGTTTGAAATCCAATCAAAGAACGCATCTTTTCCCTCTGCATCAAGTCGGTATATGGGAAAAGGAGCCCTACCATTCTCATCAATATGAAGTTCTGAACGAGCACATATATCGACTAAATCCAGTCTTGACTTCAAATTATCCTTTGTTTTACCTTGAACATTAAGGATCGTGTTCATGAGATTGTCAAAAAAGTTCTTCTCAATATGCATGACATCTAAATTATGCCTTAGCAGATGATCCTCCCAGTATGGCAGATCCCAAAAAATATTTTTTTTGTGCCAGTTATGTAGGTCTCCAACAGCATCTACCGGAAAACGCTCATGTCCACCGACGTCTGGCGTCCTTTCTGCACCAAAATCTCTTAGTTGTGTCTTCAATTCTTTCCCACAAATTTCCGGAGGTGGACTGTCAAACACCCTCTTGTTCTTCGTAAACAAATTCCTACTCCTACGATATGGATGATCAGGTGGTAGGAATCTTCTGTGACAGTCAAACCAACACGTTTTCCTTCCGTGTTTTAGTTGGAAAGCATCAGTATTATCTTTACAATATGGACATGATAGCCTTCCATGCGTTGTCCATCCAGATAACATACCATATGCTGGAAAATCACTTATTGTTCACATTAGTACTGCCCGCATTTGAAAGTTTTCTTTACACGAAACATCGTATGTTTCAGCACCTTGAGTCCATAGTTGTTGCAACTCATATATTAGTGGCTGAAGAAACACATCAAGTGATCTCTTAGGATGCTCTGGTCCGGGAACGAAAATCGAGATAAACAAAAACTCACATCGCAACCACAAGTTTGGGGGTAAGTTGTATGGTGTAAGAATGACTGGCCATAGAGAATATTGTCTTCCACTCTTGCCAAACGGGCTGAAACCATCAGTACATAATCCAAGGTAGACATTTCTTTTCTCATACACTAAGTCGGGATACTTTGATTGGAAATGCTTCCACGCTTTTGCATCTGAAGGATGTCTGATCTCACCATCTGTTGAGTACTCCGCATGCCATCTCATTGGTTGCGCTGTGCGTTCAGACAGATACAACCTCTGCAACCTTTCCGTCAAAGGCAAATACCACATCCTTTTATATGGCACTGGAACTCTTCCACTCGTATCTTTATAACGAGGCTTCCCACAAAATTTGCATGTAACCCGCTGTTCATCCGCTCTCCAATAAATCATGCAGTTGTCGCTGCATACATCTATTACCTGATACGATAAACCAAGACCAGCTACGAGTTTTTGAACCTCGTAGTATGAACAAGGAGCCACATTATCCTCGGGTAGAATACCTTTTACAAAATCAGCAATCGCATCCACACAGTCTTCAGCCAAATTATAATCTGTTTTAATACCCATCAATCTTGTAGCAGATGATAAAGCTGAATGACCATCTCTGCAACCTTCGTACAATGGTTGCTTTCCAGCATCCAACATATCATAAAATCTCTTAGCTTGTGCATTGGGTAAATCTTCCCCTCTAAAATGATCATTTACCATCTGCTCAGTACCTACACCATAATCTACATTCATTCTAATTGGTTCTTCTAATCTAACCGCTGGATGAGGTTCGCTAGTACTACCATGTTCATAATCAGTTTCCCCATGATGATACCAAATTTTGTAACTTCGTGTAAACCCACTCAAATATAGATGAGTCCAAACATCCCACTCTTTAATAACCTTTCTATTTTTACAATTAGAGCAAGGACATCTTAACATACCTGTTTTTGCTTCCGGTTGTCGGTGAACTAACCCCATGAATTCGGTTATACCTCGTTGGTATTCCTCCGTAAGCAATCTCGTGTTCGGATCCAAATGAGGTCGATCGATCCAAGAACGAAAATAATTTGAAGAAGACATGTTTTTTATGAATCAAATTAGTGTGTAAAGAGAGTAAGAGGGAGGATGAAGATATGGAGTGAATGAAGAGGAAGAGGGGTGCTTGTATTTATAGTTGAAATCCTGCCGACAGATCGAGGAAATTCCGACGGAATTTCGACAGAATTCCAACGCCAACGGCTAGTTCGTCGGAATTTCCTCGGAATTTTTAAAATCCCCCAACGGCTCTCTAACGGCTATAATATTTCCTCGGAATTCATCGGTTTTTTCCGAGGAATACATTTTTCCTCGGTATTCCATAAGAATATTCCGACGGATTGATATTTCCTCGGAATTCCGTCGGTATATTCCGAGGAAATCAAATTTTGTGTTTTCTCGGAATATCCTCGGAAATTCCTCGGGATATTCCGAGGATTTCATTTTCCGTCGGAATGTCCGTCAGAATACCGCTGTTTTCTTGTAGTGCAATCAGGAAAACATGAGAAAGAAAAAACATGATTTGAGCAAACAACGAAAGTTTCAGAGAAGCCTAACGCTCTTCACAATTTGGGCAAAAGAATCTACGACACAAACCACAAGCTGGGGTCTTGATTCAAACTCAAACTAACATATTTAAATAAGACAAACAAAAAAACTAAGTGGGTTTCATCGAATTGGTAAGAAGATGAAAAGCTAGGGCACAAAATCACGAACCTTTGTCTCGATTCAAAATCAGGACTGTCTTCTCCACAAAAAGCTTCAGACTTTCCAAACCAATCATCTCCATTACAGCTCTGAGCTACATGAACTGAACCCGAACCGGAGCTAACCCAAACCTTCGAGCCATGCTCCTTAATTCTCATCAACGGCTGTTTCGGCTCCGTCAGCGCCGGGGGTTTCTTGAGGCGGCGGCTGCGGAGCTGAAGGTAGCAAGAAGAGTCTCCGGCTACAGCAGAATCAGAGGTGGAGGAATTGAGCCGCTTCAGAGCTAGGGTTTTAGCGGCCCTAGTGCAAACTCCCAGGGAAGTTGGCTCGGTGGGCTCCGTATCGTTGTTGGTAATCTTGATTTTTTCATGTATTTGCCCATTTTCGGACCTTGATTCTCGGATCTTTCTATAGATGAATCTCCACCGCCTGATCAAGAAATCACATTGAATATAGATCGTGTGTGAGAAAGTAATGGAGAGTTTAAGATGATAATTCGGTAACTGGTAACGTTTCCTACTCTAAGGAAGAAGATGGAAGAGCGATTTAGAAAACTTAATCGACATCGGTCCTGCAGAGGCAAAGAAAAAGAACACGGGATTTTTTTTTTTGATCAGAAAAAAGAACACGGGATTTATTCTAACTGAAGTATGAAGTAAACATGAAGCCCATAAAAACTAAAGCCCAATCGAAATACACACTGTTTAAATGAAACGCAAAGTTTCAAGGAAGAGAGACACGTGTCAACCTCTGGTGACAGTATTATCTTACGTGGCAAGAGGAGAAGAGAGTTACACTCTTTTTTATAGTATTAGATATATAGGATTAGACAGACAAGTTTCTGAACCGACTGGGGTGGATGTATGATAAACTTGGTAATAGTATTAAACCATATATATAGTGAGGGTGAAATCAGTCTAGTAATAGGAGGGTAATACCCATGAACTCACCAATCTTCTTGATGTTTCGTGAATCTCAGAAAAGGAGGAGCCAGCCGACAATCACCTGAGAGGACGGACGCAGAGATACTCAAAGGTTGCGTGGTCAACACCATGTTAAGCAGAAACTGCATCAGAGGCAGACTTTTTGAATAGACCGACCTAGGGTTTGGCAAAAGAGAAACTCAGATAGTGTGTATGAGATGTTGGATGCGAAGCTCAAACATCGCCTATTTATAGGATCCCGGTGTTTTATTGTTAGCAAACGTTTTGATAGTAAAGTAAATAGAGGAGATGAAGAGTTTGGGGGAGATGAAGAGTTTAATCGATAGGGGACACTGATTGCAGCAGTTCAGAGTGTAACGGCTCTTCATCGAGGGATAGATACTGATAGCAGCGTTCGGATAGCTAGGGTAAATCGTCGGAGGGGAGACTCGTTCTGACATAATCGTCTCCAACCTTAAAAGCTGAGTATTTATTATTCTGGGTTTTCAGGCCCACTTGTTACTTCATAGGATTTCATTTTAACCTAATGTGTGAAGCTAGTTTCCTAAAGGGCTCTTGAGCAAATGATAAAAGGACCCAACAAATAAAACACACTCTTCGTATTACGCATCTAGGCACAATATTAAGTTGTGGATCCCATAAAGAGAGAAAAGTGCTGATGTGGATAAGCTAGATGGAGAGAAAAGTGTGGCATTATATATATGATTTTTTAATTAAAATTTAAAGTTTTGTTAACATTTATAGTTTTATTAGTTTAATCTTTATAATGAAATGTAAAACTATTAATGTGAAATTAAAACTTTGAGTTTTGGATTGAAATTAAACAATTTATGGTGGTTTAGAGTTTAGATAGTTTAAAGTGTGGATAATATAGTTATTTTGGTACAAATATTCGAACCTGTTTCAGATACATTTGTTATTTAGATATTTTTAGGTTCCTGTTGCCCATGGGGACGGGGTAGCCCCGACTTCCATAGGTCCTTGGTTCGACCCTACATCAGAACTGAACTCATCCAAACTCAGAAAGACCCAAATCAAAACCCACACATAAATTTGTAATATTCAAGCGGGACTTAATTTCAAAACAGAAAAAACGATACCCGAAAAGAATAACTCATACCTAAATGGATAGTCAATGTCCATGCCTAACTGATTTGATAAACTAATAAAAAGAATATTTCTATGTATTTAGCTAAATTAAGTGAAACAGAATAGTAAAATGAAGTGAAAAATTAAGTGACAATAAATGTAATACATTTTTATTATTTTAATTTAAGTTATTATTTTATTCATAAAACATGTATTTGAATTATGTTTTTTGGCTACGTAATTTTCCACCGATTGAAACTAAAATAAAAAAAAAAGGTTTTAGTAAAACAAACTAAACCGAACATTTAACAATAAGTAAAACCCAGTTATTTTACATTTTTGATTTTATAATTGACACACAGTTAATATTGATTAACTAATAAAAAAAAATCTTCACTATTATTATTATGGTAATATAATTAATGATATGATGTACTGTTAAAGTAATATAATTAATGAAATTGTTAAAATGAGTGAAATAGAGAAAACAATTAATGTAATTATATTAACGAAATTACTAAAAACACACTATACTTCTTTTTTATATTATTATTCATGTTTCCAAACAATTCTCATTTATACTTCTATCCCTGTTTTCAAACAGCACCAAAATGTACTTCAGTTTTAATAATATAGATTCACTGAAAAAATGTGGCAAAAGCATGGCTAAAACTGTAGTTAACAAGATAGCAACTAAAATAACATGGCTAAGTAGTAGCTAAAAATGAAATTACGAAACTAAACGTGGCAAAATTGTGGTTAGATATATAGCCACGGTTTTTGTGTGGTTAAAGCGTAGCTAATTTAGTCACGTTTCATCCCCTTGCCGGATAGTGGCTATTTTAGCCATGGTTTAGCCCGACAATTAACTAAAACATGGCTAAACCATGATTTTTCCGTGGCTTTTTACTTGTTTGTGGTACGCCCCTTTTTGTGCATGTTGGTGATGCACCTTTCGTTTACAAGTGTTTATTTATTGGTTTATGCAATTCGTTTTATCTCCAACGTGTAAAATGGCCTCTTCTACGACCATGTCACGACTCTCCCATCTTACATCCTTTCTCTATCTTCCAGGTTTGTTTCCGCCTCCACACTCTGTTTACTCGTTTATCAAATCATATGGAGCAATAGTGGGGTGGAGTACACTGGATTTATCGATCTTGGGTATAAACTGAAATGTGTCGATGGGTATTTAATGGCACCTGAGTTTATGGTTTGTCTATTTATCACATTCAGTCCGGTTTTTGGTGCTGTGATTTTGTGTTTTCTTTGGTGGTATGATAAATGAAAACTAATTATTATGTCTTCTTTCATAAAATTGGTTCTGTAGAGTATTTATTTTCCGCTTTCTTTCCTCAATATTTCTCTTGTGTTGAGTGAATGAAATGAACAAGCATTGTTGGGATTGTAAAGATCTTCCTTCCCTTCTGGCTAATGTTTTTTTTTGACAACAATTATATTACTCAAACTTGAGGTGGTCTGGGTAACCATACTGGAATAGAACAATCAATATAAAAAACATTTCTATGAAAAGATCTCGCAGTCTTAGCTAAAGAGTCTCAAATTTCATTTTGTGCCTTTGGAATATGAGAAACCTTGAAGTATGGAAAGCATATTTGCAACGTTTTTATGGTCTCCAATTCCGTTGCAAAACTTGGCCAAACTTGAGGTCCATTTATCATCGCGATCAGATCCTTGAAATGAAATATGTCCCAAAGCTCTGACATGGCGAATTTTGTAGCATGCTCTCTATGCCCATTGCAGTGCTTCTACTTCCGAATGAAATGCAGTCTCTCGTCTCCTTAAGTTTCGCATTCCCATGAGCTGAATCTTTCCAAAACAATCCTTCCAAACCCATCCGCATGATATCACTCAAATTACCCTAAGGAGTGAATTACTCTCTCAAATAAAAGATTCGGATGTAGTACTAAGGAATAGAATCCACAGAGACTCTAGGATTACACAATAGATTATGGTTTTGGAATAAATCTAGATTAAATGGTTTATAAGTTTTAAAACAGTTAATGGAGTGGTGAGCAAGTGTATTGCTCGACTGATTTGTTTTGGGGTTGTTAACAGTTGGAAGAAATAGCTAGATTCAGGTATATTCTCAAGTATGATAAGTAAAACTTAATTTGGGTTTTTAGGGGTTTATTGATGTTAATCATTCTTGAATTCAAACTTTAGATATAATCAATCTGATTATCTAATATGGATCTCGGATTTCAACTCTCGTATGTTAATCACGAGAAAGTCTCGATCGATTATTCGTTACGAATATCGATCGATACACCTTTCAAAATATCGATCGACAGGGCTATCACTGCGTCGATCGATACTTCTTCCAGAGAGCTTTACGGACAGGTTTGATCTAAATTCTCTAACTCACTAGACCAACTCTCGTCTGTATCTAGTCAGTTAGATCATACTAGTTATTTTCAGGTATTGAGTAAAGCAATGGCTTGATCTCAATTAATCCTAGGATCTAAATTTAAAGGGTGATCAATCCTAAACTTAGCTTTAAGCATAATTAGATGAAAGAATTATATTTCTAAACACCCTAACAATTGTTGTTGTCAGTAATACATTTATCAACCTATTGAGAAACCTAAATCTAACAATAAGGATTACTCAAACATATTCATCGAACACATAGTTATGATGGTCTGAATAATACTAAAATAAAATGAATAAATAGAGTAAGCAACAAAATGAATAAAAGCAATAGAGTTCAAGATCTTCTCTATTTTGCAGTGTTGATCTATCTCTCCAATTCTAAGCTCTCCCCTTTCAATGGTGGCTTCTTGCTTCCTCCAAACTAGGTCTAAAAAGGTCTCTAGGCAAGTCTGCCTCTAAAATGATACAAAACCCTAATAAATAGCCTAACAGGCGGCCAGAGACTTAGAATGTAATTGTTGAAACTTTTGTGAAACTTTAATTCTGCTAATTTGTCATTAACTCCCGGGTGGCTTCCCCGTCGATCGATATGAAGAGCTCATCATCGATTGATATTCCTTGGTAACTATCGGTCGATATTCTGACAAATAATCGACCATCCAGCAAAGGTAAGAAAGTCTCCAAATAGCTCCAAATACATCATTTTCTTCCAGATAGTACCTGAACCTGTAATTACTCTAAATAGACTCTATATAGTAATAATATATCTTAAAACACTCATAAATCATGGTTAAAAATGGGTGAAATCCATGGTCTATCAACTCCCCTAGACTTACTCTTTTGCTTGTCCTCAAGCAAAACACAACAGAGCAGTCTCTCTCAGAGAGGTTTGAAAACATCAGGAACTCACATGATTTAAAACTTAGAATCATCACCTCTACAATATTGCAATCCATATCTAAAAAGTCCTAATTACAAAAGCACTTTATACAATATCCTAGCTTAACAACCAAATTCATCTAGCCAGCAACTTAAACAAATCTTGTCTGACATTCCCCTCTACCAACCTCATTTCTTTGCATAAATAAAAGTGTAGGCTTTACCTTGGGAGTATCGATCACAGGATGCAAGGATTCTCAAACAAGTATTTGGATCTGCAGGTAAAAGTTAGTTCTTATCTTTTCTCTCTACTAATTTCTCTCTTTAGTCAAAGTCTGTTTATTGCAGGTTGATTGACCAAGATTGGACATGCTTCCATGAATCAAGCCTTAATGGTGGTTTCCACCAAGTCCTGTTCACTTCTTTTTGACCTATATCCAAGAATTCATATGAATCGAACCTTGATGATTGCCGCAACCAAGTCCCGTTCGAATTCTTTTTGTTGGAGTCCTTATGAAGCAAGCCTTAATAGTTGTAGCCACCAAGTCCTGTTCGGATTTCACCTAACTAAAACCTATTTAATAATTTTTTTTTTAAATCTAGGCTCAAAATAGAGAGAGAAAAGGTGACACATCTACACAAGGCTTTACCTTCCAGACTTGTTTGAAGAATCCGATTCCATGTATACCAAGCCCCAAGACAAGCAGTTGTGTCAAGTTTAGTGTTGGAGGTCAGCTTTGGTTCCTTCAAACAATCTCAGCAAGTGTGGATAGGTTACAGGTTGATCCACTTTAGTATCTTTAGTACTATGTGCAATCAGAAAGTTTAAAATGGTGCTAAAAGAGTGGTTAGATAACAAGCAAAAATCTAATAAGATCATTATCCCCTTCTTGGCTCAATAAATACTTTTTGTTTTTGAAAATATAATTTAAAAATTCATGAATAAACTAATAGCACTAAGTACCTCCCCCAGACTTAAACTTCACTGTCCCCAGTGATATTCAGTCTAAGATTGGTTGGTTAGAAAATAAATAATAACTACTAAGTTAAAATGTTAGACAAGAGAAAAGAATGTTCGTACCCATCTGTCTCGAGTGTCGATTGATATATACAACTCTCGATCGATCGACATAAGCGCATTACTGTCGATCGACGTAAGGACCTCGTCGTCGATCGATAGCGCCTAAACAGAAATTTTTTGTGCTAGCTGCATTGTCAGTGTGTCTAACCCATAAAAATATGTCAGCTAGGTTAGCTCTGTTAGACAATCCAAACACATGCAAGGTCAGCAAAATAAATAAACTCCAATCATAACATAGAATAATAAGTTCGAATGTAAATCTTAATAGTACGAAGGTAAAAGAAAACATAAGTAGATAAGGATAGAGATATGAGGACTAGTCCTCATCAGTGGTGTCGTCGCTGGAGGTGCCTCTGCGCTAGCGTGATGGTCATGCTGCCAACGGTGAGCTGGCTCGCACACTCCTTCTGCTCGAACAGCGACATCTCGATACTCTGGCCCAGATGGCAGTGAGAGCATCGACTACGACGCGCTGGAAATCTCCCTCAGGGCGTGTAGACATGTCTGACATAGGCGGGAATGGCGGGAGTGCGGCCTCGGGCTGATGCGGCTGAGGTCCTCCAGGGCGCGGAGGAGGCGTGGGTCAGGGCGGAACTGAATGCTAGCGAGGCCGTGGTCGAAATCCGTGAGTGTAGGAAGTGGCAACCTCACCAAGTGCGTGTCGTTCTCGTCCCTGAAGCACCAGTCACGGTCTCCCTTGAGCCACTGAGTGCTCGTGAGATGTGATGCGTCCATGTAGACGATCCGGTCATCCATCTCAGCATCATCTAATGGAACTCCGCAGTGTATGAAAATCGGGGTAAGTAGGCTCCCGACCGTCTCCTTCTTCCTTCCCTGTGACTGAAACGACTTCATCTTAAGCTTGACCAGATGCTCAGCAAAGACGGCTCCAATGTTGGGCCACACGTCGTCCGCGGGCTCCTCTATATCCTCCATGTGAACCAAACTCCTCACCGCGTAATAGGCTAATGTGAGCTCGTGCACCCTAACCTTATTAGATTCCATTTTGCACAACAAAGTGTTGGCAAGGACCTTCATGAAGTAGCGCAGATTTGGGTGACGGATGTCTGTCTGAAGAGTTTTGGCGGACTCGAATTAACCGGTAGCTATGTGCTCCCAGAATGTCAAAATCCCTGGGAATTCGGGTACGATGGCGTGCTGATGCTCGTTTTCGAACCCGTAGATAGTGCAGAGAGTCGAGATAGGTACTCTGTAGCAGATGCCGCGAATGAAGAAGGTCAAGACACCCTCGTTAGCTCTCTTTTCCCTCTCGTTGGCATAATAGACGTTTACCGTGGCCATGAACTGGCGGACCAGCTCTGGGTAGAGAACCTGTGGGTTAGTGGCCAAGTTCCCCATACCCAGCTCTACGAACAAGTCCTCGAGGCCCGATTTGATGCCCAAAGCTTGGATCACGTATGGATCGACGAACCGCGTCGGCTCGATGGAGACCTTCAGCCACTCATTGTAGAATATGCTGTCATAGTCATCCCACGTGTCCACGATCGCGCGGTTTCTACATGCCGCGGTCTTCGCCGCTTTACGTGTGTCGTCCAAGCGGTCAAAGAGTGGGATAGGTTCGTCTTCGCGCTCGCATGGCCAAGGGTATTGGTCGCGAACCAGCGGTGGTGGTGGAGCTGGGCTACTGCCGCCTATGTCGAACCTTCGCTTCGTCCTCCTTTCATACATCTGCAACCAAAAACCATAAACGAAAATAGGAGTTCAGTTCGGTTTGATGGTTTGGTGCAATATCGATCGACGGAACTAGTGGATGTCGATCGATGTTTCGGTTCGACAATCGATCGATGAAACGTGTGTATCATCGGTCGATTTCACCTTCGCGGGAACCTGCAAAAACCCATTGATGCAATTCGAAGTGCATGACATATATAATTGGTTTAATCGATCAGTAGTCCCTATTCTATCACTCCTTTAGCATGAATCGATCTATAAGGGCACAAAAATCCCGGTTCTAGCTCATTCTCTATTTCAACCCTAGGAAGAACTAAAAGTTAGAAAATTCTGTGTTCATACCATGATGATGCGTGAGTTAGGCGATCTAGACGGATAGAGGGTCAAAAATCGAGTGGATTGAAATCTTCGGAATTGGCCGAAAAACGAGAGAGAAAAGAGATGGGAGTGTGTTCTTAGGGTTTTCGGGTTTGTGTGAATGTCGACTTATGTGTAGACTTAATACGAGCCCGCGTCTGTTGATTTATTATCGATCGATGACGGAGGGTCTTTCTCGATCGACAGACGGTACGTATAAATCACTCCTTTTTTTACTAAATTCTAATTATCGAAAAACTAGAAATGAGTTGCCTCCCATTCAGCGCTTATTTTAAGTCTTTAGCTTGACTCGACGTTCGATTTTCTAATTATCGGGAAGTGAGTCTAAGTTTATAGTCCCGATATTTGGCGGTTTAGCCCAATAATGCTTTACTCGTTGGCCATTTACCGTGAATTCGTCTCCTTTATTATTTATAAGCGTAATGACTCCATAAGGATTTATGTTCACAACAGTGAAAGGACTTGACCAACGAGATCGGAGTTTTCCGGGGAACAGTGTTAGCCGAGAGTTATATAGCAGCACTTGATCATTTGGTTCAAAGTGTCGGAAAATGATCTTTTTTATCGTGATATGCTTTCCTCTTTTCTTTGTATATCTTCGAACTCTTGTAGGCTAAATGTCTAATCTCATCCAGCTCGTTGAGCTGCATGAGCCTCCTTTCGGCAGCCGGTTTGATATCGAAGTTTAATAATTTAATAGCCCAGGCTGCCTTGTGTTCCAGCTCGACTGGTAAGTGACATGATTTCCCATACAGTAGGTGAAAAGGGGTGGTTCCTAAAGGAGTTTTGAACGCGGTCCGGTATGCCCAGAGTGCGTTGTCCAATTTTCTTGATTGTTCCTACAGTCTTTTTGAGATGTTCCTACAGTCTTTTCTAAGATTTCTTTGATCTGTCGATTTGAGACTTCTACCTACCCGCTTGTCTGCAGGTGGTATGGTGTAGCAACTCTATGGTGCACTCCGTTCTTCCGGAGTAGTCCTTCAAAAATCTTGTTAATGAAATGGGATCCACCGTCACTTATGACTACTCGGGGAATTCCAAATCTCGGGAAGATGATGCTTTTGAAAAGCTTAATAACGACAGACGCATCATTCGTTGGGGAAGCTACTGCTTCGATCCATTTTGACACATAATCAACAGCGACTAAGATGTACTTACTCCCGTAAGAGGAAGGGAAAGGACCCATGAAATCTATTCCCCAACAGTCAAATACTTCTACTTCTAGAATAGATTTCTGTTCCATTTCATGTCTTTTACTGATTTTTACTCTCCGTTGACATCTGTCGCATTGTGGTATGAATGCATGAGCATCGCGAAACATGGTTGGCCACCAGAATCCTGCTTGAAGGATTTTTGATACCGTTTTAAAGGTCGCAAAATACCCAGCATAATCGAATCCATTGCATTGGAATAAAATGTCGTGTATCTCAGTTTCGGCGACGCAGCGTCTATACATCCCGTCAGAGTAGTCTTTGTAGAGATATGGTTCGTCCCAGTGATATTTCCTAACTTCTCTTAAAAACTTTTTCCTTGTATAGCCTCGCAACTCTTCGGCCTCTATGTCAGCAGCTAAATAGTTTACTATATCAGTGTACCAAGGTCTGCTATTTGAACCTTGCCCAACCGCATGCACTTCCCAATATAGACTTTCATCTACGGGGGAAGCGCGGTCTGGGTACAACTCGTTGTACGCGACATTAACTTTTATATCGAAGGTGAGGGTTCTAGGATTCGTCTTTTTGCTTAGATCATCTGAAGTGTCGATCGACTTACTATCGTCGTCATCGATCGACATGGTACACCTGTAATTGATCGACATGGAATCGTTGTCGTCGATCGACAGGTCCTCGGAAGTGAGACATACATTCCCGATGAATGAATCCGTTTGGTAAACGTTTTCAGTTGGTAAGAAGTCATCGATAGGGACGTCGTTTTCTATTCTTATCCGGGAAAGATGATCTGCAACTCCGTTTTCTACTCCTCTTTTATCTTTAATCTCGATGTCGAATTCTTGAAGTAGAAGGATCCATCGCAGGAGTCGTGGTTTCGCATCTTTCTCTTGCATTTAATATGTAATTGCAGCGTGGTCAGTATGGACAATGACTCGTGAACCGACCAGATATTGGCGAAACGTTTTGAATGCATAAACTACAGCAAGAATTTCTTTTTCCGTTGTTGCGTAATTCCTTTGTGCCTCGTCGAGTGTTCGACTAGCATAATAAACTGCATGTAGCTTTTTGTCTTTCCTTTGGCCCAGAACCGCTCCTACATCGAAATCGCTTGCATTGCACATGATTTTGAAAGGAAGATTCCAGTCAGATGCTTGTACGATGGAGGCGATTATCAAGGCTTTCTTTATTTCCTCAAAAGACTTTACGCATTCTGGTGTGAAGTCGAATTTAACTTCTTTACAGAGAAGGGAAGTGAGAGGTCTAGCGATTTTGCTAAAATCTTGTATGAACCTCTTGTAAAATCCGGCATGTCCGAGAAAACTTCTCACGTCTTTTACGTTTGTGGGTGCCAGCAAACCGGTCATTACTTTAATTTTTGCCCGATCTACTTTTATTCCAGCAGCGGACACTTTATGTCCTAGGACGATTCCATCGTTAACCATAAAGTGGCATTTTTCCAATTTAGAATGAGGTTCTTTTCTTCACATCTTGCCAAGACTTTACATAGGTTATCGAGACAGTTTTTTAAACTGGATCCATATACTGAGAAATCGTCCGTAAAGACTTCCATGAAATCTTCTATCATATCAGTAAAGATTGACATCATGCATCGTTGGAAGGTGGCAGAGGCATTACAAATACCGAATGGCATTCTACGGTATGCGAATGTTCCGTAAGGGCATGTAAATGTGGTCTTTTCTTGATCGTCAAGATGTATAGGGATTTGGAAAAATCCAGAGTATCCGTCAAGAAAACAGTAATATTGGTGATTTGCCAATCTTTCCAACATTTGATCAATGAAAGGTAAAGGGAAGTGATCTTATGTGGCAGCATAAAAATCAATTGAATAAGAATCAATTGAATAAGAATCACTTAATTAGGATGTGGCTTATGTGGCATAAGAATCAATTGAATAATTTGTAAGTCCAAAATCTAATTGCTAGAAAACCTTATAGAACAAACGTGTACTGTATATGATTTATGGTATACGATAAGCAAATTGGTAAACCAAACTCGAGCATAAAAGGAAAAAAATAAATGTCTTGCATTTAAGATGGAAGACAAAAAACGTGTTTAAGTATATTCATATTCATACGTCGTCCAATACAAATACAAAATAGTATACTAAAGTTTCAACATAAAACCTTGGTAGCCTAACATATATAATCACGCTTTTCCATTATGGAATCATATATAAACGATGATGTAAATATGGAATATTTGATAATCCTATATAATCATATACAAACGGTGATATAATCTGTGAGTTTTTAAGTCTTTGATAATCCTATATAATCATACAGAGGATTATTGTTCTGTATATTTAGTGTTGGAAAACAGAAGAAGGTGTCCAATTTTGTATTGTTGATGTTGGTTCTATGTGGAAGTTATCTTTTAATTGAACCAAACAACATTCAAAAAAAAAATTGGTCGGTATAACATATTAATCTTCGCAAACCAGTATACACATTTCGAAGAAGTGTAATTTAGTTACATATAAATGATGTTTTCCTTATTAGACCAAACAATTAAATACTATTAACTTAATACTCTTATGCTTAAAATATCGAATATAATTGGCTTAATACACAATTCGGTATGAGGTAAATATAGAAAATTTATATTTAAGATGCAAAAACTTTGAAACCAAGCCAAAAATTGATAATATATTTTCGGGGAGTTAAGAAAAATTATAATAATTGAGTTCTCTATTTTTTTTATTAGTTTATGGTAATTATCAACGACGTTAACCTAACAGCAAATACTATATAAACGATTAGATATCGGCTTTAATAAAACATGAAGATATTTCAGTTTTTAAATAGAGCATTTTTCTTTTTCTTTTTTTTTACTATTTAAAATAATTATTAAACATATTAAATTAATAATAATAATTTGAATAAAATAAAAATAAGATAAATTAGGAATCCTTAATATTATTAAATAAAAAAAATATTAGTACATGTATTTGTCAACAAAAAAATAAAATTATGTTTTGTTTAATTTGATAAAAATGAAAAAAAATTAACTTAAAAAATATATTAAATTACTAAAATCAACATTTTGAGTATGAAGATCATTTCAATAAAAATAAATTATATATATAAATATTATTAATTATGCTATATAATTTACATATAAATATGAAACTATATATTAGTTAATCGTTTTATTCTGTATATATTAAATACCAAACCATATCCATATACCTCGGTTTCTTAAAAAATAACATCATTCAGTATTACTAAATTCAAACCACTTTCTCTATTACGGTTCGTTTCAGTCCTAATTGGTTTGGTTTTACCGTATTGAAAATCAGATTAAGTTTTTCTAACCGCTGATATGCTTTTCCAGCCAGTTCCGAGTTATACTAATAATCAGATTTTAATTAAACCGGTAAACCCGATCAAAACCCGTTAAAACTCGCTAAACTCGGTGATCCGATTCGATATTAAAGCCCGGTTTTCTTAAATTCAGTTTACAAGAATAAAAAATTACAAATTCTGAAAAGCTTTCATTAAAAGTTTCATATTTTTCCAATATATATCTAAATAAAATAGTTTTCATTATATTTTTATATTTTAATATTATTTTTGAAGTTTTCATTTTGTTTTCATATCAACTTTAGATTCTAATAATGATATAATGTTTATATAAATAATTTTATAGTTATACATATATATATATATATATATAGTTACTTAATTTAAAATTAGGTTAAAATTTTAAACCTGACTGAACCGGTTGGATTGGTCCGATGATTGATCCCACTAGAATGTTGAGTCAATATCAAAACATTGCTTTAAAGACTTGCCAAATTTGTAGTTGTTTTTTTAATATTTTTATTTTCCATCTTATGTAAAATTGTGAAATTGTGAAATTCGTGTAAAATCTATAAGTCCATATTGATCTGGTCCATGAAAAATTCAAAGGTTTTTCGTCTAAAATTTCAATTACAAATGGTCTCATTCCAACTTATATATGATTATATAAAAACACAGTTGTATAGATATAAAAAGATCCAACACATATACATATTTAATTTGTTAATACTATATATTTTAAATTTTAGTTATGTAAACTCATCCTGCGCAGAGCGCCGGTCTTATCCTAGTATATGATTAAAATGATGAATTAATTTTTGCACATAAAAAAATTTTGAATACAAACTGAAACCAAAATCGTACCATACAAATCACATTAGACTCGAGTCGGATTGGACACCCTAATTTTGGTAATATCCCGTAATTCACTCATGCTCGTTTTTACGTGAACACGAAAGTAGGTCAATTGGGTTTTCTTAAATACCTGCTCCATAATCCAAATCCGGTTTGGAAAAATAGATTAAAACCGGTACGATTCATCCTAAACTTTCTTTAACCCTCTGAATCGCGAACACAGAGGGACTTGTATTTATTTATAAAGACCCAACTCAGAAGCCGTTAAACCCTAACTGTCGCCTTTTCTTCTCTTTTCCAATTCGTAGCTATTCCCTCGCCGACGAATGCAAGGGAATCGCGACGGCTCGTGGTCCCAGGGCTCCTCCGGCAACGGTGGAAGCGGCAGAGGAAACGGTGGTTATCTTCCTCAATCTACGAATCTTGTGTTTCCCAATTTCAGTCTCCAACAACAACCTATTCGATACCCTCTGCCTCAGTTTCCGACGAGCTACTACCGCCCTAACTTCCCCGACTACTCCTTCGGAAACCCTAATTTCCAGAATCTCAATTTCCACCATCCCCAATTCGGCGGTGGCGGCGCGAATGTCTTCCTTCAATCCCATGTACCGAGCTTCGCCCTCCCTCCCCAGCCTCCGCCGTCTAGCAACGACATCAGTTCCTCTCAGGAACGTGGAGGAGCAATCGCAGTCGATCGCCCTTCCTCGAAACGAAGGCGCAAAGAGGGGACTGATAAAGAGGTCCCAAAATCTCTACCGATTCCTGCTACTGTAGGCGCTGATGATAGTGGTGGTTCTCGAACCCATGGAGGGACCGCTTCTTCTTCGGAGAAGCCTTCCTCGAAACAGCCGAAACGGAAAGTAGAAGTCATGCGGATTGATAAGGCTGTCAACGAGACGCGTAAGGCAGTGATTGCTGCTGGAGAGAGCGTTTCTTCTACTAGAGTCTCGAGATCGGTTCTAGAAGAACTTCAAGCTGATTCTTGGCGTACATTAGGGGTGCAGATGCAAGATGTTCCTTCTCTTCGCCAACTTATGGCCCTGGAAGGCAAGGTAAAAGCTTTACAACAGCAAGTGTGTTGTTTTTTTACCAGTGATGAAAAGGGCAAAGGTTTAGCCTTTTATGTGCGTTTCTCGATGTCTTGTAGGTTAATGCATTTATTCATTGCTATGTTGGGGCTAGAAGAATCGTGACCCTGTATGATTTGGAGATGGCAATATGTCGAAACGAGTTTGTTGATTCTTTCGATGATCTGGAACTGGGACCTTTGCTGCAACATTCACTAGTCTTGCTCTATTTTCCATCCATATCCAGCTCTAGTGGACCCGTTCAGATCACTACTGAGGAGATAATATCATTTCTTGATACCTATCTCTACACTTATATTACAGATGATGTCAAGGTCGATGAGTTCCTTAATTTCGTTGCTACTAAAAAATCAGTTGCAAGCAAAGAAAACCTTGGTGTGCGTATTCAGAGCTTACGGTATGATTTTGTTCTTTTTTTTAATTGAATTATCTAAACTTGCTTAGGAGTTTAATTATCTAAACTTGCTTAGGAGTTTAATTAGTTTGATAGTATTAAGGTTTATTTAAAAATTTACTCCCTCCCCAAATCTAGTAATTTATTCGAGAGTATTGAACTTTTGTTACTTGGCTTTTGATTTCATTCACTTTAAGTGGTGAATAAGTATCTAGTAATAGGTTGAGGACTGGAACATCAGTGATGTGCTCGGTTTGATATGTCGTTGTGATTTAGAAAGAAATGAGTCTTATCTGCATGCTCATGTATAGTTTTAGAAATTTGCTGACTAGTCATTTGAATGGAGTTTGCACATATAAGTTTTACATCCAATTCTTTATCTTTATTGCAAAATTTGCTATTGATTTGATTCCATTTCATGTTTATATTCTTTTTTCACATCTTTGTTACCGCAACAGATGTCTTTTCATAGTTCTATTGTATGAATTGGTTGCAGATGTTTTCGTATTGGCTTTTCAATGATGAATCTGCTTTTCTAAGACGCATTACCAGACGCATTCGTATGAATTGCGTTAGCTGATTATGTGATTAATGCATTTTTTTATAGGATGCATGTATCTTACATTCAAGACGCTAAGAGAAAAGAAGGTGAAACGTTGAAAATCTTACTGACTGAACTGCACCAGAAGCATAACATCCCCTCATCAAAGAAACAATCGAAAGTTAAATCCCTTACCATCTCTGAGCGCGCGGAATCATTTGCTTTACAGCATAAGGATTATTGTGGCAAGCATACAAGATTTGATTCATCAAGCTCAGAAGACAACGATAGTGTTGATTATGAGGTTCAAAATCTTAAAACTTCTGACCATACCAGTTGTTGTCCATATCCATCTGTTGCGGAAGAGATGAAGCGGCTTGGGGGCTCCGATAAGAAAAGGAAGGATGACAATCCTAGTCATGGAAAATCCAGTTCGTCCAAATCGCTTAGGAGACGCCCCACCAAATTGCTAAGAGAAAATGCGAAACGAGAGATACCTAAATCAGTAGATTATTCTGATGATAAGAAGATTTTCGGTGTCGATGAGGCTGACTTCACACTTGACGAAGGGGCTTTGAGAAAGTTCATTTCGATTTGGAAGGACCCCTGCAAAGAGCTAAGCACTTCAACTGTAAGTTCGTGTTCGGTATATCGAGGTATATCGAGATTGTATGACTGTTTGAATCATATATAAGATACATCTTTTTACTTAAATCTGAAAGAGAATTAGTTCAAGCAAGAAGCTGTGAGGCTGCATGTTTGTATATTTCCTAATACTCTCTTTTATTTTTGTAGGTTGTTGAGAAAATGCTGTCTTTTTACCACTTGGGGGGCTCTGAAGTACGAAATGAAAGAGCTAAAGCAATGTCATCATTTCCATTTGTTGGATTACTAAATGTCGCTGTGAGTGTTCATATTTGAATTTTTGCATTTTCGTTTGTGTGATTTCCCGAGATGCCCTTCTTCGTTTCCTATGCTTTAATTAGTTCAATCTAATTTTATTTCTGAAATTACCATTATGAGGGAAACTTCTTCTACTTGGTATAAAGCTGTTGGTTTTTGTTTTCCTGCTCATATTTGTGTGGCTCAAACGTATTTGCTCGAGTCTGAGACTTAGCACCCAGTTGCAAGGTCTTGGATTTGAGTTTGGCAAATGTAAAAAATTCCCTAGTTCAGCTTTGCTCTTTGATTCTGCATGTGCACATCACAATGTCACTGAGGCAGGCTGGAACAGGATAAAAATACTACTCTGTTGATAAACTAGTGTCCCTTTGTCACCATATTTTCTTTAATTAAATAATAGAAAGCTTCCAACAGCTGAGGTTGCAGATTTTCTTTCGAAATATCAATTAGGGAATATATATATAAAAACCTGGTTGTCCTTTTTATACGCCTGAATTTGACAGGGAGATTATGGCATTTTTTTTGTCAGCTGCTTTCACTTTCTTTTCATGCAAAAAGCTTCTTGTTTTGTGTTCCAGAGTTTTCTGGATTGTCTTTCTTCAGATGTCTTAGTTTCTTCCCGGCAATCAGATTTTCCCTACTGTAATAATCAGAAGAAAGTAAAACTCCAGTGGTGCAAGAAACTTTTAGGTGCAGGGGGGAATCTGTTTCCGGGATAATATCTCGTTTTTTCTTCTTGATTTTGATCATTTATTTTTGTTTTTGCTCAAGGAAAAAGTTGCAGATGTTTGCCGCAATTAAGTAGTAATATAATTTGTACCCTTTTATGGATGAGTTTTTCTATGGGGTTTCTTAGTCATTTGTACCCTTATATCCATCTTTCACATGTACAAAATCATTTTAGAAAATTGAAAAAGTCCATCTTGTTTAGCTTAATAGTGCGCTTGTTTTCTGTAGATTGACTTTTATCTTTCTCTGTAGCTTGATTCATGTGAGTTTTTGAACAGTAGATGTTATAGATGTTTCTGGAACAATGTAGATGTTTTACCAGTGTCTTCTAAATCAAAATCAGCTTTTTCAATGTGATTTTTCTGCTTATCGTGATGTGGAAAATATTATATGTTCAAGTATTCTCATTATCCTGATGTGGAAAAATATAATCTGTTCAAATGAAAGTTAACTTCCTCTGGAAGCATTCATCGTATGATATTTCATCTTAAACTAAGAAATCTACTGATGTTTTTTCTTCTTTAATTTTTTATTTCTTTCTTGTGCTGCATTTGCAGGTAACCTCAATGAGACGTGGAACGTGTGATAGTATATATGATACTTTGCAATTAGCGAGCCAAAGTGATACGACTAATCCATGCACAGGAAATCAGGTAGATGATATTAAGCCAAGCGAAGACAATGAGTTAAACAAAACTCAGCATGTTATGCTTCCAAAACACAGTGAGTATATTTTTGTTCTCTATATTCAGTACTGCTCTGTGCTTGTTGAATTTTGGTTAGTTATTTGTTTTATATCAAATTGTCTGGTCAATCACCACTGTAGCATCATGATATGTACTTTATTTGAGCAATTCAAATACTACATAATTCAACTATAATCGAATGGGAACTGTTTCCTGGAATACTTTATCTAATAAGCTTTTGTGGCACGGTGGCAGTTTTTTGTGCTCGTCATTTCTATTGCAATTTGCAATCTGATCAATTTTATCTATTAGGTAATACTGCTGAAGAAATTATCAGAAGGCTTTCCTTGCATTTTGAGCATGATCTTTCTGGAGAGAAGCTCATCAGTATCTTTAGGAAGCTGCAGACTTGCCAGATTTTGTTGGCAGAGCAGTTTCAAGTACAGGATTTTGAGTCTCTTGGTTGGGGTGAATTTTCCACTTTCTTGGAGAAACACATGTTACTGCTACCAACACAACTTCGAAGGTTTCTAGCCAGAGAATTACGGGAAGAGTATCCTCTGGAGGTCCACGTGAATGAGAATCTGTTGACTCAATTGCTATCGCAAGCTTCTGAATTTGCAGGTGGCAATGAGATATCTAGACAGATGGTGGCTCGACTGCTTGCAGAACAATTTCCAACAGTTTATCTCCAGGTTGTAGGAAAAGATTCAGAGGAAAATTTCACTGAAATCATCAGTAGCTACAAGAACAAATCTGGTTCTAAATGTCTCCTCTTTTCTTCAACATTGCTGGGAGCTGAAAAATCTTTGACCAGTAAGCATTTAGAAGAATCCCCGACAGTGGGAAATACTAGTGACTCGGGAAGCAGCCCACTGAATGCTGTTTCATCCAAAGAGATTTTAGATGTTCTGCTTAGAGCTCCGTTTTTGTCAGATTTAAATTCATGGTGTCACTGGGATCTTAAGTTTGCCCCATACGCTGGTCCTCTTATGGGGTGTTTGAATGAGATTAATTCAAAAGATCTGCTGTGTCTAGTGACAAAGGATGGTAAGATTATCCGCACAGATCCTTCTGCAACAGCAGATTCATTCTTAGAGGCTGCTCTTCAAGGGTCTGCTTACCGTACTTCTGTGCAGTTATTGTCGTTGATATCATTGAATGGACGAACACATCTACCATTTTCCCTACTAAAATGCTACGCAAAACGTGCATTTGAAGTATTTGTAGATAACCATTCCAAGGAGATGGATCTAGATGGTAGGAATTCTCTTGGGAACGTGCGCGGGCCAGTACAGTTCAGTGCTTCTTCGGACAAAGTGATAGTTGGAGAACAGAAAACTAAAGTGGGTAAAAGTGACTATGCTGCTTCAAAATTCCTTCTTGATTGTCTGGGCTATTTACCTGGGGAGTTTTGCTGTTTAGCTGCTGATGTCTTGCTATCGGGACTGCGTTCTGTTGTTAAAGATGCTCCCACAAGAGTTTTGTCTGCATGCGAGCATACAGAGCAGCGCATCATGCTGCACGATGCCGGATTGCGGCTAGGCATTGTTGAGTGGATTAATGATTACAGTAATTTTTGCTCATCATCTGTGCTAGACTCTGCAATAGTGGAAACTGCTTCGTCCAACTTAGATTCTGGCGCAGGTTTTGTTCAAGAACTGGAGGACCCAATTCATACCGACGAAAGTTGCATGATCGTATCAGAGACACTGTGTGAAGATAATAAAGAGCCTCATGGATCTTGTCACACTTTTGGTGGTGCTGGGGATTTATGTGATTCTGTTGGGGAGGCATTTACCCAAACTGCACCTGAGTTTCATGATAATCCAGCCTCAGTTATTGATTTAATCAGACGGGATGAGTTTGGGCTGGATTCAAGTTCTTCTGGTGCCGAGACCAGTATGTTGCAGAAACAACATGCTCGGTTAGGAAGAGCACTTCAGTGTTTGTCCCAGGAATTGTATTCTCAGGATTCACACTTTATTCTTGAACTCGTGAGTATTATTTCCTTATTTCTTTCTTTGTTCATCATCTTCTTAGAAGCATATTAATCGAGTTTGTTTTAATACACAATTGGTCAATTCTTATGCATTGTGTATCCTATAATCGAGTTCTAGCGTGCCCTAAATGATTAGTAATTAGGCGGTACTGTTATGCTGTCAACTGGTAGATGTTTCAGTTATCGTTATCCTTGTAATGGGAGAGGGATAATGAGTAGTCAAATGTTTGTTTGTCCTGGGAGGGACTTTAATGGTTCTCGTCTGTTGAAGAAAATAGATAGATAATATCACAGGTTGTTAGATGTTGTCTTTATCACTTTTCATCATCTTACTTTCCTGCTATTGTTGCTTCAGGTTCAAAATGCTGATGACAATAAGTACCCTGAACATGTGGAACCCACACTCACATTCATTCTTCAGAAGACTGGGATTGTTGTATTAAACAACGAGTGTGGTTTCATGCCTGAGAACATTCAGGCCTTGTGTGATGTTGGTCGATCAACAAAGAAAGGATCTGGTGGATACATAGGGAAGAAAGGAATTGGCTTCAAGTCAGTGTTTCGGGTATGTGCAAAGAAAATTCATTGTATAGATTATGATTTTGTTCTTTATGTGAATGCTACTATGGAACCCATGCTTAAATGAGGTAGGATTGGCCATGGGAATAGCTATTACGAAACAAGTCAGCTTGAAAGACGTATATGAGCGTTAACGCCAAGTGATAGAAAGATTATAGCAATTTCTTTCTTAAATAACTACTTATAATATTTTTGCTTGGTTTCGCTTCCAGGTTTCTGATGCTCCCGAGATCCACTCAAATGGTTTCCATTTCAAGTTTGATATAAGTGAGGGTCAGATTGGATACATTTTACCGACTGTTGTACCTCCACATGATGTCGAATCACTTACCAGCATGCTATCTGGCCGTGCTTTACAACTGAAAGATGCAAAATGGAACACCTGCATTGCACTTCCTTTCAGAGCCCTTGATTTCGAAATAACAACAGTGAATCACATTGAACCTATGTTTTCAGACCTTCATCCTTCTTTATTACTCTTCCTACATCGCCTCCAGTGCATAGTATACAGAAACATGCTTGACGATTCTCTCTTGGTCATGAGGAAAGAGGTTGTGAGCAAAAATATCGTAAAGGTTTCATGTGGGGAAAATAGCATGACATGGTTTGTAGCATCAGAGAAATTAAAGTCTGCTCTTCGTGATGACGTTCAGACAACAGAGATTTCCATAGGATTTACTCTTGACATGCTAGAAGATGGAACTTACAGATCTTGTATGATTCAAGAACCCGTTTTTGCTTTTCTTCCTCTAAGAACTTATGGTTTGAAATTTATTCTACAAGGGGATTTCATCCTTACATCGTCAAGGGAGGATGTTGATGAGGATAGTCCTTGGAACCAGTGGTTGTTGTCAGAATTTCCGGGTTTGTTTGTTGGTGCTCTAGGGTATTTTTGCAGTCTCCCTTCTTTCGACCAGAATCTGGGTAAAGCTGTGTCCTCATACATGCAGCTTGTGCCTCTCGTTGGGGAAGTGCATGGGTTCTTTTCTTCTCTCCCTCGTTCCATTATATCTAGATTGAGAACAACAAATTGCTTGCTGCTTGATGGAGATGGTGAACAATGGGTTCCTCCTTGCAAGGTTTTAAGAAACTGGAATGAAAAGATAAGGGTTCTTCTTAACGATGGATTGCTTCAAGAGCATCTTGCTCTGGGTTTTTTGGACAAAGATATAGTTTTGTCAGATTCCCTGTCAAGGGCACTGGGCATTGAAGATTATGGACCAAAGACTTTAGTGCAGATTCTTTCTTCATTGAGTCACAAGAAAGATTGTTTGCAATCAATGGGCTTTGCATGGTTATCGTCTTTTCTTACTGAACTATACATAGTATCCCGTTCTTCTGGGCATGGTAATGTAGAATTAGGTATAGATAAGACTCTTATGGACAGCCTTCGTAAGATCCCATTCATACCCCTGTCAAATGGTAAGTTCACCTCTTTAGATGAAGGCGCAGTCTGGTTGCACCATGAGACATCTGGGTCTGACGTTGGCGATGTATTTGAAGCATTTCCTATGTTATATGGAAATCTCCGAACCGTTGATCATTCCTTTCTCTTGGCGACCTCTGTTGGTGAAAAATCCACTGCAGATGACCTCATAAACATGCTTTCTGTAATTGGCATTCAAAAGCTGTCAGCACATGAAATCATCAAAGTGCATATATTACCAGCCTTTGAGGCGAAGAATAGAGGTACACCGGAGGGTTTGATGGTAGATTACTTATGTTTTGTAATGACACATCTACGATCCAGCTGCCATGTTTGTCAGAGCGAGAGGAATTACATAATATCTGAGCTGAGAAGCAAAGCTCTGATATTGACAAATTATGGGTTAAAACAGCTAGGTGAGGCGTCAATTCATTTCGGTGAAGAATTTGGAAACCAGGTTAACATGAAGAAGCTTACCAAAACCTTGGATATATTGTGGCATGTGGTTGATGGTACCTACTTGAAACATCCAGCATCAAAGCTCTATGCATGCGGGATGAAGGAGTGGCGGGGTTTTTTTCAAGAGGTTGGGATATCCGATTTTGTTCAAGTGGTTCAAGTTGAAAAGAGCATTGCTGAATTCTACACTGTTTCACGCTGTGAAAAGTATGATACCAACTTGTTATCTCCCGGATTGGCTGCTATAGACTGGGAATCTCCGGAACTCGCTGTTCTCTTGTCTCTCCTGCACAAAAGTAATTGCCGTGAAGGTTGCAAGTATCTTCTGGAAGTCGTTGATAGACTGTGGGATAATTGCTACCATGACAAAACAACTGTTAACTATAACTCGGGCACGCATGGTGTCATCAGATCATCAGAATCTTCATTTATGAGGGTAATTTGTGTTTCTCAGTGGATAGTTTCAAGCATGGACAACAAGTTGCATCTTGCGAAAGATCTCTATCATGATTGTGATGATGTGCGGTCAATACTTGGCATGAATGCTCCCTATGCAGTTCCGAAGGTTGGTTTTGTCTTTGTCTTACTAATGTTATAACGTGCTTTTGCTATTACAACTGTTAGTTCCGAAAGCAGTGGATAAATTGGCTTTTGAGTGAGTCTTTTCTAATGGACCTATAAGAAGTACATAGAAGGTCTTGAAATTTATTTAGAGATGTGGGTGTTGTTTTAATATCTTAAACCTTGCTTGGATTGATTACTACCATATGGACCTCCTAGCGGAGGAGTTCTTTCATCTCTTTGTTTAACCTTCTTTCTTCAGTCATCTATACTTGGATTATTGTGGAACAGGTTACGAGTGTCAAGTTACTTAATGATATTGGTTTCAAGACCAAAGTTTCCCTCGATGATGCTCTGGAAATCCTAGAAAC
The DNA here is from genome assembly GCF_020379485.1 of Brassica napus. Classification (NCBI taxonomy): domain Eukaryota; kingdom Viridiplantae; phylum Streptophyta; class Magnoliopsida; order Brassicales; family Brassicaceae; genus Brassica; species Brassica napus. The sequence continues at coordinate 8,730,957 of NC_063451.1, read as the reverse complement.
TTGGGTGCACTGTGGAGACTCTTTCAAATCAAGGTACAACTCTACGGTTATGAAATAATTTTAAGTTTGTGCTTTTATCTTTTTGTGCACTACCTCTTATTTCTTCTAGAATAGTTTTCTGATTCTAACTTCATTCCTCCAGCTTCTTAAGTACTTCATCTGGTGTCATCTTAAGTTACTTTCTTTCGACATCATTAAAATAAGGAGTTCTTAAACTACTGTTCTCTGTCGTGCATGATATTTTGCGGTGCTTTGATTCCTTCTCCGCACTAAGAACATTAGGTCTGATGACATTAGAACTGAGTTCTACAGTTTTCTTAATACCCTATTATGTGTAGAGACCATAGGCTTTAGATAAATTGTCATTTAATGTATTTTGGAACGAGCTGTTCTTGTTTTCTATGTTATTGCGACATTCTTCTTCCAGTCAAGTGTTTGTTTTTCTACCTCCTTTGTGTGACACCAAAAACTCATGATGATGATGCGAGACATTCAGGTCGTCGCGGATTTTCTAACAGTATACAACGCTGTCTTTTCTTTTGCAGCATCTCTCAGGTTACCAGATTTTACAAGTTTTTGTGGAATGAAATGGCTGATTCAAAGCAGAAAATTACTGAAAAGCTCCATGCTCTCCCTTTTGTATTTGTCCCGAATCAAAATGGAAGTAGGCAAAATGATCTGATATCTGGAATATTCTTGTCACATAATGATGTTTACTGGAATGATTCTGCTGGCGTTTTAGATGAGATAAAAGAGATCAGTTCGCAGATCAGCGGTGTTGTGGAATCATTGCGTAGGAAAACATTGTGCAATATCTATTCAGGTCTCCATGATTTTTTTGTGAATGGGTGTGGAGTATCTGAGACGCCTTCTTTTCAAGAGTACCTTAAAATTCTAGGGCAATTCGCACATTATGTGTCACCCTCATGTGCTGCCAAGGCTGTAAGTTATTTACTTCAAAATAAATCACTCTCGTCTTGTTTATCTTCTATCTATATTCTTCTTTGCTAAAGTGTCAAGTTCATGTCTAGGTCTTCAAAATTTTCCTGAAGTGGAGTGATGACTTGAAATCTGGTAAATCTGCCGAAGATGTTGTTCACTTTAAAGAGAAACTTTCAGAGGTCGACTACACTGTGCTTCCTACTGAAAGTGATAAGTGGATTTCCTTACACTCCTCGTTCGGTCTCGTATGTTGGTGTGATTGTGAGAAGTTAAAGAAGAGATTTAAAAAGAAGGATAATATTCAGTTTATTTACTTCGGGGAAAATACTGACGAAGAGAAAGAACTGCTTCACACAAAAGTATCTGTGCTGATGCAGAGCTTGGGCATTCCAAGTATTTCTGAGGTAACTAATCTTCACCTTGCACAATGATATATTGAATTTACATACATCTAGGAGGGGGTCTGAGGGACATTGGATTTGATATAAACGGCATGAATTGTGTTTCACTTACTCCAAAACCACCGTTCTTGTAGTGTAGACGTTTACCAGTGTAGAACTTGTATATGTGTTGCCTTTACATATTGTGTAACACTAGTTTCAATGGCGTCACCTCAAATTCACTCTGTGAATGTTTACATTTTTTTCCAGGTGGTACAGCGCGAAGCAAAATATGAAGGTTTGCAAGATAACAGTGTAACCGTGTCACTTGTGAACTGGTCTCTGCCTTATGCTCAGCGATATATTTTTACTCTCCATCATGAGAAGTATACCCAAACAAAAAAGACTGTATATAGTCAAGTCAAGCGCCTACAAGTCTTTGTCGTTGAGAAGTTATGCTATAAGAATGTCATACCACAATATGATATTTTCTCTAAAAAGGAGTACAAATGTAGCTCTCTTTTGCAGGTATGTCTTCTTTCACCATCGTTTCTTGCAGTAATTTATCCAGTGTATTTTGGGATTACAGGGCTGTGACATTGTCTTTGTGGTTATTTGAAACTCCTCTCTGTTTATTTGCAAGTAGATCTTTGCTTCTATCGTACCCTCTTGACTGGAACAGTGATTTCATAATACCTCAACTGCTTTTTCCAAATCTGGAAAATTAGCATGTGCTTCGTTATTGATATTTTGACCAACTTCAGTGTGATACGATGCAATGGTGATGAATTAGTTGTATGTTTGTGTTTTGATTTTGTTGTCTTCAGGATAAAGCTCTGTACACAACACCATGTCTGGATTCCCATTCCTTGTTCATGGAACTGTCTCGTTTGTTTTTCAACGGGGTTCCTGATCTGCATTTGGCAAATTTCCTTCACTTGATCCAAACAATGGCAGAATCTGGCTTGAGCGAGGGTCAAATGGAATCATTCATTGTGAACAGTCAAAAAGTTCAGAAGATTCCTGAAGGTGAAAAGATCTGGTCCCTAAAATCTGCTCTTAAAGCCAAGAAGAAAGCTGGGATAAGCTTGAGCTGGATACCTTCAAGTTCCAAAAGAAGACATGGTTCTAGCGAGCTCCATGTTGATGATTCTAAGCAAGAGTTGGCCTCCGGTCATGTTAGTAGCAGCGAAGAGGATGTAGCGGAGTCGTTTAAGGAACAAATACCCATCCAGACGGCCGATACAAACTTGGTTGCTGGATATGATAATAGTGCAGGCACAAGTTCACTAGCTAGTCAGCCAAACCCATTATATTCTATGCATATGGAGAGTGGCTCAACCTCAGGGAATCAAGCTACTTTCAACCTCAATCCAAACCTTCTTCATGGATGGAACAATTCCTTCTCAGCAGACTTCAGCGAAAGAGATCAACTTCATACGGGCACACCTTGGGCTGCGCAAGCGCAACAGACGGGTAGGAAAGGAGAAGAAATCGCTTACAGATACTTTGCTGCAACATACCCCAAGGAGGCTAAGGTCAGATGGGTTAATGAGCAGAGCGAAACCGGTTTACCTTACGACCTGTTGATCGAAAACGAAGGTGGTAAACTAGAGTACGTAGAGGTGAAAGCGACGGTATCTTCACGGAAAGATTATTTCAATTTGACAGTGAGAGAATGGCAATTTGCAAATGAGAAAGGAGAGAGTTACATAATTGCTCATGTGTTGTTAGGAAACAGCAATGCCATCCTCACACAGCATAGGAACCCTGTCAAGTTATGCCAAGAAGGTAATCTTCGGTTGTTGATTCTCATGCCTAACAAGCGAAACGAGGTCAATGTTTCGTTTTAGATTCTTTTCTTTTCATTTATTTTACTTAAGATGTGGGTTGTCTTAGTAGCAAAGATACAAAACAGCATCACATTTAGTTCTAATTTTTGTAGCCATCCAGTGATGTTTATCAAGAAATATATTAATGTGTTTTCTTTCACAAAAATGCTAAGAGAGATGATATAAAAATGAGTGAGACTGATGGAAAAGAAAAAATTTTGGTTAGATACGGTCAAATGTTGATTTTGTTACGATGGTCGAACTTGTGCATAGCGAGACCTGTCATGATATCCATGAATTTTAGGGATGTTATCATGGGTAAAATAACCCGGCCCGAACCGAAATTAAACCTGTCCAAAAAATATCCTAAACTAAAAAATCCGAAAAAACCCAGGTATCATTAGGATAACCCGAAAACCCATAGAATTTTAGGGTTACCCATGAGTACCCGCGAAAAACCCTTTAATTAAAAATTTATGGTTTTAAACTAAATTTACAGTAATTATGTATATATTGAATATTTAATTTTAATAATTTTTATATAAGTTAATTAATTTTCAATTTGCAAATTTGTTTTCTGTAAAAAGCAACAAGTAAGTTCTTGGGCTTTTTGCAGAATTGACCTATAACTTAAAGTCAAACACAAAACTAACCTCCTTTTTTTTTTGAAAATTGGTTTTGCCCTATTCACCACACAAGTTCATATAATTTACGAAAATGCCATCAATTTTTTTTTCTTTTTTTTTTCGAAAATGATATTTTTACTCTCTCACCCTCATCATCTTCAAGTAATTACAAGATTGCCATTGTCATCAATACCACAACCACCATGAACAACCAATTTGAAGCTCTTAATGCTCCCAAAATCGATTTACCCTTCTTCTTTTTCCATTCTTGTGAACTAAACACAACATATCTCTCACTTTCTCTCCACAATGAGCTAAAAAAACTCAAGATTTTGATTCTAAATTTTTTATGGTTCATAGAGTCATAGAAGCTAACGATTCTGGGTGGGTTACTTTCGTTTGTGATTCTGTGTGCTTGGAGAAGCCTTATGTATGCTAAGGAACTTATCTCACCAATTTAAGGTATGACATCGAGTTTTTTTCCAGATCTGTTCGTCAGACGACTTACTTGGGAAGTCGTCTGGCTGTAGACATACCTGGAAGTCGTCTGGTCAACGCAGAGGTTATTTTTGCAATTGACTTTGAAATCTGTAACCTGAGACGACTGAAAGTTAAGTCGTCTGTTTTTGTTTGGTTTCAAAAAAAATTCCAAAGAACCTAGACGACTTACATTTCAGTCGTCATAGGTTAGTTTTGCATTTGACTGGATAATTTCAGAAGCTTGACTTCCCCAGACGACTTACATTTCAGTCGTCTGGCGAAAATTAAAATAATAATATTTTTTTAAAAGTAGACGACTTACAGTTAAGTCGTCATAGGTTAGTTTTGCAATTGAAAAAAAAAAACTTCAAAATTTAATTATACACAGACGACTTATACTTCAGTCGTCCACGAGACGACTTACTTGTAAGTCGTCCAGGATTTTTTTCTGAGATTCTGGTCAAACCTCGTAAATCCTGGACGACTTACATTTCAGTCGTCTCGTGGACGACTGAATTATAAGTCGTCTGTATATAATTAAATCTTGAAGTTTTTTTTTCAATTGCAAAACTAACCTATGACGACTTAACTGTAAGTCGTCTACTTTTAAAAAAATATTATTATTTTAATTTTCACTAGACGACTGAAATGTAAGTCGTCCAGAAAAGTCAAACTTCTGAAATTATCCAGTCAAATGCAAAACTAACCTATGACGACTGAAATGTAAGTCGTCTAGCTTTTTTGGAGTTTTTTTTTTAGCCAAACAATAGTAGACGACTTATTTTTCAGTCGTCCGAAATAACAGATTTCAAAGTCAATTGCAAAAATAACCTCTGTGTTGACCAGACGACGTATAGTTTAGTCGTCTGGACAACTTAGATTGAAGTCGTCCGCGTCTTCTCCGCTAGTTTTTAAGTCTTCTACGTTAGTTTTTGAATAACTTGTATTTTTAAGAGTGATAAGTAACTTCAAGATATGTAAAACTCATATTTACAAAATATGTTCTCTCCCTTAGTTTTACTAAATTTGACTAAGTTTTTCAACGCAAACTTATAATAAAATATGATATGCTTTGACTAGTTACTATTGTTTGTTTCCATCTCTTAAGTATTATTGTTATAGACAATAATGATGACTATTGTTATGAGTTGGAAGAAGGGTTAAAATACTTCTTAAAATGTTGTATCAATATAAAGCTACCAACATTCTTGTTTATTAAGATGAGAAAAAGGCCATTGGAGTTTATTATTGCATATGAGAGATCCAAAGATAAGAAAAAGGCTACTGAAGTCTATTATTTCATTGATTTGTAAATGTGTAAACACATTGTTAGCACATTTAATACATCTTGGAAAACATTATTACTGATTTTACAAAAGATTCACAACTAAAAGAGTAGACATGCAATTCACAAAACAGACCACAAACAAAACTATTATAGATCATTCATCTACAAAGACAAGCTTGGATTCCACTTGAGTAGACAAGACCACACGACTTTTAAGAAGTCCAGACGACTTCTAAGAAGTCCAGACGACTTCTAAGAAGTCCAGACGACTTCCAAGAAGTTCAGACGACTTTGTCAGAAGACTTTTAGGAAGTTCAGACGACTTCCAGACGACTTTACAGGAAGTCCAGACGACTTTACAGGAAGTCCAGACGACTTTACAGGAAGTCCAGACGACTTTGTCAGAAGACTTCCAAGAAGTCCAGACGACTTCCAGACGACTTCCAGACGACTAACAGGTAAGTCGTCCCAGAAGTCTTCCAGATCTGAAAAACCTGCATATTAAATCCAGATCTGAAAAACCTGCATATCCAAAAACGTTCAAATGGCTTAAAAACAGAAAAAATGAGTGAAAGATTAGATAAATCTACCTTTACAGAACACACAAAAATACATATCTAAAAATAATAGATCTACCTTTAAATTAGTGGAAGATGAGTACCATCTAATTAAAAACCTGCAAAAAAGATAGATTAGTAAGAAAGACATGAAACAAAACTGGAAAATTCATATAAAGTTTGGTGTTTTCAAGTCAAAGAGATTAGAGTGGGTTTGGAGAGTTTTAGTTTGGAAAAAAAATAAGAACTTTATAGAACTTCCCAAATGAAGAAAAATCAGACATAAGAACTTACCAAAACGCTCAGATCTATTATGAAAGAGAGACTTTGTCAGAAGACTTCCATGAAGTCCAGACGACTTCCTGGAAGTCCAGACGACTTCCTGGAAGTCCAGACGACTTTGTCAGAAGACTTCCAAGAAGTCCAGACGACTTCCAGACGACTAACAGGTAAGTCGTCCAAGAAGTCTTCCAGATCTGAAAAACCTACATATCAAATCCAGATCTGAAAAACCTGCATATCCAAAAACGTTCAAATGACTTAAAAATAGAGAAAATGAGTGGAAGATTAGATAAATCTACATTTATAGAACACACAAAAATACATATCTAAAATTAATAGATTTACCTTTAAATTAATGGAAGATGAGTACCATTTGATTAAAAACCTGTAAAAGAGATAGATTAGTAAGAAATACATGAGACAAAACTGAAAAATTCATATAAAGTTTGGTGTTTTCAAGTCAAAGAGATTAGAGAGAGGTTGGAGAGTTTTAGAATGATGAACATTACATTTTTGTTGCAGCCATTTGAGAGGAGGAGAGAGAATGTGTAAATTTTTCTTTATATAGGGAGACAAAAAATCCAATTAGATTAAATATTTTTTACTCAGACGACTTCCTGGACGACTTACATTTCAGTCGTCTGGTGAAGAAATTAAAACAGACGACTTACATGTAAGTCGTCCAGAAGAGTTTAATATTTTTAGCGGGAAATTAAATATTTTTAGCGGGAAACTAAAATAGAAGACTTTCCAGACGACTTACAAGTAAGTCGTCTGGTTTAAATTATTTAAGCGGGAAAATAATTTTTTTTAAAAATTTTAGGCGGGAATATTTGGACGACTTACATGTAAGTCATCTGTTTTAATTTCTTCACCAGACGACTGAAATGTAAGTCGTCCGAGTAAATTATTCAACAGACGACTAAAATATACGTCGTCCGAGTAAATTATTCAACAGACGACTGAAATATAAGTCGTCCACACCCTAAACATAACCCCTAAACTTAATTATCTAATTAAAGACTTCATAAAATCAAATCAAACTTGAAAAGTGTTTACTATACACATAAATAAACACATATAGGTGAAAACTATTTTTGAAAAAAACATTTTAGTTTTCCAAAATCTAACCCTAACAATACATACAATACTACAACATATGTTTGCCAAACTCCTAAACCAAAGTATTTCATGATTCACTACTTCCACTCATCTATCTTCAAAACAAATCAATTTTATCATATCTTAATTTATATCACTTAAAACTGTTTATAATTACTTGATTTTTATTTTTCACGCATCAAAATATTTTTTTACAAGATTTATAAATTATTTTTAAAATAAACTGGTACCAGGCGACTTAAACTTCAGTCGTCCAGACGACTTCCAACATCTCAGACGACTCAGACGATTTACTGGGGCTATATTCGTAAAAATGGCTTCTATTTTTTTGTTTGGTCACAAGGGGTTGAGCTGTAATTTCACTAGGCTTTTATGTTAGTTTTGCATTTGATTCAAGTTTGGGTATAGGTTTGGGATTAAAATCAAGTTGTGGGTTAGTTTTGGCAAAAACCCCTAAGTTCTTTTATCATTCATAACTTCTTGTGGTCGTAGTATCAGCGATACATCGAACAATAATTCAAAAGAATTAAACTTTTAATTGGTTCCAAGGTCCAATGATAACTAATTAACTCTATATACTAAAGTAACATCCACTAGTTTTTATAACTAATTATTCTAGTTTTTATATCATTCATTTTCTGCTCGTTTTACTCTACCAATTCCTTCATAGTTTACTATTAACATCCGTATTATAAAAGAGTACTGAATATACTATCATTCCAACAACTTTCTTTACAAAATTCATATACGTTATTTAACTTCTTGTAATTTAAAAGATGAATTTTTTACACTTAGAGACACTTTCTCACTTTCTAATTACATTACAAGACATTTCACACTTGAAACACACTTTCTCTTGTGAAAATGACTCATATGACCTTAAACTAAAGAGACACACCTCCATTCTTTCTTATGCATCACACTAATCTATTTCCCCTTCTTATTATACTTTATTGTTTTTCTCATTTCACTTTATGATTTTATTTACTTTTATCTTAAATTCTAAAGTATATTAAACAAAAATAATTGTCACAATAAATTATATATAAAATTATCTATCTTTTAAGATCCATTTTCATATATATATATATATATATATATATATATATATATATATATTATATATTTTAACAAATTTAAATGTAGATGTGGACACCAAAGCGTGGATAATAGAATTATAAATTAGTTGTGGACGTGGACATTTTTAACAAGAAGACCGTTGGTTTATACCTTTAAAAATTGTTCTTCGCCATAGTCTCCGGGAAGGACAAACCCACATAACCATGTTTCCACCGTTATTCCCACCATCACCGGCACCATCGACACCCCACCATGATCGAGTTTTGGTTCTAACTCACTAAAGGTCTCATATTGCGAACTGCTGTACACCGATCTGTTGGAGCTTCCCATGTGATAACATCCAATCCAACGCAACTAGCTCTCGATATCCGATAAGACAGCTGGATCAGAGCTGTCTTATCCATTGGTAGAGTTACCTTATCTGAGATCGAGAGCTAGTTGCGTTGCGTTGGATTGGATGTGGTCATGGGGAAAGTCTCTGGCACATTGGATCAAAAGATAAAACTTTTAGCGATTTGAAACCAGAACTCAATCGTAGTGGTAATGACGGCAGATAATGAAGACGATGAATTGAGGAGAAACGAGATGGATTTTGGGTTCAAACTTGGGTCTGGTTGTGGTGAGTGAGGAACGAGCCAGGTCGATGGAAAAGATGTGTTGTGTTTGTTGGAAAGGAGCAGCTTAACTCAACGATTGATTCCACAACTCGAGTCGTTCTTCCTGAATTAATTCAGAAGTTCTGGTGATGACGATTTCAAGCTTTCACGTATTTGATCACACTTGTTTGTAGATGTGGACACAAATTTATGGATAAATTTTCACGTATACAAAACCTTGTCCACAACTTTTGTTTTATATCCATATATTATTGGTTTCCCTTAAAGTTTTTGGCAGTGACAAACAATTGTATCAAAAACATATGTACTGGCTTTGATTCAGTCCACAATTTGTCATATCAAAACATAGAACTTAGGTATGGACAAAAAAAAATCTTTTGGTGAGGGTTATCTACTATAAAACACATTAACATCGTTTGTCCACACATTAACATCGCCTGTCCACATATTATTCATCACTCATCCACACATCATCCATCCATGTATACTCCGTCCATAAATCACGCATCCACGCATCACCCGTCCACAATTGTCGTTCCTATTAAGGACAAAATTGTCAAGAATCTGTCGTTGGCCAAAACAAAGTGTGTCACATGTAAGAAGTGTCTTTAGGTGCAAGAGAAAATAAAAAAGTGCCTGTGAGTGTAATCAACTCTTAAAAGAGTTGGTGAATGCTCAAGATGGGTTTCTATATAGGGCCAATTAACATACATGTTACTCAACAACCACCGTTTGGCCCATGAAAGAGTGAAAATAATAACGCATGACAATTGGAAACGTAAACAAAACAAAAGTTGTCTATAAACGGTGTCGTTAACACACCTAGCGGAAACCCTGACGTCTTTATTGAGCCAACGTTGCCGTTTGACTTAACTTCTTTCTTTTAAAAAAAAAATCCGCAGGGTATCCGAAACCCAACAGTGTAAACCTGATAGGGTAATTTTATATAACACTCAAGGTCACTTTCTGAGTTTATATTACACTCTAAGACAGTTTCAACTACTAGGGTAGTTTTTCATAGTGGAATGACCAGACTACCCTTGACATCAATTTTTTATTTTTTTTTTGTTACAACTTCATTTCTCTATTCTCTCTTCCTCCGACAAAGAAGAGCTAACCCCTTATCCATCAAAATATCTTTAATCGGAGGAACCTCCGCCCAATGTGCCTCCACTGTCTCAAGATTAATACTTTCCAACCTCATATTTACCACAATCTCAAGTGGTTTGTTTCGATGTGGTAATGAATCCCTTGAATTCAGATGAAACCCTAATTTATCAAAAATTGGGGAAAATCATTTTCGGTGGTGAAGACTCACCAGTGGCTGTCAGAGATACCATAACCTCACCGTAAATCTCCACTTTGCCGGAAGACGGAGCACTAAAATCGAGGATTTTATCTTCCGTTGTATTTACGAGGAAGAGTGATATGAAGAGAGAGGTGAACTTTTTGTCCCTTTGAATGTTGTTCCCAAAATTTCTGTAATTTAAATGGAGCAGCATATTAACAAAGGTGAGATGTAAACCACCTTTGGAGGCAAATAAGATCGAAGGTTCTTGATTGACTAGTTTTTATATTTTTTTGGTATTTGAACATTTAATTTTTGCTTTACAGAGGTGAAATGTGTATGTAAGAAGATCAAAAGATAACTCAAGAACAAAGGTTCCAAGAAACTAAATGAGGTCGTTTCTTAAGAATCTGATAGCAACGGGATATGTTGCTTGTGTTGAGATGTTAAGAAGTCGTTGGAGAATGATATCAAATTTTGATTCAATACGAGCACGAGATTTCATATTTAAAACATACCTCATGTTTCTTGCTCTAGATTTCAAGGTTTACTTGGTGTACACGTAGATATATGTGATCTTGTACATGTGGACAGAGTTTCGAAGATGTACATGTGGATTGTGTGTGGACTGTACATGTGGACACTCTGTATATGGGCACATATATTTTCATCCTTAGAAAGATTTCTCTTTTTGTTTACAAACACCGTACACAAGTGCATGTCTATATGGATATGTATATTCATATCAGTTAGTATCCATAACCCATTGTCTATTTTAATTTGTTAATATGGCTATGTTTTCATTAAGAAACAATCATTAAGACTTTGATAATGTGATAACCTACAAACTATGCATTACTTATACTTTGCTCGATCCTTTCTCAGCATAAACATGATTAGGTGTACACATGTACACCATATATATAGTATCTATATGTACACATACATGTGTGTGACCAACAACCTAAGTGCTTACAAATTCATATTTCCAGAGGAAATCAATATGCATTTTCAATTTAAAAATAAAACAGAACACGGGTTGTCCACAAGTTACCATATCATACACAACACCACTGGTGTATTTTGAGATTTAATGGAAGGTAAGTTGCACATTTCAGCTGAAAAGTTGATAAAAGCTTTCTATAAGCAAAACCAACTCCCTCCCAAAAAATCATCATTGACAATAGGTAGAAGTCCATTATTCTTTTCAGATTCATCCATTGCCATGATTAAAAATTGTTAAACATATGTACAACACATCAATCATTATCCACATGTACAATATTGTAAACATTCACATGTACACCAAATAATGATATCCACATGTACAACTTATACACTGTATCTACACGTATACATTTGAACTAAATTCTTACAAAAGGCTTACAAATCCATACTTTCAAACAAAATTAAGAATTTTTTTAAATCTAGAGACACATTCTCACATTTCAATTACACTACAAGACACTTATCACTTGAGACACACTTTCCTTTGTCAAAAAGACTCTTATGACCTTAAACTAAAGAGAATCTCTCTCCTCTTCTTATTTCTTTTTTTTTTCTACTTTATGTTTGCATTTACTTTTATCTCAAGTTTTAAAATATATTAAACAAAAATAACAGTCATTATAAACTATATATAAAATTCTCTATTTTTTAAGATCCATTTTCATATATATATTATGAAAATATTAATGTGTAAACAAAACTAAATGTGGACGTGGACATCAAAGCGTGGATAACAGAATTATAAATTAGTTGTGGACATGTACATCTTAACAAAATTATAAATTAATTATAAACTAGTTGCGGACATGGACAATATTCTTTCGATTCCATTCATCATCTCGGGATCTAAATTCAACTGTAATCAAATTTGCATCCATCCACATCATAACGAAGTGAAGATCCCTTAGTTCAAAAATTTCTGACATGCAAGATCTATTACTCTCCGACAGAAGGTAAACGCTTCTTCGATTTTTCTCTCCGCTCATACTCACAATATCATCTCTTTCTCATCTTGATTGAAGTTTAATTACAGATAATTTATCAATTGGGCTGAAGAAGCCAAGTGCTCGTGTTGGAGACGACGAACCCACTGCTTCACTCTCGTTGGTGTTGGTACTAAATCTAAGGAGAAAGCCGTTCAAATATTTGGTTAGTGGGATTTTTAGTAAAACGAAATCTTCAATATTATCTTTTGTAATGAATCCCAGAAGGTCCATACAGGAGAGAAGAATAAAAAAAATAGAGGAGTTTCTATGCAAATCAATGGTATCCCTTAGAAGTTCTTTGCAGTGACAACCAATTGTATCAAAAACATATGTATTGGCTTTGTATCAGTCCACAACTTGTCGTATCAAAACAAAGTAGTTAGATATGGACAAAAAATTTTCTTTTGGTGAGAGTTTTGATAAAAGAGTCTCTGTCCATGTTTTGTGGTATAATTTTAGTAACATGAATCCATGTCCACGTATTGTTGTATAGTTTTATGGAATCAAACAGAGAGTTTGTCCACGTTATCTACTATAAACACATTAACATCGCATGTCCATATATTACTCATCATTCATCCACACATCACCCGTCCACAAATCACCCAACCACGCATCACCCATCCAAAAATCACCCATCCACATATTATTTGAGTGTCCACAAGTGTCGTTTCCATTAAGGACAAAATTGTCTAAAATTTGTCGCTGGCCCACAACAAAGTGTGTCACATGTAAGAAGTGTCTCTAGGTGTAATAGAAAGTCAAAAAGTGTTCCTTAGTGTAATCAACTCCAAAATTAATAGGTGGAAGTCCAATGTTCCCTTCAGTTGTGATTCAGATTTTTAAAGCTAAACTTTCCCTGCAATGATCCAATAACCAAATGTTCATATGAAAGAACAAACACAAAAAATGACTGAAACAAGGAAGCTAACGTCAAAGAGGATATAAGTAAGTGAGTTCATTCGAACTTCTGCTCATTGAAAGTTAGAGTCTTTCCCAAAGTTTCAGCGGAGATTCTATAGGCTTAGGTGGTGGTAGTGAAGTCACAACACGATCTGACTACGGTGTTGCGTTTTGTTACCGCCATTGCTATTTTTGTCCACCGTAAGATCCTCCAACTGAGAAACACAAGAACATTCCAAAACTTAAAACGTGATTCTTCAATATTGCAAAAAGATTGATACTTTTTAACAAATCAATATAGATTTCACGAAAAGATCACAAATTTAACAAACTAATATATTCGGGGCCATGAGTACGTGGAAGAGGACCATATTAATCAACTTCGTTGTTTCTTTGCTATCATAAGCAAAGCGACTCTTCGTATGGCGATTCCAAACACCACACATGTTGATAACCCATCCAAAGAAAGAGATAGCGAAGAGGGATTTCAAAGAGATCCTCCTTCGCAACAGCTATCTGAGGGTTTCGACAGTGGTCTTGAGACTGAAGGTTGAGAATTTAGAGTAGTCAATCAAGGAGTAATAAGTGTAGGAGGAGACGGCTGAGGAAGAGAATGGAAGAAGGAGACGGCAAAGATGGAGTTCGAGGAGATCGTCCTCCGCCGCTGCTTAAGGGATTCGACGGTGGAGGGTTTTAAGTAGGGGATTCAGGAAAAATAATCGGTGTGGGAGGAGACGGTTGAAAAGTAACAGGAAAAGAAGAATGAGGAGATGTGGGATAAGTGGTTGGCGGCGGAGGAGAGGAACATGGTGTGGTGGAAGGAGGAAACAATATGATTTTTATAATTGCTTAAAGAAAGAATGATAGGATTGAAATTTCATGTTTTTTTTTTTGGTAACAAAGGAAAGACTTGACAAAATGTCTAGGTAGTAACAAGTGTTCTATTATGAAATTAAAAAAAAGAAAAGTGACCTTTGATGTAAATGTTTCTTAATAAAACAGGATCCGCCCAGAAAACCCCCGGTAATGTTTAAAACTTGAAACTCAGGTTTTGGGTTCCAAATTTCAAGAGGGTTTTGGGTACCCTATGGAGTTTTATCCATTATTAACATCCATGATTTATAATACAAAGGGGGATTTTATTTTATTAAAAAATACACAACCATATCACAGAGGACTAGAGACTCTTTAGGATTCAACTCTCTCAACTTGGATTACATATTTACAACATTCTCCAAACTTCCTTATTTATAGTACAAAGCTTTCAATACACAACTCATATTGTTCTCACTTGTTTTAACTCGATTGGGATCAAATTTGTCGAGAAAGTTTGCATAAGAAACCTCAAGCATCGGTGAGCCGGGCACACTCGTTGTCCGTGCCGTTGAAGTCAACGATTCTTTTTTTTTTTAAAAAAATCGTTCCATTAACCACTTAACTTGTGCGACAAGTGAAGCCAATAAAATTAACCCCAGCAGGGGCACAAATTCATACAATCTCGAAATGTCTAACTACCTATAGTTAGCATCCATTGCCACAAAAACACAAAAAGGCAGGAACCAAAAAAATTACTAATTTCGTAACAGCAAAAGCCAAGAGTACAGATGAGTAACACAGTTGGGGGTGTTTCTTTGAGCCCTAGAGAGTGGTTCCATTCCTCTGAGTACAATCTGACGTTTCTTTCTTTTCAAATAGCGTATATGTAAGCTTGAAAAATCATCCTCATAAACATAACCAGATTCTTGCCTTTCTACCACTGTTAATTCAGAGAGATTTAAATCTCTGCGCACCAGTAAAAAAAGTCAGAACATTCGTTACGCTGAACAAAATTTCGGTACAGTATATCTTTTAGGATTAATAATACTAATTCTTCGAGAATAAGGACGTTTCCTAAAAAGAAAAAAAAAATCGGGTTTTTATGCTACTATAAATACAAGTATAAAAGATTGTCAATTTATTCATTCACATAATCAATATACAAAACCTTAACATGTATTTGCCTCAATTCGTTTTGCTATTAAGTTTCTTTGATTTCTTCAAAATTAATTTGCGTTTGTTGTTTTATTCATAACAAGTGATATCTGAGCCAGATTGCGAAAATTCTAAAGGATGACGACTGGAAGATGTTCTCTAAAGTTCAATGTTCCTTAGGTTTGATGGAAAAAGGAAACTCACATGGTACTCATGAACAGTTCCTACGAACTATAATACTACTAACAGTCTCGAAATAAAATTTATGTTGGATGATATTTTGTTGGTTTATCGATGTAAAAATTATTTTGAATGAATACGAGGGAGTTGTATATGAAGATGAGAGATATGTTTGTTTAGCTTTAAACGATTGTGTGGGAGTGGTTTCCGTAAATCTTAGCGAATATGCTCAACTCAAGAAACATGGGAAAGGTTGCAACCACTTCAAAAATTACGCAAGACTCGTTCAAAATTTTATTCAAAGTAAGAAATCTGTCCAAAACACTAAGGGGGTGTATTGAATTGTGAATTTTAATAGTTTGATTGAAAAACCGGAGTTTGAAGAGATTTGGACTAAAAGAACAAAACTTAGGTTCATCCCCTAGGATGAACCTTTAAATTCACCTCTCCTTCTAGGACCAATCAAAGTGCCACGTAGATAATTAGTTAAAAATATTAAATTTATTTAAAAATAACTAAAAAAATAATAATGCTAATTTTAACAACGCTGACGCCGTCAGCTAAACCGTAAACCCAAAATCTTAAATTTTTCATCTCTAAACCATAAATATTAAACCCAAACCCTATAACCTAAACCCAAATCCTAGACCCTAAACCCAAATCCTAGACCCTAAACCCAAACGGTATACTCTAAACCCAAATCCTAGACCCTAAACCCAAACCGTAAACCTTAAATCCAAACCCTATACCCTAAACCAAATCCTAGATCCTAAACCCAAACCGTATACCCTAAACCCAAACCGTATACCCTAAACCTAAATCTTAGACTTAAAAGCCAAACCGTAAACGCTAAACTCAAACTCTAAACCTAGACGCTATAAGGTTTGGGTTTAGGGTCTACGATTTAGGTTTAGGGTATATGGTTTGGGTTTAGGGTTTATGGTTTGGGTTTAGGGTATACAGTTTGGGTTTAAGGTATACAATTTGGGTTTAGGGTCTATGATTTGGATTTAGGGTATAGGGTTTAGGGTTTGGATTTAAGATTTAAGGTTTACGGTTTAGAATTTGAGATTTACGGTGTACGGTTTAGCTAGCGGCGTCATCGTCGTTAAAATCGACGTTATTCTTTTTTTTAGTTATTTTTAAATAGATTTAATATTTTTTAATTAATTATCTACGTGGTAATTTAATTGGTCCTCGAATGAGAGGTGAAATTAAAGGTTTACCCTAAGGGGTGAACCTAAGTTTTGTTCGGACTAAAAAAATACGAGTGAGATTTAGAAAAAGGAAACAAAATTTGGGGTGAGATTTTTTCTTAAATTTCAGAATGCTTCAGATTATTTGATATAACTAATCTATTTTGTTCAATTATTTAAGAACTGTTATAAATCAATTGGTGGATGTCCATAACCGGTCCGGCCCATAACTGGCCCATACACTTAGAGAGAGATGGCCCAACCCTAGAGAGGGAGAGGCGGCCGCGAGACTTGAAGAGGAGAGAGAGGCGGCTACAACTTGCCTATTTCCTAATTCGTTTATGCTTATGATTTGTAATCTTTCCTATTATTGTATTTCCATTTATCTTTCTTGTAACCCCTATAAAGGGAACACTTATTCATTAATAATATACAGAAACCTACAGTTCTAAATCCTAAGTTTCACAACACGTTATCAGCACGATAGCCTCTAACACCCTGAGCCTAAAACCAAATCGCTAAGACCCTAAAACCCTAAATAAAAAGGAATCTGCCTTGGAACTTCGAAGAGTCCGTTCTCCCAAACCGTGAAGACCTAGAAAACGATCAAAATATTAAATCGAAGCCCTGGCCTAGACGAATCAGTCAGTGCAAACCGCTTGTCGATCTGACCACTGACGTGCCCTCACGCACAGATACAGTGCGCGCCGATTTGCTTTGGAACCCTAATCCGAACCCGACTATACCGACGAACCCTAATCCGTTCGACTCCGTTCCAGCTCGCGTCCAAGACAGCTCGTGTCCAGCTCGCGTCCCAGCCAGATCGCGTCCCGATCGTGTCTAAGTTCGAGGTTCATTCTTGGTGGTCCGGTTTCTACAAACAACTAAACTAAAGGTATTTCAAATTCTAAGAACATAATGAATCAAATTTGGTTGATTGTAAAGAATGAAACCCTAAAATATAATCTCTAAGATGAAAGCCATAGGATAATAGATCAATCCCTAAGCGAGTAAATCGAAGCTCTATAAGTTCGATCCCCAAACCCTAAAAATCGAGATTGATCCATTGGTCAATTAAAATAAGAACCTTAAAGGTTTTGAATCTCAAATCAAATCCCTTTGATCTAAGATCAAATTTTCGAAATCCCTAAACCCTAATTCGAAAACTATTGATTAATTAAACTGATTGATTGATTGATTGAGATTCAATTTGATCATCCTGAAATTGAAATTGCTTGTTAATAAAATCAAAACCCTAAAACCCTAATTCTGAAAATCGATTTTGATTGTTTGAAATTGAACATTGATTGGTTGATTTGATCACCTAGAACTATTGTTAGGATTGTTCAAACTCGAATCTGATTGTTTGGCTTGTTTAAACTAAAACCCTAATGACCTAGTTTAGATTATTTTAAAATTGAAATCTGAAATTACATATTAGGTTAAACTGTTCTAGACTTGATCATACTCGTGGCCGTGTGACCTTGTTGCATTCATACCATAACTTAATCACATTGATTGATTGCAATTACACTTAGAACTTATTCTAGGAATGGTGTTGAATTGAATCAAATAGCTGTGTGGCTTGATCTTTGCTTGGCCGATAGGTTTGCTTGTTTTGATTGCATCATGAACTGATAGAAACAAACCATGTTAGGATTGCAATTACACGACAAACTAAATGCATAAAAACGAACTAGTTTGCATCCATGGCCGTGCGGCTTGCTCATTGGCCGTGAGGCATAGATCTTGGCTGTGAAGGCTTGTTTGATTGTTTGAACATAAAACCTTAATCGTTTAAACATTAAAAACTATTCCTAAAAGATCTAAAAATATTAATCTATAACTTCAGATGTCGAAAATCAAAAACCTTGATTTTGCTGCCCTAAATCTATCTGGAGACAATTACCTTCAGTGGGCACTCGATGCTAAGATCATCCTGAAATCCAAGGGACTCGGTGAGTGTATCACCGAGAACAATAATGCCAATGAAAAGGATCTTGATCATTCGTCATCATCTAGCTGAGAGTCTCAAGGATCAATACCTAACCATTGAGAATCCACTAGATCTTTGGAATGAATTGAAATCGAGATATGAGCACCAGAGAACGGTGATCTTACCAAAAGCTCGGTTTGATTGGACGAACCTGAGGATCCAAGACTATAAGTCTGTGGACGAATATAACTCTGCACTGTTTAAGATTGTTTTCAAAATGAAACTGTGTGGTGAAAGTATTACAGAACAGGATATGCTTGAGAAAACTTTTTCCACTTTCCATGCAAGCAATGTGCTGTTACAACAACAGTACCGAGAGAAAGGTTTCAAAACCTATGCTAATCTTATTTCTTGTCTCTTGCTCGCTGAGCAGAACAATGTATTACAAATGAGAAACAGTCAGATGAGACCACTTGGATCAGCTCCACTACCTGATGCATACGCTACAGAGGACAATAAAGAGTCCAACCACGTCCAAGGAAACGGGCAGCATGGCCGTGGTCGAGACAAATCGAACGGACGTGGCCGCGGTCGAAGATCCTTTGGCCGTGGGCGAGGAAATGGTCGAGACCATGGATGGGACCGTGGCTCATTTGGACGAGGCCATGGTCGTGGCCGTGGACCTTCTTTCAAACCCCAACACTCGACTAAATCAGAGAAATATGTGTGCCATAGATGTGGAATGAGCAATCATTGGGCTAAGACTTGTAGGACTCCCAAGCATCTAGTTGACCTCTATCAAGAGAGCTTGAAAGGGAAGAATCCTGAAGCCCATATGACTTACCAAGATGATGAAAACGACTTCAATCATGAGAAGGACGATCTTATGGATTATGAAACTTCAGATTGTCTAAAAAAAAACCGAAGATTGATTTCGACATTTCTAATCTAAATTCTATGTTCTTTGTTTTGTTGTTTTTCATTTCTATGTTTTTCATTTCTATGTTTTTCATTTCTATGAACTTGTTTTATTAAAACTTAATAAAAGGAATAAATGATTTTTTAAAACGCCAATATGATTTGCGGGTATGGTACACATTAAGGGCTATGGCCAGATATGTATAAGGGCAAGCATTTAGATGCTTTATATTCACTCAGAAAAACCCATTGAGATTATATGGAGATATAAGAATGAATGATTTCCATATTGAAACAATGGGCGAAGGAAACAAAGAGTTCCTTCAGATATATGTATAAAATCGCCCACGGCCATAATGAGTCCTAAAAAAAAACTATACATGCATTCTCTATTGATCTAGACATGCCAAGATCAGTATGATAGAGGCAATAGTCATGGTAACCAGAATGGTTTACCCACGAAATTATACACTTTATGGTATGACCGGATTGGCCATCCTGGTCCAAAACATGATGCGAAATTGATATTGGAAAGGGCACAAAGAGTTATCCCATAGAATCTCACGTGTGTAGCATGAACACAAGGGAAACTCATTAGTCCATGATGTCCCAAAGCACTTAAAGATTATAGTATGTCCATGAGGGGGCAGTGAGGACAAATCCGCACATGTCCATACTATATATAGCTTGGCTGAATCCTTTTATAAATCTGTATTGGCCATTACCCATAAGTCCAAACTCTCAGTCCAAGGCTTGGGGACACACGAATTTACATGCATCTTAACTAATAAGCATCAGACCATTACGTGAGCATAAATATTCCTATCTCAAATTTATTACGGGTCATGAGCCAGACATATAACATCTTGAGATATTTCGATAAGCCACCACAAATATATGTGCCGTCTAAGATGGATCCTTAGAAGAGGATGAGGATGGGGATATATGTTGGATATGAATCTCCCACAAATAATGAAGTACCTTGAGCCAAATATGGGTGATCTATTTAGTGGCCAAGAACACGGATTGCAAAGTTTAATAGATCCGACTATCCAACATTAGGGGGAGAAAATAATAAGCTGGTAAGAGAAACAGAATGGCATCGACCATCATTGTCTTGGCAAAATTCTCGGACTAAAGAATGTGAAATAGACGTCCAAAGATTATACATTTACAAAGCTAGCTAATCAAATGCCAGACACATTTGCTGACCCGAAATAGAATGACTAAGTCATATATAAACCAACTTGTAAAGCACCAACTAAATTGATGTCCAAGAGAGACACAGTCAAGTTGCTACAGAGTCTATACAAGATAGACCAATAAGTTCCAAAAGATAAGAATCCTCGGAAACAAAAGAGAAAGGTGCATAGAATGATAAAACAAATCCGAGGTCAAGGAAACCATACCAGACATAGAGAGAAGGCCGGCCGGCTCTAAGGTACAGGTACCAAACAATGTAGCTTGGGACGCCAAGCTGCAAAGTATTAAAGGTCCTGATAATAATGAATCTCAATCGATTATATCATGTCTGGAACATAATGGAACACAATAAGGAATGTCGACATAAGATGATACAAGGTAGCACTTGAATTTATGAATATAAACGAAGATCATGAACCCACATCAATATAAGAGTGCGCACTCGTAGAACAGATCAAATGAAAATGTGGGGTTAAATAGTTTAAAGAAGAAATGCATATTTGGCCATATGATTAAGACGCCATATGATGTTAAAACCAGTGGATATAAATGGGTCTTGTGAGGAATAGAAATCGTGAGATATAAAGCTAATGTTGCAGAAGGAGTCTCACAAAGACTAGTAATAGATTATGAGAAAATATACTCCCATGTGGTAGATGCAACTATTTTTAAGATTTCTCATAAGTCTGGCTATATAAGAGAGAAAATTAGGCTTGCAGCAAACTGATGTAGTGACTGCATATTTATATGGTCCACTGGATAATGAAAGTACTAGAGGGTACTGAGCTGAATGTACATCAAGTTCTCGAGAACAATATTGATAATCATCGAAATATATGATCTGAATATCCTAGGAACCTCTGGATACAATTTCCTAAGCGGTTGAATACCTTAAGAAAGAATTCGAGATGAAAGATCTCGGGAAAACAAAATTCTGTTTGGGATTATAACTTGAGTACATAAATGATGGGATCCTTGTGCATCAGATGGCATACACTGAAAAGGTACTCAAGAGATTCAATATGGCCGATTGCCATTCTCTGACCAGTCCCATGGTCGTGAGGTCTCTCGGCCTTGACACTGACCCATTCCATCCCAAGATGGACGATGAAGATGATCTAGGTCCCGAAATGTCATATCTCAGTGCCATAGGAGCTTTAATGTACTTGGCAACTCACACACGGCCTGATATAAGCTTTGCTGTGAACCTACTATCTAGGTTTAGCTCCTGTCCGACCCAAAGGCATTGGAATGAGATCAAACATGTTCTTCGTTACCTGCAAGGAACGAAAGACTTGGGTCTATATTATACTGACCATAACAAAGATGGTTAAGTTGGCTTTGCTGATGCTGGTTATTTATCAGATCCACATCAAGCTCGATCACGGACATGATATGTCTTTACACATGGAGGTATGGCCATATCATGGCGTTCCATGAAACAAACCATCGCGGCCACTTCATCTAATCACTCGGAAATCTTGGCCATACATGAGGCCATCCGCGAGTGTGTTTGGTTGAGGTCGATGACCCAACACGTCCGAGCTGATTGCGGGATGGCCGAGTGCAAAAAGCCAACCGTGATGTATGAGGACAATGCTGCGTGCATTGCTCAGCTCAAGGACGGTTACATAAAAGGTGATAAGACGAAGCACATGTTGCCTAAGTTCTTCTTTACTCACGAGCTTCCGAAAGCCGATGAGGTCAAGGTCGTCCAAGTACGATCTAGTGACAATTCAGCTGACTTATTCACCAAGGCACTTCCTACCTGCACGTTCAGGAAGCTCACACATCAGATTGGGATACGTAGGCTGAAGGACCTCCACTGAGTTTTGTACTCTTTTTCCTTCATCATGGTTTTGTCCCACTGGGTTTTCCTGATAAGGTTTTAATGAGGCAACATTAAGCGTATTACAATCCATGTATGGTTATGACATCTATGGGGGAGTGTTATAAATCAATTGGTGGATGTCCATAACCGGCCCATACACTTAGAGAGAGAGACGGCCCAACCCTAGAGAGAGAGAGGCGGCCGCGAGACTTGGAGAGGAGAGAGAGGCGGCCGCGAGACTTGGAGAGGAGAGAGAGGCGACTACAACTTGCCTATTTCCTAATTCGTTTATGTTTATGATTTGTAATATTTCTTATTATTGTATTTTCATTTATCTCTCTTGTAACCCCTATATAAAGGGAACACTTATTCATTAATAATATACAGAAACTTACAGTTCTAAATCCTAAGTTTCACAACAAGAACGTGATATTCAAATGGTTTCTGGTGTATTATTTCTTCTGCATCATCTATCAGCTGGATAAAATTATTATCATGTCTTCTCATTTTCTTCAAATTGATAGGACTATTAGAATCACCTAGTCCCACTGCATTTTGTCCAGTTGCAGTGTTTTGATTGTTCAAAGATCGTACTTAGCTCTTCAAAATAACATAATTTTAACGTTTAGATACACATTCTGTACATCATCATCTGCTCTGAATTTTTTCGTTTCAGAGTCCCATCCAAAACCATAACTGCAACAAGAAAAATCTGCAAAGCTTTGGTACCTAGACTTCAAGATCTTCATGATATTTTTATACTAGCCATTGGTTTTTGTAGATCCACGTTGTTGTTGTTGTAGAGTTGTTAGTATTCTCGATTCCACCGTCAATTTATTGAATTTACCATTGGCATCACAAAAACCTTGATTGATTGCATCCACTAGTAACGTCAATAACAACTTGTGTTCAAGCTCAGACCACGACCGATACTGACCTTTACTTTTTTTACCTTTTACGTCTTTAGGATCTCCCATTGTTTGGAAGGCAACTAGTCATATAACACCATAGAAATTATATGAACCAAACTAACTAATATATAGTCTTTGTAACACCATATCTACAAAAAATTCTAGTGTAGACACTCGTTTGGGAGAGACTGTGGTGGAGTGGAGTCGTAGCATTTAAGATATGGATCATCGAGTTCTTTGGCCAACTTTTTATATTGGTTTTGGGTTTTTTCAAATAACAGGTATAAAGGTGTGTTACGCTAGTTTTGACTAAAAATCATAACAAAGTTTGCTTCACATCCTTTTGTTAGTTTTTTCTTTTTAGAATTGTTTGTCTTTCAATAATAGTGGATTTGATTTGGCTTTTATAAATTGTTAATTGAATAACAGTAGATTACATATGATTTGTGGTGACTTTAGATAAATGTCATATTCAATAACACAAGATTTGAGAATTTTTTTTTGAAATCATTAGTTGAATAACATAAAATTTTAAAACAAAACCAAAACATTTTAAAATCAACAATTCAATACAGCCTCCCTAAAACATATACTCTAAAACAAATATTTTGTATTGGTCCAGGAACCTACGTTTCAAGGAAGCTTCATCGAACGTCCGCTTCCCGCTTCGGAACAAGAATCGGAATCAGAACCTTGTAGAAGCTTACGGAATCTTGCTTCCAAAACACTTCTAAAATATTCTCTTTCAAAACATGTTGGAAGCTTATGATTCCGTTTTTGAATCACGCTTCCATTCTTTAAAAAAACACAATGTCCTATATCAATAAAAATATTAAATTATAGTTTTTAATTTATATAAAATCCAAATTTTAATAGTATTGAATAGAGAATAGAAATATACAAATATTAAAATTAATACTATAAATTATCTTTAGGCATTGAGTTTTTTATTAAAGATAAATCATATATTCAAATATATTATGTCAATTAATTATATAGTATTAAAAATAATTAATATAATAATTTATTATTAATTTAATTTATGTGTATTTTTATAGTTTTAATATGAAATCATCAAATTATTATAAATGAATAAAAGGAAATACCCTATGAAAGCACTAAAAAAGTTTATGTCACAAATATAGACTCTAAGGATCAAAATGACCAAAATATTTCATTAAAGAGGTAAATATACATTTATACCCCTAGAGTTAACTAATCAAAACCTTAGGGTTTAGAGTTAAGGGATGGATATTTGGGATTGAGATTTAAAATTTTATAAAATAAAAAATAAATATTAAAATTTGAAATAAAAATTTTAAAAATAGTTTCAAAAAGTATTTTCGAATAACAAAAAAAAATTTGAAAAAAGAAATAAAAAAAAATTTCGAATTTCTTTTTTTTTTTAAATTATAAAAAAGTTCGAATTGAAAACATATAATCTAAAACTATAAAAAAAATTATTATTTTTTATTATTTTTAATTTATCTTTTATTTTTTATATATCTAGGATATTATAGTACTTTTACCTATTAAATGAAATATTTGATCATTTTCCTCCTTGTGGTCTATTTTTGTGATCAAAACTTGAAAATTGTCTATTTAGGATAATTGCCCATGAATAAATGCTTTATTTTAAATTTAAATCATATAATTTTTAGTTGTAGATTTAAAAAAATCTTATATATGGATACGCTTTCAACACGTATCTGCTTCCTAATTTTTTCTAAAATTTCGCTTCTGCGCTTTCATACGCTTCCGTTTCCACGTACCCGCTTTCGTTTTCATGTAACATAGCCAAGAACCATATTCACCAAAATTTAGATCCAGACCTGACCCTGTAACGGCGCAGCTCGGCTAAGCGATGTGGGATGTAATTAGCCTAGATGTAAACCACTTTTCTCACTTGTTAAAATTTTTAACAGTGTTTCTACATGTTATGCTCATTTATTATTTATTTCTCATCCAGTTTAAAGTCTTTTTGATATTTGAATATACTAGAATTTAGTATTCGAATTGGGAAGTAAAAATAAAATAGCCTCTTTAGTTTACAAAAACAGAGTTCCAACACTTTTTAGTAAATAAGATAAATTAATTCTGTTTTTTCCAGAACAAGATATTTTTGAACCTCAAGTTGTTTAATTAGGTTACTTCCGGGTCCATTAAAAAGCTAATCAGGCGTACCAAATTTAACACCATATACTACCTTTGTTTCGTAAGTGTCATTTTAACATTTTTTTTTGTACATAAAAAATATCATTTTACAATTCCAATGCAAATTATATTTATTTTCAGCTAAAAATTAATTACAAACTGCATTGATTTTATAAATAATTTTATTTATCTTAAATACTATTGGTCCAAAAAATGTAATTAATAACAATTTACATATATTTCAGCAACTTTTTTAATATATGTGAAAAATGTCAGTGACACTTATTCAAAAACGGACTAAAATCTGAAATGGACAAAATGGTCAAAAACAAGTCTCACACATCCAAAAAAAATCTACATAGACCAAGGAGAGGAAAATTACTATTTTGCTTTTAATGATGGCTCAATATGAACCATTAGATCAGATCATCTCTCTTATAATATGAGCCGTTAGATCTTCAGAAGAAAATGAATGAAATAATTACAACAATGTCATTAATGAAATTCATCTTAGCTGTCAGATCTTTTCTCTGTGTTATAATCTGGACCGTCCGATCTCTCATTAAATCTCTCCTTCTCTCGCCCGGGTTCCACCATAAATTTAATCATTCTTCTTCTTCTTCTTCTTCATTTCACTCTCAACCACCACGAAAATTCATTACATTCACCAACCAAAGCTCTCTTCTTCAACTCTTCATCCACAAACCTTTACGTCTGTTTCTTAAGGTCTTTCTACAGCTTATGACGCTGTGAAACAGCACTTGTGCGTCGTCCTTGGTTCTGAAATCGCTTGGTAAGTGTATACTCTCTCCCTCTCTTTTTCTCTCACTCTTCTATGTCTCTCTTTATTTTTCTATTGTTTTATGTTTTAGTCACATAATATATGTATGTTAACATTATGAGTCAGATTCTAAGGTATAATATATTGTTGCTAAAGTATGAAACATGATATTGTAGAATAAATCGTTTTTGTCTATGGTACAACTGGTACAACTTTTGCCTTTGTATCAAACAACACAGGTGATACTGGTATAATTGGTCCAACTATGTCTTATTTACCAGACTAGTGATACTGATATAACTAGTACAACTATTCAGGTTCTGAAATTGATATATTCCATTGGATATTCTATAAGGAAAAAAATAATTAGCTGGCCAAATTGGTAAGTATTTAGATAGGTTCATTTTTATTTGTGATAATTTTTTTTTATTTTTTTGCAGTTTTTACACCATCTCATAAGTTTGCATGATCTACCTTATACTTTTAAGGTTTGTTAACTTTTTTGTCCACATAATTTTTGGAAAACATACATGAAATGTATTTTAACAAAATTGATAATTTCATTTTATTGGGGCAAATGCATGTACACATAAAGAAGTGGTACAACTAAGGTAAGTTTAAATTTTATGTGGTACAACTAGTTTTTTCGATTTCAATGCCAAAGTACAACTATGTACAAACCGGTACAGCTCAAAAACTAGTACAACTATGTACAAGCCGGTACAACTCAAATACTAGTACAACTATGTTATTTCATCTTGTATTGTGCATCAAGTTTTAAACGTGTATCATATTTTAAACATTATGGTTGAACTACATGTTAGTATGTTGCTTTAGTTGTATCAGTTGTACTAAAAAAATTGGTGATGCAAATAATTTGCATCAATTCATTTAATAATTGATGTAAAAATTTAAATTATTTGCATCAATTCATTTTACACAAAATTAGTATCAATTTTAAGAAGTTATTTCAAAATATGTATCATTTACAACTGCTGATTTATATCATTTACTAATTAAATGTAACTTTAAAAAAATATTTTATTAAAATGATTTATTTTGGCAAATAACTCTTAATTAATATTTTTACTGATTATTTGTATTATTTGTTGTAATTTTTTTTCTTTCTAATATCTATTATTATCTTGATAAACAAACTAAAATTTTACAACTGTTGATAAGAATTGTATTAATACATCACAATTAAAATAATTATTTTTTAAAAAAACACAAAAATCATACATCAAACCCAATCATACATCACAATCTTTTCCTGGCTCCGCATCTAGCTTTTTGGCCTCGAGACCTTATATTAGGAGTTTTCAAAGCTCCTAAGACAAATGTTGTAGTATAAATGATTGTCCATTCTAAGGGATTTCAAGCACTGAGAATGCAAGTACTTACTTAATCTAAGTGCAACCGATGATTTAAAGGATTTTCTAAACGAATGATTAATACTAATGCAGTTTCAGAATAATAAAAACGGTAAATGAGTCGACTTTCTTAACTAAGGAAAATGAGAACTCATGGGCATAGGAATTAGACCTTGGGTGATCAAGTTTCGAACTAAGGATGGCAGACGAACAATCAAACTATCAACCTTAAGCTTAGACACGATCCTAAACAAACTCTATGTCTAGATGAATGTTCATTTACTAACACATTTCAAACAACAAATGTCTTTGGTTGAATAATATGGAAGCAATCATTACTAACAGGTCTAAGGCTATCTTAGCACTTCTAACAACAAATGTCTTTGGCAAAATATGCTAAAAGCTTAGAAGAGTTGTTTTAGACATTTCATCGAACACCTTTTGGGTGAGAAATGTCTAAAGATCAACTTTTGAGAAGCTAACTCAGAAGATGCATTATGATTACTCTACTAGCAAGGTTTTGGAATGATCTACTCTAAAACATCCTAGCTCTAACCTAATCACCCTTAATCTTCGTAACCTATAAATTTAAATGGTGATTACTCACTACTCTTCATGATTCCTCTTAAACCCATTTTGGATTTCAGATTAATCATACAGAGGGATACAACAACGAATTGGAAAACACAGAATTGCAATAACTAGATGAACAAAGATGATTCAAGAGATGAACTTTCCAAAGGTTTTTCTTAGAACAAAAGATAATCTGTCTGGTGGCTGCCAAAAGTACTTAAAACATAGGTTTTCAGAAGTAAAAACGTGCATAATGAAATGACCAAAAGACCCTTGAGTAGAAATAAATTCGAGCAAACAGAAGGCGCGCAGCGACCTCCAGTAGTCGCTCTGGGAGGTCGCTGCGAGACGTCGCTCTGGGTCTCTCTTCGCGAACGACCTCGCTGTGTCGCTCCGCCACGTCGCTCCGGGTCGCTCTTCGCGAGCGACCTCGCTGTATCGCTCCGGTCACGTCGCTCCGGGTGATGGTGACGCGAGCGACATTGGCGTGTCGCTCTGGTCAAGTCGCTCTGAATGGGTGTCACAGCGACTTCACGGTGTCACTCCGGTGAGGTCGCTCCCATGCACTGCTCGTCCAATGATCACCTTTATCACCTCTTTTGAGCTCCAAATGCACCCAAATGTCTCCAAAAACTCCATGTGGTACTCTAATACCTGATAAGGACTCATGTATGCAAAATGCAACCTAAACATGGCTAAATCCTAGTCTATATGATCAAAATGCACATGGTGAATGGATAAGACAATGCAAATATGCAAGATATCAACTCCCCCAA
Organism: Brassica napus; assembly: GCF_020379485.1. Lineage (NCBI taxonomy): Eukaryota > Viridiplantae > Streptophyta > Magnoliopsida > Brassicales > Brassicaceae > Brassica > Brassica napus. The sequence goes on along the minus strand of NC_063451.1, from coordinate 8,701,763 downwards.
ACTTGTTCTTTTACTTGTCCACAAGTGAACTTTCTAGAACTCATAGGGAGAGAGGTTTGAAGGTGGGAGCTCATAGCCAAAAGAAACACAACTAGCACTCGATTCAACATCTAATCTAACATGAGCACACTCTCTTATTACACTCTAGCTTCTTTAGGCCTATCTCAACTCCTTTTGCCCTTATACTCATCATCAAGCATCCACTCATTCCAATCAACCAACTCTCACATTCATTAAGCATAAAACATCAAGTGAATTCTTGCAAATGGTCAATTGGTCCAAATCATTTGGTTGAGTAAGGGAAGGCTTTTATTCAAGTGGGTCAAGAGGTTCAAAATCCATGATCTTTTAAAGTGGTTTACTCTCAAAACGAGTAGCCTTGACATTGCACATAATATATCTAAGAAAGGGACCAACTCATGCATACAATGCTCAATCTCCATTGTTCTACCCTTTTCCCAAACATACAAGTTACACAATCACTTCATAATGTCAAACCCAACTCCCATCTCTCACCAAAAGATCCCAAGAACACTTTGCACATAAAACTCTTTTTCTTTGAAATCTATAAAGGATTTTCTTAACTTCTAAACAAATCTTAGCTCTAAACAACTTTGCTAGCCTTTTTTTTTTTTTTTTTTTTTTTTTTTTTTTTTTTTTTTTTTTTTTTTGTTTGGGGGCCAAGACTTTTCACAAATCGAGCTAGAAGTTTCTCTACTTATCCCATAAAGACTAGTCAATTAAACACAAGAGTTCACTCTTTTCCTTCAACTTTCTCATACTCCCAAATCAAACTTCACAACACTCACCCCCATCCTATGGCTAGACAATAATGTGCCTAATCTAGCAAGAATGAAGATCAAGCATTGTCGTTCCCGATACTCTCAACATTATGTGCATGTAAGACTTTCCGAAAAAGGCCTCACTCATCAATCAATGAAGGCTTAAACGGAGGAAGGGATTTTGGGGAGAGGTCTACCACTAGAGGTTGTCAAAAAGATTGGCATAAAGGATGTGACAACTCAAGTGTGTATATCCATGATTCAGTACACAAGGGACCATGAGCAAGATGCATTAAGTTCGTTCAGTTCAAATAAGGTTGTAGTTGGCTTCAAAGACTGAGTTTCAGCAATCAACAAGTTTCAGGAAGAGTTTTCAAGGCTCGAAGCATACAAGTCCTTTTGAGAGGTGCATAAGCTACTCAGGTGCAAAGTAGTGTTCTTTACAAGGCATTTAAAATCATTGCTCCCAATGCAAGTGAATGCAACCTATATGCTCTAGACTCTCCTAGAAATGCAAATGATGCAAACTAAATGATTTTTTTTATATGCAAATAGATATGCAATGCATGACTCAATGAAACAACATCAAAGCAAACATGATCAAATACTTGGTACCTCCCCCAAACTTAAATGACACAGTCTCTGTGTTATCAAGGAGAGGGAGATACCCAAAAAGAGAAAACTAATATGCAAAAACGAAATGGTATGTACAAGGGAAAGTAGAGAAGTACCTTCAAAGATAGTAAGTGGGGGCAGATGCCCCATCATCATCGTCGTCTGGTGGGAACGTGGTGTAGTAACCTCCATGTCCTGAGCTGTAGTCTCCATACCATTGTTGGCTCTGAACTTCTTCAATCTCAGCTTCACTTTCTGAAGAGGCTAGGGATGGAGACTTGTTTCCAGAGGCGGAAGGCTGAGTGGGTGGGTTCCTCCATTGTCGCTGGAGCTGTCTATCAGTGAGTGGGAAACCAAGATCAGTGGGCTGAGGTGGGGGCTGGGGGACTGATGTGTTCGCGAAGGCGAAGTCCGCTGAGCTACATCCAGCTATTCCTCCTCTGGTCAAGACATCGGCCACCTTCTTCATGAACTTGGCTGAAGTCTTTGCTTGCTTCTTCACCGTCTTGCTCAGCGCCTTGCACTTGTCCTTCAGCTTTTCGATTGTTCTGTCTTGTGCCTTGTTCCATCGCTGAAGTCGGCTAATGTGGTCATGAGCATCACGAAGCGCACCAGGGGGAAGGACTCCATCATGTGGCTTGAAGTAGTAGCGTGGAGGTCCATAGATGGGTACAGATTCTTCCCTAGGAGGTTCTGTGAAGTCGTGTCTCGTCGGAACACTCCTTTTCCTTGGTGCAGCAATGGGACCGAGAGACCCGTGTTCTCCAAGAAAGTCTTCTTGGGATAAGTTGAAGCTGATAGCTCCAGGTCTCTCTAAGCTCGTCAGTCTCTGGTTTGGAAGAACCACTTCGACCGGCTTGCCCTGCAAGTAGTAGTGGTAGACGTAGTCCTTCCCATACATCCCACTGAAATAGGTGGCAATCCTCAAGTACGTGCCATCGATGAACTTAGGCCCTGCTGCATCCTTTCCCAAGGGAACATTCAGAAATTGGAGCAGTGGCGTGATCATCCCGCCTATCCCAACCTTTGGTTGCGAATCAGTTGTGTACCATGCCTAGTCTCTGTAGTGCTCGAGACGATTCACGAAGAAGCTGACCATCCCGAAGGAAGCATAGATGTCGTTGCTTGGAAGGGGCAACGTTCCAGGTGGGGCGTAGGGGCGGATAGGCGGGCAGAGCCGTCACATGTCTTCCTCGGTGACACTACCAGCTTGCTTCCAGACGAGCATCCTATGGAGGTAGCGTACAGACGGGTGCCGGATATGCGAGTTCTTGTCAGCCCTGGTAGAGTGCTTGTTTCCAGTGATTAACTTCCAAAGCTGAGTGGGGAGGTTTTCACACTTGGGAAGGGATTAGTCTGCCAAGTCTTGGAAACCTATGACTCTCCCAATGTCTTTGAAGTTCATGTTGTACTCTCTCCGATTGACCTTGAACTTTATTTTGCCCCATCCTTGCCTCACGTGTGGATCGTCATGGTAAGTGACCTCAAGGGAAGACAAGAACTGACAGGAGACATCCCGGTAGGTGGGGTAGGCCATGGTGAGGAGTTTGGGCATCTTCAGGTGCCCCAGCATTGCCTCAATATCAGAATCGAGACCCACCTCCTTCAGCAAATCAAGGTCAGCGAATCTGGTCGGAGTCCAAGTTACCCCATTCAACAAATGGTGATACAGCTCTTCCTCAGATGGAGTTTTCGCCCTGTCTCTATCCTCAGCAACCTCTTTCCCCTTGGACATCTTGGCCCTCTTTGTAGGAGCCTGCTCATCTGCACTTTCATCGCCACTCTCCTCATCTGTGGCAACTGCTATACTCTTTCCTGCCCTCTTCTCTTGCTCCTTTGCCTTCTTTGCAGCCACGGTTTTCTGTCGAGAAGTCCTTTGTGTCCCAGAACCAGCTCGTTCCGAGGCTAAAGCCTTTCCTCTCAACGAAGACTCTTGACTTTCAGGTTCTTGCCTCTCAGCATCCGACTTTCCCTTAGTTTTCCTAACCATTGTACCTGAGAAATACAAAACTTGGAAAGGGATAAGTCGATTGACTTTGCAAATGTAAACTTCAAGAAGCAACGTAAAGAATCACAATTCTCAATCTTTTCATCATGTGAAAATTACAAGACAAGTAAAATTCAATAATCAAAGTAATTCTAGAATGAGAGGGTTCTCTAATCAAACCTTTCAACACCTTAACATACTAACTCACCCACTAACACACTCAATTAGGATCAATTTCGAAAAGCCCCAAATCCATGAACCCTAATTTTGCCAAAGTTCAAATTAAGCTCAGTTCCACCATCAATTCAACAACCCAACTTGATATATAAGCTTTCCCTAGTCTATTTTACCACAATCAAGCAAGAAAATGACCAAATTTCGATTTTCAAATTCTAGGGTTCATGGACCTACGAATTTGAATTTAAAAACACAATACCTTGCTTTGGATGGAAGGAAATGGGGAATGGGTGGTGAGGAATAGACTGTTGGGGCGAAAGCTTAGATTTAGAAACAAGAACTAGGAGATTTGGGTGAGAATTGAGAAAGTTAGGAGATTTTTGGTGTGGGTTTGTTTGAGAGAGTATGAGTGTTTGTGAGAGGAAGGGAGAGTGAAAGAGATGAAGGTCGTGGGTATGGGTAGGTCTAGGGTCGTCCGGTTAGGTTTAGGGCTGGTTAACTCGAATTAAACCGGTCAAAATCGAAGAGGGACTTACCTGGATCGGCTCGGGAGTGACCTGGAGTGGTCGCTCTGATAGGTCGCTCCGGGTCGCAGAAAACGCGAGCGACCTCACGTGGTCGCTGCGTCACGTCGCTCCTAGAGCGACTCTCGAGCTCTGGACACCGAAAATACGAGCGACTTGGACCAGTCGCTCTGATCACGTTGCTCCCAGCGACAGAAACGCGAGCGACCTCACGTGGTCGCTGCGAGACGTCGCTCCCAGAGTGACTCTCGACCTCCGGACACCGAAAATGCAAGCGACTTGGACCAGTCGCTCTGATCACGTCGCTCCCAGCTGGAGCGACCTTGTGGCGTCGCTGCGGAACCTCACTCCCACGCTCGAGTCTTTGCCTTGACCGGATCGATGAATCACCTGAACACTACTTCAACACTTTCCCCTCTTTTTTTTATGAAATATGATGAAAACGAAAATACCAATGCAATATGTACAAGGATTACGCATGGGACTTACTCCCAAGTGAGCTTGTTTTAAGTCTCTATCTTGACTTTGCCTCCTTTTGGACTAGGCTGGGGTAGGATCAGACAGTGGAGTTGAAACTCCATCTTCCTCAGGTGCATCAGCCATGTAGAGCTTAACCCTTTGCCCATTGACTGTGAAGTCTCTTCCATCAGTACTCCATAAAACTATTGCTCCATATGGCTTAACCTCTTTGACCTTGAAAGGGCCGGACCACCTTGACTTAAGCTTTCCTGGAAACAACTTCAGTCTTGAGTTGTAGAGAAGAACTTGATCTCCTTCTTTAAACTCTCTCTTTAGGATATTCTTGTCATGGAAAGATTTAGTCTTCTCCTTGTAGATCCTTGAGTTTTCGAAGGCATCCATTCTTATCTCATCAAGCTCATGTAGCTGAAAAAGCCTTTTCTCCTTGGCACTCTTGATGTCAAAGTTCAGCAACTTTACTGCCCAAAGTGCCTTGTACTCAAGCTCCACTGGTAGATGGCAAGCTTTCCCGTACAATAGGTTGAAAGGTGTGGTCCCCAGAGGTGTCTTGTAAGCTGTCCTGTAAGCCCAAAGCGCATCATCAAGCTTAACTGACCAATCCTTCCTTGTAATCCCCACAATCTTCTCCAGAATGGACTTGATCTCTCTGTTAGAAATCTCAACTTGACCACTTGTTTGAGGATGGTAAGGAGTTGCAACCTTGTGCTTAACACCGTTCTTCCTGAGAAGTCCCTCAAGCAGTTTGTTGATGAAATGAGACCCTCCATCACTGATTACAACTCTTGGAACTCCGAACCTTGGAAAGATGGTGCTCTTGAACATCTTGATTACCACTCTTGCATCATTGGTGGGACTTGCAATAGCTTCCACCCATTTTGAGACATAATCAACAGCTACCAGGATGTACTTGTTGCCATGTGATGATGGAAATGGCCCCATGAAGTCAATACCCCACACATCAAACACTTCAACTTCAAGGATTGGATTCTGAGGCATCTCATTCCTCTTGGTGATGTTTCCCCTCCTTTGGCATGAATCACACCTTGAAACAAAGTCTTGTGTGTCCTTGAACATGTGTGGCCACCAGAATCCAGCTTGTAACACCTTAGCAACAGTCTTGAAGGTAGCAAAGTGGCCTCCATAAGATGATCCATGACACTGTGTAAGGATCCCATCAATCTCCTCATTAGCAACCACTCTCCTATAAAGTTGATCTTTGCAGAGAATGTAGAGGTAGGGCTCATCCCAGTAGTATCTCTTCACATCCTTGTAGAACTTCTTCTTGGCATAACCCACAAGATTCAAAGGCTCTTTTCCTGTGGCTAGGTAATTCACCAAATCAGCATACCAAGGTTCTTTCTCTTCTGTTGCCTTGACTTCTTCAAGCTTCCTTCCAGTCTCACAAACTGCTATCACTGCTCCAATAGCCATGATCTGTTCCTCAGGGAGTCCTTCATCAATGGGAATGCCACACTCCACTCTCAGCCTGGACAAGTGATCAGCTACACCATTCTCAACTCCTGGCTTGTCCTTGATCTCTAAATCAAACTCTTGCAGCAAAAGAATCCATCTCAAGAGCCTGGGCTTTGCATCCTTCTTCGCCAAAAGGTGTCTCAACGCAGCATGATCTGTGTAGACAATGACTTTAGATCCCACCAAGTAGCTTCTGAACTTCTCAAAGGCAAAGACAATGGCTAGCATCTCCTTCTCTGTTGTGGCATATCTCATCTGAGCATCATTCAGGGTTTGGCTCGCGTAGTAGATCACATGGGTCTTGCCATCTTTCTTCTGCCCCAAAACAGCTCCCACAGCATAATCACTAGCATCACACATGATCTCAAAGGGGAGATCCCAATTAGGTGGCTGGACAATTGGAGCACTGATGAGTTCACCTTTCAGCTTCTTGAAGGCTTCTAGACACTCCACATCAAAGCTGAAGGTGGCTTCTTTGCACAGCAGCCTGGTCAATGGTCTAGTGATCATGGAGAAGTCCTTTATGAATCTCCTGTAAAACCCAGCATGACCAAGAAAACTTCGGATGTCTTTCACTGTCTTTGGTGGGGGCAAACCAACCATAACATCGATTTTGGCCTTATCCACCTCAATCCCCTTCTCTGAAATCTTGTGCCCCAGCACAATCCCTTCTTTGACCATGAAGTGACACTTCTCCCAGTTCAGCACAAGGTTGGTGTCTTCACATCTCTGTAGGACCCTGCACAAATTTGACAAACAAGCAGAAAACGAAGATCCATAGACAGAGAAATCATCCATGAACACCTCCACAACATCCTCAATCAGATCAGAAAAGATCGACATCATGCACCTTTGAAAGGTGGCTGGAGCATTACATAGACCAAATGGCATTCTTCGATATGCGAAGGTACCATAAGGACATGTGAATGTTGTTTTCTCCTGATCATTGGGATGTATGGGGATCTGGAAGAATCCTGAATATCCATCAAGAAAACAATAGAATGGATGATTTGCAAGTCTCTCAAGCATCTGATCAATAAATGGAAGTGGAAAATGATCTTTTCTAGATGCAGAGTTCAGTTTGCGGTAATCAATACACATCCTATGCCCAGTGACTGTTCTTGTTGGTATCAATTCATCCTTGTCATTTTTAATCACAGTTATACCACCCTTTTTTGGCACAACATGCACAGGAGATACCCATTTAGAATCTGAGATAGGGTAGATAACACCAGCATCTAAGAGTTTAAGAATCTCTTTCTTTACAACATCCTTCAGGTTAGGATTTAACCTTCTTTGATGCTCGATAGAAGTCATTGATTCATCCTCAAGATGTATCCTATGCATACACAAAGAGGGTGATATTCCCTTGATGTCATCAAGTGAGTAACCTATTGCTTTTCTAAATCTTTTAAGTGTTTTCAAAAGTTCAGATAGCTCAGTTTCAGTAAGTTCACTACTCACAATGACTGGATAAGTTCCATTAGGACCAAGAAATGCATACCTTACACCATTGGGGAGAGGTTTAAGCTCCACCTTAGGCGCCTTAAGCTCGCTCCAGTCGTTTTGCTGGGTGTCCCCTTGTTGAATGACCGAGGCTTCCTGATGGACAATTTGAGGCAGCTCCTCATACTGATCCTTACTACCAAATCCTCTGTGTGAATCCAACATCATCCCATAGGCAGCACTCTCCAGGTTCTGAATCACTTCAGCTGGCCTCTCTATCGTCAAAGCATGCTGTAGAGGGTCTTCTATTGACAATTCTTCAAGGAGCTCATCAGCAAGGGCATCCATCTCTTCAATGTAGAAAACTTGCCCTTGAACTGTTGGTTTCTTCATTACCTCCTTGATGTCAAAGTGAAGAACATGCCCTTTACCCAAGTGGAGATCAATCTTGCCCTCTTTCACATTAACAATTGCTCCTGCTGTAGCTAAGAAAGGCCTTCCAAGGATTAAAGGATCTGCAGCTTCCTCACCCATCTCAAGCACCACAAAGTCTGTAGGGATCTCATATTTTCCAACCATAACGGGGAGGTCCTCCAAGATACCCACCGGGTACTTCACTGAACGATCAGCCAATACCAGAGACAGTCTACACTTCTTGTACTGAGTGAAACCAAGCTTCTTAGCAACAGATAAAGGCATCAAGCTGACACTAGCTCCCAAATCGCAGAGACATCTATCAAATACCATAGGTCCAAGAGCACAAGGTAATGTGAAGCATCCTGGATCTTCTAGCTTCTTTGGAACAACAAGCCTCTGGATGATGGCACTGCACTCATGAGTGAGAATCATCATGCCCTCCATCTCCTTCTTCTTTGCAGCTACAACATCTTTCAGGAACTTGCTATATTGAGGAATTAGCATGAAAGCATCAATGATGGGCATTGTGACTTGAACTTCACTCATTTGCTTCTCAAATAGAGCTTTGTACTTCTCTAGCAGCTGCCTCTTGAATCTACCAGGGAATGGTAGTTTGGGTTCATAGGGAGGAGGAACAAAAGAATTCTCACTTGCTGGAGCAACAACTTCACCATCTTTCACTGTTTTCTTCTCTTCCCCAACCTTTCCTTTACCTTTCGCTTCCACAATCTTCTCCAAGATTTCATCATTGATTTTCTCATCAACAATCACCACTTCATCATCTATGTTGATGGCAACCCCCTCACCTTGTTTCTCAGCATCCTTGGTGAGAGCTTTCTGAGGTAACTCCTTACCACTCCTGAGGGTGATAGCTTTCATGGTCTCCTTGGGGTTTTGCTCAGATTTTCCAGGTAAAGAACCTTGTTGGCGATTTTGTTGAGTGTTCATGGCAGCAAACTGGTTCTCCAAGGTTCTGAACTTGTTGTTGAGCTCATTGTAGCTTCCATCAATCTTTGCGTGAAGGTTTTTCAACTCATAGCCAACATGCTTCTCACTTCTTGTCTGAGACTCCAAGATTTGTTTTAGTAGGGCATCAGTGCTGCTGACTGGAGGAGTAGAGGTAGAAGTAGTAGGTTGTTGTTGGGCAGGTTGTTGTCCTTTGTTGTTGAAACCGGGAGGAGGGTTTTGTTGAGGCTGATAGCTGCCTTGCTGGTTGTTCCGAGGCTGATAACCACTCTGTTGGTTGTTGGGGTAAGATCTCTGTTGGTAGTTGTTGTACTGAAAGTTTGGCTCTTTCTTGTACCAGCTACCATTGTTGTTGATGAAGCACAGCTCTTCTTGCCCTTCCAAACCATCAACTTCCTGGACAACAGGTGTGGCTTCTTTGTTTGGGTTACCAACAAAGTGCAGCTGCTCCTGGGTGGCCTTATCAGCAATGAGAATGTCAATCTTATCCTGGAGAGCCTTTAACTCCCTCCTCGTCTGCTTGTCATCTGTTCGACTGCCTCTGTCGTGGTCTCCACTGTAGACTGCATCACTCTTTACCATGTTGTCAACCAGCTCTTCTGCATCTTCCTCAGTTCTCCCCAAGAAGAACCCATTGCTAGCTGTATCCAGTCTGGCCCTGTACTTAGGAAGAGCACCACGGTAGAATGTGCTCAGCAAGCTCTCCTTAGAGAAACCATGGTGTGGGCATTGAGCTTGGTAGCCCTTGAATCTCTCCCAGGCTTCACTGAAGCCTTCCAAGCCTTTCTGTTGAAAACTGGAGATCTCATTTCTCAGCTTAGCAGTTCTTGAAGTAGAGAAGAACTTCTCCAAGAAAGCTTTCTTGCAGTCATCCCAAGTGGTGATTGAGTCACTTGGTAGAGACTTCTCCCACTGTCGTGCCTTATCCCCCAGAGAGAAAGGGAATAACTTCAGCTTTAAGGCATCCTCAGACACACCATTGGTTTTTGACAACCCACAGTAGCTGTCGAACCTGTCCAAGTGATCAAATGGGTCCTCTAGAGCCAAGCCATGATACTTGTTGTTCTCGATCACGTTGAGGAGTCCTGATTTGATCTCAAAGTTGTTGGCTGCTACAGCTGGTGCTCGGATTCCCAATCTATGACCATGAATGTTGGGGCGGTCATAAGTGCCAATGGGTCGAGCTGCTCGCTGTTGGTTTTGTGGAACGTTGTTGGCATCATTTTGAGGTATGTCTCCCATATCAGTATCCAATCTCTGCAAGTGAGACTGTTGCTCTTCTTCTCTTCTCTTTCTAGCACACTCTCTCTCTAAAGCTCTGATGTCTGCGGCTCTTGGAACTAGGTTTGATGGACCCCTGCTCCTCAAGTTCATACACCTGTAAATTAAAGGGAGGTGAAGAAGGAGAATCAGTAACTAAAGAAAATAAAAATGACTTAGTCTCAAGCAAATGACTAAATCTCAATGTTCAAATCTACTTAGAATTTGGCAACGGCGCCAGTTTGATATTAGGAGTTTTCAAGGCTCCTAAGACAAATGTTGTAGTATAAATGATTGTCGAACCAATTCTAAGGGATTTCAAGCACTGAGAATGCAAGTACTTATTTAATCTAAGTGCAACCGATGATTTAAAGGGTTTTCTAAACTAATGATTAATACTAATGCAGTTTCAGAATAATAAAAACGGTAAATGAGTCGACTTTCTTAACTAAGGAAAATGAGAACTCATGGCAATAGGAATTAGACCTTGGGTGATCAAGTTTCAAACTAAGGATGGCAGACGAAATATCAAACTATCAACCTTAAGCTTAGACACGATCCTAAACAAACTCTATGTCTAGATGAATGTTCATTTACTAACACATTTCAAACAACAAATGTCTTTGGTTGAATAATATGGAAGCAATCATTACTAACAGGTCTAAGGCTATCTTAGCACTTCTAACAACAAATGTCTTTGGCAAAATATGCTAAAAGCTTAGAAGAGTTGTTTCAGGCATTTCTTCGAACACCTTTTGGGTGGGAAATGCCTAAAGATCAACTTTTGAGAAGCTAACTCAGAAGATGCATTATGATTACTCTACTAGCAAGGTTTTGGAATGATCTACTCTAAAACATCCTAGCTCTAACCTAATCACTCTTAATCTTCCTAACCCATGAATTCAAATGGTGATTACTCACTAATCTTCATGATTCCTCTTAAATCCATTTTGGATTTCAGATTAATCATACAGAGGGATACAACAACGAATTGGAAAACACAGAATTGCAATAACTAGATGAACAAAGATGATTCAAGAGATGAACTTTCCAAAAGTTTTTCTTAGAACAAAAGATAATCTGTCTGGTGGCTGCCAAAAGTACTTAAAACATAGGTTTTCAGAAGTAAAAACGTGCATAATGAAATGACCAAAAGGCCCTTGAGTAGAAATGAATTCGAGCAAACAGAAGGCGCGCAGCGACCTCCAATAGTCGCTCCGGGAGGTCGCTTCAGGCTTCGGGAGCGACCTGGAGGGCTCGCTGCGAGACGTCGCTCTGGGTCGCTCTTCGCGAGCGACCTCGCTGTGTCGCTCTTCGCGAGCGACCTCGCTGTGTCGCTCCGGTCACGTCGCTCCGGGTGATGGTGACGCGAGCAACATCGGGGTGTCGCTCTGGTCAAGTCGCTCTGAAAGGGTGTCACAGCGACTTCACGGTGTCGCTCCGGTGAGGTCGCTTCCATGCACTGCTCGTCCATTGATCACCTTTATCACCTTTTTTGAGCTCCAAATGCACCCAAATGTCTCCAAGAACTCCATGTGGTACTCCAATACCTGATAAGGACTCATGTATGCAAAATGCAACCTAAACTTGGCTAAATCCTAGTCTATATGATCAAAATGCACATGGGTGAATGGATAAGACAATGGATATCTAGTACAACTTATAAACGTATCAATTCCAAATCAAATATTATTAGAAATATACTATTCATATATTTGACACATGCAGGCAGGGGAGATTAGACCAATATTCCAAATGCAAGTTGAATCACGTTATTTTTATATATGTATTTAAAATTAGTCTAACTCTTATATTATTTTTATGTCCATGTTAAGAAAAAAAAGCTAAGACAACATAACTCACCGAGCAAGCAATATGCTGATATGCTTGATGTACCAGTCAAGCCAGCTCGACGTGTTGCTACAATTAAATTGTTACTATTACTACTACTATAGTTAAACCAATTGGACTATTATTATCGTAGTTCAAACACTAAACATGAATGATTATGTATCTTTTGAATTCATGATGGATTTTGTATCATTGTTTTGAATATACTCTTTCAATCCTCTTTTACTGCAACCTTTTTCCGGTTCAGCAGTTGTCTTCTTTGGCTTCAAAAAAAATGAAGATAATTTTTTTCCGTAAATAGTATAACTAGTACAACTGGTACAATTGGTAAACAAATAACTATCCAAATAAATATTATAAAATAACTTTTAACATATTTCGACAAATCCATATAGTGGAAGATTATACCAACTTTTTCATTGGTTCTACATCATCCTCTTCTATAACATCATTCACATGCTGAAAACAAAAAGCTAATATACCATATTAATTGTAAAGTTATACTAATTATACACGTTATAATTATATTTATTGTAGTTGTATTAGTTATTCACGTTCTAGTTGTACCAGTTATACTAGTTTCAGTTCTAGCTGCCCAAAATGTGGCTATGCTGAAGAAACTATTAACCATACGATTTTTACATGCCCTCCCGCTATGCAATGCTGGGCCCTCTCAACGATTCCTTCGGCTCCGGGAGTCTTTCCATCTGAAAATCTCTATACCAATATGGATTACCTCCTCTCAAGATCCAATTCGGGTGGAACTATGGAGGAATTAACCAGGGTCTTCCCTTGGATTATTTGGTATATATGGAAAGGCCGGAACGAAAAGTTTTTTAATGGATGTGACTTCTCACCTATGGACACGATTGATCTGGCGATACTAGAATGTAATGCATGGTTTTTGGCCAATGAAGAGATCGACCCATGTGAAAGCACCATAGAATGCATACCAAGAACCCCAGTGGTATACCCCCACTGGGGTACCTACATTCATATGTAGGGTGGACGGATCGTGGAAAAATGATGAAACCACGAGTGGAGTAGGATGGATCCTACAGCTACAAGACGGCTCAATAGATATCCTCGGGCTCCAAGGCTGCCATAGACAAATCTCACCGCTTCATACTGAACTAAAAAGTTTGATATGGACTCTGAAATGTTTATCTCGCCATCAGCGTTACTGCAATTATTTTGTTACTGACTCTCAAGAGCTAGTCAAAATGATCGGTACACCTGAAGACTGGCTAGTCTTTGCAGCTGAACTTAACGAGTTTAAAACTCTATGGGCGTCCTACCAAGATGGACAAGTGGTCTACAAGAGCAGATCCAGTAACACCAAAGCAGACTTCCTCGCAAGATAAGCTCGAACAAGGAAGCGTGTTTTCTCATATGTTAACACGTGTGTGCCACACTGGATCGACATTCGCAACTCGGCTTTTGCCGATTCGTACTAAGATTTATCTTTGTATCTCATCGTGAAAAAAAAAATACTAGTTTCAGTTGTACTAGTTGTACTAGTAATACTCTGTGTTTTTCATTGTCGGAAATTTTGTACGCTGAGCACGAGATTCAATTTTATATAAGAGAAAATGGATTGAGAAAGATGGAGAATTGATCGATTTGGGATCAGAATGAAATTTCATAAAGTTTGAAGAATTTTTTCGATTTTTATTTGGATTGTGAGATGGAGAAATTTTGATAAAAATAAAAAAAAAAAAATTAAAATCTGGGTTCCTAACATTATGAATCAGGATTGATTATGGAATAGATAAAATTGAGTAACACAAGAGGAATCAAGTGGATGTTACATGATTTTAGTTGATTTTGAAAAAATAGTAATGAAAGATGAATGTGAAAATGGTGAGAAGGGTGATGTTTGAGAAAGAGAGATTTGGGGATTTAGGGATCCGAATTGAGTAGGATAGGTCAGTGGGTTAGGATAGTGAGAGGTTGAATTAGTAAATAAGTAGAGCTTTCTAGGTTTCATGATCTTTTCCTCCTATTTTTGATTTAATTTTAATTCATTTTTAAAATAAAAAGGTAAGAAATCCATATGAGATTATTTTGACCTCTTGTGGTCCTTTACAACATTTGATCCTTAAAAAACAGAGGGAGTATAAAAATTAACACTCTCTCTCAAACCATCAATTAATAACCAAAGGTGAAAACAAGTTATTAGTTCAATAGAAACATGTTTGTTAATAAAAAATCCCAATTTTTCAAATGAGATCTACCGGATCGTGCCATTGCTGATGGAGGAAACCTTGCATACACCTGCATCTGTAGTGAAGGGTAAATCTTTGTAGCAAGCAACTAGATTCTCATCTGTGTGCAGATCCACCACAAGAGTCTCCCATACTTTCTTCGTCGGATTTAAGACAACGTCTGGCTCGCCTTCAAACCCTTGAAATCTAACTCGCTCTCCAATCTCAGCCGATTCAGGGGGCTCGACTAACTCCACCTGAAAATTTCCAGCAAAGGAAAACAAAATTTGTCTATAACCGAAATGAAATGGCAATAAGTCTCTTCTTGTGCACTATACCTTGCTGCCGTCACTACTGGAAGCGGCAAGAACCATTCCTTGTGACATAACATCCCTCATTTTCGCCGGTTTCAAGTTGCAAAGAACACAAACCATACGGTTCTGTCCAGAAACAACAGTCAGATTGAAAGATAACTGGGGAGATTGGACAAATGGAAAAAGTTAAGTGGGGAGATTGAACAAACCTGCATCTCCTCAAGAGGTATGTACTTGACCAATCCACTAACAATAGTCCGAGTTTCAGCTCCTCCAACATCAATTTCTTCCACATACAGCGAATCTGCGTTAGGATGTTTCTCAGCCTTGAGAATTTTACCGACTCGAATATCAAGTCTTGCCAGTGTAAGTTCACGATCAGCAGCCGGTTGAGTTTTGGATGTTGCTGCACCTTTTCATGCTTTTTGCTTTTTAGCATCTAAAAGAACAAGAAAAAAAGAGCAGCAGAATATATAATCAAGTTACCGTAGCCACAAATGACTATGATTTAGAAAGTCTAGTAGAGGATGCCAAACAGCGTATAGAACTTGAAAGTTTTGTTTTCTTAAGTTGATCCGCCGCCATATTTGCGGCTTCTGCATCCCTAGCACGTCTATCAGCCTGATTTCCAGCAAACTTGTCTTTGTACTGTTGCACTTCTTCATCTGTCTGTGCTCATAACATTTCACAAGATATAGTTTCAAATGCTACATGGCAATCCCGCCTTTCTATGGAGAGAGAGGTATGTACCAATTCCTTGAACAATGGTTGAGGGGTGCCTATCTTGTGATTGCGAGGCAGAATCTCCCACGGTCTACTTGCTAATAAAACCTCTCCTCCCTCGTCAGAGAGTGAAAATTGTAGTGGCAAATTTAGCTGTTTAAATACCTACAAATTGCGAGATACGCCACTGATCAAGCTTTTGCATTCTTTCTACTAAATCTAAACAGAATCTGTGTGTTTTCAAACCAACCTCACGAGAAAATGATGGCATGAAAGGTTCTAACAATTGTGCAAGAAGATGAACTAAACCAGCAGCAGTTCTTATAACAATTGCACAAGAAGGTTTATCTTCCTTGTAAAGTTTCCAAAATTTGGCTTCCTTCACCAGAATAAATCAGAGCATAGTTGGTTAGCCTGAACAGCCGATAAAATTTAATATATAGATTGATAAAAGAATCGAATTACCTGCGGCGGACTACGACGGCGGACGGCGGCGGAGCTACGGCGGACTACGACGGAGCTGCGGCGGACTACGACGGCGGACGGCGGCGGAGGCGATTTCCGGCGGCGGCGCATGGACGACACGCGTGCAGTCGGCGAAACTTGCGGGGGCGTGTGCGGGCTCATCCGGGCTCCGATTGCGGCTTGGTCGGCGGCTACGGCTTCATCTCGTCGAGAGGAACACGATGATGGCCTTGGATGCACGAGATTCGCAACGGTTAGAAAGATATGGCCGATTTACTGAACGAACGAAAACAAAGCTTATGAGGCGGCGGTTTCCGGCGATTCTCGGCTGTGGCGAACGGTGGTGACAAGCTTGGCGAAGTCTCGGCGTGCGGTGGCTCCTACTCTCTCTGGTGGCTCCACTTCAAAGGTTTCTCATTTTCTTCTTCTTCTTAGCTCTCTCTCTCTCTCTCTCTCTCTCTCTCTCTCTCTCTCTCATTCTCTTTCTTTTTCTAACTTCTCATTTTTTTGTTGATGCCGGTGGAGAAAACAGTGTGAAGGGTGGGTATTTATAGGCAAATAATTGTCCTTCAGATAAATGCATATGACTTAGCCGGGTAACAAACTCCGAGACCGGAATCGGGTCGTTACAATTCTCCCCCACTAATAAAGAATTCGTCCCCGAATTCGAGTCATCCCATGACTGCCAATCAACATTGCAACAAAACTATGAATAATCCATCTGCTTGGTCTCCGAAGCCTCTTCATGAATTTCATCTCTCTCCGTATGAACTTTGACCCACATGGTCATCATACCCTGCTTTGCTTCCACTTGGCGATCCAATATCTTTACTGGCAGACACGATGCACACAAATCCTTGCCAAGGTCGATTGGCAGCTGCTGCAAAATGAGCTCTAGCTCTCTCACGAGCTTTCCAAAACTGACACGGTGGAAGTCTGACAGCTCTGCTGATAAATCCAAACGATAAGCAACTGGTTCAATCCGCTCCAAAATAGAATATAGTCCCATATATCTCTGAGTAAGCGTCTTTAGCTTCTGAGTCTTAGATCCTCCCTGAAACGTCTTTATTTTCAGGTACACTAGATCGCCCATCTGTAACTCCAAATCCTTGCGGCACTTAGCTGCATAACTCCTCTGGCGGTTATGGACTTCCTAACCCAAGCTTTGAGCATTTCCATTTGCTCTACCGTCCCTTGAACCATTGCTGGTTCTAACTCATGTCGTTCCCTCACTTTGGTCCAACAAAGTGGTATACGATAAGGTCTACCATAAACAACCCTCATATAGTGATATCTCAAATCTCAAAAGATAGTTGTCTATGTAGGCAAACTCTGGTAGAGGTAGATGCTTTCCGAACTTTCATCCCACTGGTAGGCGCAATCCCTGAACATATCCTTTAAGTTCTGAGTAGTCGTCACTGACCGACCATCTGTATGCGGGTGATAAGCTGTACTTATATGGACCTTTGTCCTAAGCGCCCTCCGAAAGACTCTGAAATACTGATGTGAACTCACATTCCGATCCGATACAATGCTGATAAGAACTCCATGCAACCTCACAATCACGCTGATGTAAGTCTACGCCAACTGCTTAACTATGTCCAACTTCTTAATTACTAAAAATGGCGGCTGACTTGGTATGTCTACCCATGACTACCTATGTGGCATCCATTGCACATGTGGTGATTGGCAATCCAGTAACAACATCCATAATCACCAAGCCTCATTTCCACTCTAGCAAAAGCAAGCTCAAAATAACATGATAGATAACTGATCCTCTGACATAACCATCTGAAATGTCTGACACCTCGACGCAATATAGGTGCAACTGTTTTCATACTAGGCCAATGATAATAACATGACATATCTTTGTACTCCCTTGGTGTTTCCAATGGGTAGAGAAACACGAGTGATGTGTTTACTGTAAGATCCCTTTTCTTAACAGCTTATCGTCCAACACACAAACTCGGTTTCGGTACAGGTACATCCCGCTCAAAACTGATGATATCCAATATTCCCAATCTTGATCTGCTCAACCAAAACCATAACGCTAACCTGCGCTTGGCGTATCCTGCATAGCAAAACTGCTTTCTCTAAAGCTCAAGGCCATATGTCTCTCCATCGACAGTAGTGGCACACAAAATGAGACTAGCAACTGTCCCAGTAAACTCCTGAACCACCTTGGTTCCCGATACGTTGCTCATATGCCTACCCAAGGCATTTGTCACATGGTTGTCCTTACCAGATGGTATGCGATATCCAAACTGTAGCCTGCTACAAACTCAATCCAACTGCACTGTCCAAGTACAAGTTTTAATGAATGAAAATAAATTTCAGATTCTAGCGGTCCCAGAGAATCTGAACTTCTTTCCCATACAATTACGATTTCCAAACAATAACGCAAATAGCACTGCAGCCACTCTGAATCATGAATAGGGTAGTCGGTCTCGTGAGGTCTCAACTGACGTGATGCATATGCAATGACCTGATCCTCATGCATCAATATCCAATCCGCAAATGCTCATCATGCTCCTCTACTCCAAAAATAAATCAAAGGGGTCGTCGATAAGTACAATCGCGCACTTGTCCAAGTGTTCACGAAAGGCATCATTCACAACCTTCATGAATGTTATCGGTGCATTTGTCGATCCAAATAGTATCACCAAAACTCATAATATCCATAACGGAAATCCGCATTCCGTACATACTCCTCAGGTATATCAATCTGATGGTATCCTAATGCCAAGACAACCTTCGAGAACCATGAATCTCCCTCCATCTAATCCAGCCACGCATCAATACGATGGTTACCACGTTCAAGTCTATGTAGTCGATACAAAGCCTGAAACTCCCATCTTTATTCTTTACAAACAATGATGATGTTCCCCACGGTGAAGTACTCGGTTTGATAAATCTTCCATATGCTCTTTCAGCTCGGCCATCTCGGCTGGCGCTAAACGGTATGAAGCCCGTTAAACCGGTGTTGTCCATGGTTCCAACTCAATCGAAAGAGCGTCTCATGTGACTGGTGGTGGCCATTCCAAAGGCCACAAATACATCTCCATACTCTGAGATAACTATAAGATCCCGCAACTCATCTTGATCAACGAAATGATCACCAAAAATCCATTTACTCCCCATATCCAATAACTCCTCTGCATGCAGTAAAACTATGCTCCACTCCAGGAATCTGAACTCTTGCCCTTATGCACTCCAACACTACTCGATGTCGTAACAGCCAATCCATCCAAGGGATAACATCGTAAAAACGAAGCTCCATCTCTCTGACGAGTCTCCGAATAAATCGGCACTCCAAGTATAACTGGTACGTGGCGATGAATATAAATAGCTCACAACATTTCTATGTCAGCTGTTCGAACTTACACATCTCTGAAACGATCAACAATGCCAAAAACTGGCAAACATACAAAGCATAACTCCTATATCAACACAACGCAAGCTGCCGCACCCCAAATCCAAAAGCGATCCCCACGAGTTTACAAAATAGCCATGCCTCCAAGGCAGTAAGTATACTCATACACACGAATAACACATGCCGACTCATGGCTCACATCTCATACCACATAATCTCCAGTACAAAAACTCGTGGAGCGATGGCTTGAAGTTTGGGTGGTGGCAACAACGTCACACATCCACATGCGGACAATCTCCGAACACGGCTGACGAAACTGATACACACATGAGCAATCTGCCAAACTGTGACATCATCCATCTCTCGAACATCTGGTTGAAACCCTGTTAGCTAGAGAACGGATGACGATTTTACTCATCGTCAATAAAAACACAATTGGATTAGAAGTCACTGAACGGAAAGGTGTTGTAATTTTTTTTCTTTAAAACTCCCAAATCCCCAGAAATAAAATTGAAACCCTTTAAAAACGATTAAACCGAGTCAAATCCAAATCAAAACCACGTCCCCACAAATCGCCATCCCGGGTCGGAACCGGGACAGAACCCGGTCTGATACCAAAATTGTGACACCCCAATTTACATAATAAAATATTACGATTAATAAATAGCTCTGATACCAAAATTGTGACACCCCGATTTACATAATAAAATATTACGATTAATAAATAGCTCTGATACCAAAATGTGACATCCGTTACTTTCGAAATAATAAAAATAATTCGATAAATAATAATTTCTGAAACCTCCATTTATAAATACTTACAAGTCAACATCCATGCGGGAAATCCACAATATAAAATAACATCAGAAATATAGATAACGGCATAAGTCTAAAATATAAAGACAACATAAATCCGAAAGTCTGAAATAGGAAATAACATAGCGATAAAAGTCCAAATGCCTAAAAGTCCAACAACGATAAAAACGATAGAAGCCCAAAAGCCCAATAGCACCAGTCCGATAATCACTCCTGCTCGTCGGTCTCACGTGAAAGGGGGAAAGAAGGAGGGGTGACCGACATGGGAATCGTCCAGTGAGGTATGGGATGCTAAACCGCAAACCACTGACTCAGTTCATAGCATTACAACTATGTAGGCCTAGCTCTAGCATGAGACAATCACGGTGCCTATTACACCACACATAACAATCATATGTCTATTGCACCATACAACGACAAACAATGCGATGATAGTACATAGCTAATCCCTGCACCCCGCATTCTTCTTATAAGGATATATGTGTATAACTCTATAGGCATCGTAATACAGAAGTCCACTCTGTACCCCGCAAATCAGGCGTCGTAAGTACAACCTCGTTGTACCCCCGCCATCTCTAGCGTCGTAAGTACAAACGTCTTTGTACCCCCGCCATTTTCGCAATCATATGCGTCGTAAGCACATACGTCATGTGCCCCCGCAATCCACAAACATAGGCGGCCTAGTACAAACGTCTCTGTTCCCCGCAAATCTCCTCAAACATGGGCTCGTATATATACATATATATAATAGTTCTTAACATCAAACATTTCAATCAACTGTTGAATCCTCTATTATTCTATTTCCGGTTTAACAATCAATAATAATAATAAACAAGAAAGACTTTCAAACAGACTCGATTCACAGAGATGTATCATGTTTCGAAACTAAACTTTCCATAACGGTAGTACTAAACTAGTTCGGGATTTAAACGGAGAAGACCTCACCTTAGCAATGAAGAGGAGTGGTATATATGAACTCCATCTGCTCAAATGATCTCCAAATCTGAAATGAGATCGAAATTTTGAGTCAGAACGCCTTTCGAACGGTTTAAAACGGGTCCGGTCGAAATATGCGGAAAAGTCAACTCGCTGGTCAAAGGTCAACCCGGTCAACCCTTGACCATAAATCAATTTGACTTAGCCGACCGGTTTACCCTAACCGAACCGAAATCAATTTAAACCGGTCAAACCAGTCAACCAACCAGTTTACCGAGTTGACTCGCTGAGTTGACTCGACCGAGCTGACCGAGTCACCGGTGTCGGTCACTGGCGTCGTCTTACCGGAAATTTGGCCGGCGGCGACGGCGGAGCTGCGGCAGACGACGACGTCGGAGGTGCGGCGGACGACGGCGGAGGCGATTTCCGGCGGCGGCGCATGGACGACACGAGCGAGTCGGCGAAACTTGTGGGGGCGCGTGCGGGCTCATCCGGGCTCCGATTGCAGCGCGGTCGGCGGCTACGGCTTCGTCTCGTCGAGAGGAACACGATGATGTCCTTAGATGCTCGAAATTCGCAATGGTTAGAAAGGTATGACCGATTTACTGAACGGACGAAAACAAAGTTTATGAGGCGGCGGTTTCCGACGATTCTCGGCTGTGGCGAACGGTGGTTACAAGCTTGGCGAAGTCTCGGCGTGCGGTGCCTGCGACTATCTCTGGTGGCTCCACTTCAAAGGTTTTTCATTTTCTTCTTCTTCTTAGCTCCCTCTCTCTCTCCTATTCTCTTTCTTTTTCTAACTTCTCATTTTTTTGTTGATGCAGGTGGAGAAAACAGTGTGAAGGGTGGGTATTTATAGGCAAATAATTGTCCTTCAGATAAATGCATATGACTTAGCCGGGTAACAAAGTCCGAGACCGAAATCGGGTCATTATAGCCATGTCCCCACAAATCGAGTCAAAGCCGAATCAAAACCACGTCCCCACAAATCGCCATCCCGGGTCGGAACCGGGACGGAACCCACTCTGATACCAAAATTGTGACACCCCAATTTACATAATAAAATATTACGATTAATAAATAGCTCTGATACCAAAATTGTGACACCCCGATTTACATAATAAAATATTACGATTAATAAATAGCTCTGATACCAAAATGTGACATCCGTCACTTTCGAAATAATAAAAATAATTCGATAAATAATAATTTCTGAAACCTCCATTTATAAATACTTAAAAGTCAACATCCATGCGGGAAATCTACAATATAAAATAACATCTGAAATATAGATAACGACATAAGTCTGAAATATAAATACAACATAAATCCAAAAGTCTGAAATAAGAAATAACATAGCGATAAAAGTCCAAATGCCTAAAAGCCCAATAACGATAAAAACGATAGAAGCCCAAAAGCCCAATAGCACCAGTCCGATAATCACTCATGCTCGTCGGTCTCACCTGAAAGGGGGAAAGAAGGAGGGGTGAGCGATAGGGGAATAGTCTAGTGAGGTATGGGATGCTAAACCGCAAACAACCGACTCAGCTCATAGCACTACAACTATGTAGGCCTAACTCTAGCATGAGACAATCACGGTGCCTATTACACCACACAGAACAATCATATGCCTATTGCACCATACAACGACAAACAATGCGATGATAGTACATAGCTAATCTCTGCACCCCGCATTCTCCTTATAAGGATATATTTGTATAACTCTACAGGCGTCGTAATATAGAAGCCCACTTTGTACCCCGCAAATCAGGCGTCGTAAGTACAACCTCGTTGTACCCCCGCCATCTCTAGCGTCGTAAGTACAAACGTCTTTGTACCCCCGTCATCTCCACAATCATACGCGTCGTAAGCACATACGTCATGTGCCCCCGCAATCCACAAACATAGGCGGCCTAGTACAAACTTCTATGTACCCCGCAAATCTCCTCAAACATGGGCTCGTATATATACATATATATAATAGTTCTTAACATCAATCATTTCAATCAACTGTTGAATCCTCTATTATCCTATTTCCGGTTTAACAATCAATAATAATAATAAACAAGAAAGACTCTCAAACAGACTCGATTCACAGAGACGGATCATGTTTCGAAACTAAACTTTCCATAACGGTAGTACTAAACTAGTTCGGGATTTAAAAGGAGAAGCCCTCACCTTAGCAATGAAGAGAAGTGGTATATATGAACACCAGCTGCTCAAATAGACTCCAAATTTGAAATCAGATCGAAATTTTGAGTCAGAACGCCCTTCGAACGGTTTAAAACGGGTCCGGTCGAAATCTGCAGAAAAGTCAACTCGCTGGTCAAAGGTCAACCCGGTCAACCATTGACCAGAAATCAATTTGACTTAACCGATCGGTTTACCCTAACCGAACCAAAATCAATTTAAACCGGTCAAACCAGTCAACCAACCGGTTTACCGAGTTGACTCGGCCTAGTTGACCAAGTCACGTTGACCGAGTCACCGGTGTCGGTCACCAGTGGCGACGGCGGAGGGCGGCGGCGTCTTACCGGAAAGTTGGCCGGCGACGATGGCGGAGCTGCGGCGGACTACGACGGCGGAGGCGATTTCCGGCTGCGGCGCATGGACGACACGCGCGCAGTCGGCGAAACTTGCGTGGGCGGGTGCGGGCTCATCCAGGCTCCGATTGCGGCGCGGTTGGCAGCTACGGCTTCGTCTCGTCGAGAGGAACACGATGTTGGCCTTGGATGCACGAGATTCGCAATGGTTAGAAATATATAGCCGATTTACTGAACGGACGAAAACAAAGCTTATGAGGCGGCGGTTTCCGGCGATTCTCGGCTGTGGCGAACGGTGTTGACAAGCTTGGCGAAGTCTCGGCGTGCGTTGGTTCCGACTATCTCTGGTGGCTCCACTTCAAAGGTTTCTCATTTTCTTCTTCTTCTTAGCTCCCTCTCTCTCTCATTCTCTTTCTTTTTTTAACTTATCATTTTTTTGTTGATGCAGGTGGAGAAAACAGTGTGAAGGGTGGGTATTTATAGGCAAATAATTGTCCTTTAGATAAATGCATATGACTTAGTCGGGTAACAAACTCCAAGACCGGAATCGTTACAAAAATATTACAAAGCATATTATTTGGCATTTTGCATTTTAACTTGACGAAAATTAAACAAACTGGCAATGAGTATTCACGAATTAGCTGCCACCTTGGATCATCTTATGTTTTTGCTCTTATGCTCTGCTTTTGAAAGACTCTTATGAAATAATATATTAATTTGGCTGTCCACTGAAAGGAAATTATTTGTATTTTGAGGGTTTACTGATTCTTAGCTTTAAGCTGGTATGTAACAGTGACATGAAGGTTTTCAGTTGCATCTGTCTGATATCTAAATAAATAAAATGATTGTCCGTTTGTTTATATAGAAACATGTGTACGTTCCAAGATAGTACCCATGGAATAAGGTCTACATGCTAAATTTTTAGCTGCAACAGTTTCTTTAGGTCCTTACAAGATTGTTTTTTTCATGTGTTAGGTGTCCGAAATAAGAATCTACACATAGTTTTTTCAGTTGGTTATAGCAGATTTGCTAATTAATCCATACTCTTATTTGCTTATATATGGCTAACATATGGTGGATACGATGCACAATCTGAACAGACTTCAGGAAAGTCGTCTTTAAAAAAAATTGACGCTCAAATACAAAGAGGATAAACTAACTGTGGTCGAAACCATCATTGACTAAGTTTTATAACACGAAACTCCTAGGATTGGATTGTAATAAAGTTGTATTTATTTTGTAAATATGAAATCACTCAGTTGTTGTATGTGGTTTATTGTTGAAAAAGCTGAAAGAAATAAACGTAACCGCAAAATACATCTCGCGGATCTTTTTGGAGTGGTCAAAAGTAGTAAGTAGTGGGAAACATGATTTGTTTTAAACGAGATTTATTAAGTGGTCATATAATCTTTGACCATTACCGCTATGCAAACATTAATAGCTTAGTACTACTTTTAACATTATATATAAGTAATAGTTTTAAGTACAATCAGAGTATTAATAAACAACAATCAATTAGACGGTTGTAAATGAAGTGTTGGGGAAATACTTTTTGTTATCATTACTGTCGACCAGAAGGTCCATATATATACAAGGTATTAAACCGTCATAAGGTCATGTTTATACTAACAAGATAAGGATAAGGATAAACACTATGTTACAGATATACTTGGAATATATACTAGATAAACACATAGTCTCTGGTTGTCTTTATCATGTCCCGGATTGGGCCTGCAGTACGGGCTGGTCCATGGTCGAACATCATTTGGTTTATAACACTCCCCCTTGATCGACACATCCGGTACAGGTTCGTTGCATGCTTAATGTTGCCTCATTAAAACCTCTCCTGAAAAACCCCAAAACCAATGTGGCAAAATGGGAAACCAAGGACAGGAAAAAGAGTACAACACATGAACTCCCCCAGATGAATGCATCACTGTAGTAGACGCATTCCCATCTGGTATCCGAGTCTTCTTGAACGTTGAAGTTGCCTATGACTTGGTGAAGATGATCAGCTGGATTCTCCTTGAATGAACTTGTAAGTCTTGGACGTTGGTATGTCTTTTGGAACTCCATTAAGATGTGGTCAGGATGTACATCTTTGCTGCTGATCACTCCATGTCTTGGTTGAACTGATGGTGCTTCAAACGGTGCTCGGATGGACTTTATAATCTGCAATAAAACTTTACTTGCAGGTCCTTTTTCATGTCCCACGGATTCTCTTTGGTTATATGGCTTTCCCAAAACGTGGACATTCAATATATATTGAGTCATAGACCCAGAACACATACGAACAACTTTACTTCATATCTTTCGTTCATTCGGACTTATATCTCTTCGTATGTGCCAATGGCTTTATCTATTGTAACCAATCATTCTCTATTTTCTTTTGTCGATCCATGTGGAGCTATAGACCTTGTCTTTATTCGTTCATAATCATGAGTGTCTAAGGTCATACCATCAATAATTATTTGCTGCAATGAAACTCATCACACAATGAATTCGCAGTCATACACTCATGTCCTTTGTACATGGTTATCGATCTTTTCTTGCTTTAGCAATGCTTATAATCATTAAGCCACGACCAGACATCCTTCTGGTCACTATCCTGGTTTATGGTTCTCACTTAGACGTGCTGACTTAATCATACACACACACACACACGGCTATGATTTTTCTACAGACTTTCCATATGTAAAACACAGCCTGTTTAATCAATCAATAACTTGTATTAGAACCTTTGAACCATTAAACCTTTTTTTCTCAGTTGGTCTTTATTATGATCACAAGGAATTATAATATTTTTTGTATGGACTGACTGCACTAA
This sequence comes from Brassica napus, assembly GCF_020379485.1. Classification (NCBI taxonomy): domain Eukaryota; kingdom Viridiplantae; phylum Streptophyta; class Magnoliopsida; order Brassicales; family Brassicaceae; genus Brassica; species Brassica napus. Next base: position 8,675,581 of record NC_063451.1, on the reverse strand, counting down.
GTAAATACTTAGTCTTTCATATTACTTACAGCTGCTGTATATTACAATCCATAAACAACTTAGGAACAAAGCTTGTTCTATGAGAATTTCTTTCTCATATTTCTATGGTACGTTGATACCTTTATCCAGTGATCCATTTGCTGCTTACTACACCATTATTTCTTTAGTAAATATCCAGACAAAATCAAACTTGATTTTCTGTAGTAGCATCCACCATATAGGAGCATATCTCTTTATAAATTGTTCCTTGGTCCTTGTGAGTATCCTTGTGTAATCAAGCTATACTTGAACGTTATTTAGAAGGAACATGGACACACTATACCATGTGGTCATGTCCTTTAATCTCACGGAATTTCTTATCTCACAAGATCCATTCACTGGTTTCTTTCTTAGATGGCTTTTCTGTATGTACATGGTTACTACGCCCATCTGTCTTATAATTACTTTGAATTCTTTGAACACCCCACGTCCCTATATAGGTTTTATGAGTACTCTACGTGGGTTCATGATCCTCAGGTTATATCCTTCAAATCCCAAGTACTACAATCTTTTATGAGCTCTTATGTATGTAAATACATCTTTGGTGTTAACACTCTTTATCTTTAGTTTCATACTGTTCCAGACATGATCTAATTAGATTTTGAGATCTTATTATCCAAGACCTTTATACCTTGCAGTTTGGCGTCCCAAACTACATGGTCTGGTACCTTAGATGTGTGGTTGCGCAACCTTATTTCTCTGTCTGAACTGGTTTCTCTTATGAACTCGGATTTGTACGATTCTGAGCACCTTTCATTACTTTCCGAGGTTCCTTATTATTTGGAACTTATTTGTCTATCTCTAATAGACATTGTAGCAACTTGATTGTGTCTCTTAGACATCTAATTCGTGGTGCTTAAGCTGGTATGACATAGTCATTTTTTCTTTTCGGGTCAGTGTGTCTGGCATATATTTCTGCTAGCTTTTATATCTTTTGATCATATTCTTTTAGAACGTCTAGATCATAATCTTTGGTCTGAGGATCTTGCCAAGACAACTATGGTTGATACCATTATATTTCTCTTTTACTCTTTACTCTTTATCAGCCTGATAACTTTCTCCTTTCAAAGTTGGATAATCAGATTACTATCTTTTGTAATCTGTGTTCTTGGCCACTTGATTAAATCATCCATGTTTGGCACAAGATACATTATAGTTTCGTGGAGGAAGTCTTATTTATCTAATATATATTCCCAATCCTCATCTGAGGTTCCATCTTAAATGGCACACATATATGTGGTGGAATATTCGTATTTTCTTAAGATGGTTTGTGTATATGTCTGGTTTATGACCCTTAATCATTCAGAGGTGGGAATGTCTATGCTTACATGTATGGCCTGATGTAAATCAATATTTATATACATAATGTCCTTAAGCTTTAGGCTGGACGTGGGTGATGTACCATTAGTGAGGGCTTTAAAGCTTTCCAGCCGTGTATATTATGGTTGTAAACCATGGAATCCGAATTTATGATATGATCATGGACTGTGGGTTTTAGTCCTCTCTCCCCCTCATGAACATACTCATAATTTCGTAGTGCTTAGGACAGTGGAGCCTTAATTATTTTAGTGATTTTCCCTTTTGTGTACTTATAACACATTGTGAGATTTTATGGGATCACTTTTGTGCCTTAATTAATTTTTCATCATGTTTTGGATCAAGATGGCTAATCTGGTCATGCCATAAGTGTTTATTTCGTGGTGAACCATACTGGTTACCATGGCTTTATGCCTCTTTCATACTGATCCTTAGCATAGAATAAATCAGTAGAAAATATGGGTATAGGCATTCATAATGCTTTTAGGCGATTTTTCAAAAATCTGAAAGGAATCGTATTTTCTTTGCTCACTGGTTCAATGTAGAATGTTATAAATCTTTATAACTCAATGGGTCTGAATAATGTCGTGTCTTTTGCCATTGTCAGTACCAATTAATTGATTTCAAGTGATTGTAGGAAGGTAAAGTTGAACCTATACAATCAAGATGAAGTTAAATCTATGCGAGAAATCAATCTATCAGTGAACTGACTCATTAGTCTACACCCAACAATTGATTTTATGTGATTGCAGGAAGGTAAAGTTAAACCTATACAATCAAGGTAAAGTTAAACCATGCATGAAATCAACTATCAGTGGACTGATTATCCTTTTATTAAGGTTTTATTTGTTATTTAATCAAGAATCATCAAGCAAGACCAAGCAAGATAATATATAAAAACAAAATCGTTTTTATTTTTCAATAACATAAATGAATAACAAATAAATCAAATCAGATATGAAAACATAAAATCAGAATGTCGGAAAATTATTCAATGTATAATCCGACCTCATGGTCCATGAGTGTCCACTCGGAATCCTCCTCAGATCTCTTCTTATCAAATGTGGCTTTATTAGCTTCAGGGATTTTCATCTCACTGTCTAGTACTTCATAATATATCTCCATGATGTCATTAAACCGTCTGATGTTATCCATCCTTTTCTGCTTCTTTTGCTCAATGTCTAATAAATATGAGAACAGGTCATAATAGGTGGTGAAACCTTTGGCCTGATGTGATAACAACACTTCCTCTGAATGGAATGTGTCACGAGTTTTGTTTAACAAATCCTCGTTTGTTACCAATTCACCACATAGTCTAAGACTATAGGTGATTCTCATAAGATCAGAGTGATAATTGTCCACGGATTCATAATCCTGGAACCTTAGAGCTTCCCATTTTTTCTTGGATTCGTGCAACAATGGCTCACAGAATCTAGAATTCAAAAATGACCAGAGATTATGAGGATCATTAACATATCCAAACTCGTCTCTTAGGTCCTCACAGAGATGGTGTCGCATAATCATTATGGCTCTGTGTCTTTCACACGCAAGGGTGTCATTGCCATACTTGATGCACTTCCCAAGTCCTCTAGACTTCAAGACGGCTGAAGTGTTTATAGCCCAATCAAGATAATTATCTCCAGAGAGATCAAGGGCTTTGTAATCTGAGGGTATGAAACTCGACATCTGAAATCATTATTCAAAACAGGTCTTAATCAAGTAATCTTTTTGAAATTTTTCATGCTTCATATCAATGCCACACACGGACCAAAAGAAAAAAAATTTCTAAATGATGCATTTTCTTAAAACCATACGGTTTAAGGTGTGGATCAATGTATTTTTCAGATTTAAGGTCCTCTTATTTCAAACACAAGGTTTCAAGGCCTTTAGGGATTCTATCTTAGATGATCAGGAAAATGTTCCATATTTTCTTCATCCCATTGGATCGGATCATTTAGTATAATGATTTTTTTTTTTTAGTTCAGATCAGATTGCTTGAAAACTATGAATGATCTATATCCTTAACAGTCGAGATTTCATGTTCAGTATGCAATATTAGTATGCAAACAATATGCAATCAAGCAAACCAATTCAATCATGAAATCAGGTTAGGGTTTTCGAAAAATATACCATATATTTATTATTATTTTTTTCGAAAAATAATCAAATCAGAAATTATTGTGACTTAAAAATAAATCATGAAGATTTGATTTATTCAAGCAATTTATTATATATTTTCGATTTAAAAATAAATATATTTTCTCAGATATATCTCTGATATTTCGATTTTAAATATTAAAAAAAAATATTTTTTTCAATCCTAATCAAGTTCTAGGCGTTATCAATCATCAGGAAAACAAATTTCTCAGACAAAAATAGGAGGTAAAACCTCGGATTAATTTATGAAACCATGATCAGATTTTCAAAAAAAATTATGTAACATGCAGTCCTTAACAGTTCTAGTTGATTCAGATCAGATAAGAACATTAAACAGGACAATAATGATAAGTTTAAGCAAATAACAGTCGGTTTCTTTCAACATATAGCAGTCAGATTTTTTTAAAAAATTGTTTAACTTTCAATCCTAAACAGTTCTAATGTGAAACTATCATCAGGAAAAGTTTTAAACAATTTTAAAATCAGTTTCAGATTAAGAACAGGTTCAAAACAAGTTCAGGTTCGAGATTTTAAAGAGTTTATGGTTTCTGGTTTTATTTTATTTGCAGAGACATGTTGCTAAATATAGCTACATGGCTGCGGATGGGGGTATTTAATACTTTATGGGTTTTAGATGAGTTTTCGATGATACCTGAAAACTTTTGATGGGTTGATCGGTCTATCAGTTAGAGATCTTCCTGGTTAGCTGATGGATTGCTCGGAATTATTGTTTTTGTTGCTGCTTGTTGGAATAGGAGACTGGTATATGGTTGAGAGAGATTTTGGTTTCTGGAACAAATTTTCCGCCTGTATTGTAGCTGAGCGCGGGGGCGCGTCCGAACTCCGATTGATGCGGAGTTAGCGGCGTTGGCTTCGTCTCGTCAAGAGCTTTAATTTGGTATCTGGCTCGTCGTCTGGATCAACCGGAGTTGAGGGCTAGAGCTGTTTGAAGTTTGTCGGGAATTAGAGTTTTTACTGCTCGGATTTATTTCTGGTTTTTAGGGTTAGGGTTTATGAGAGCAACGTCGTGCTGATAACGTGTTGTAAATGAAGTGTTGGAGAAATACTTCTGTTATCATTACTGTCGACCAGAAGGTCCATATATATACAAGGTATTAGACCGTCATAAGGTCATGTTTATCCTAACAAGATAAGGATAAGGATAAACACTATGTTACAGATATACATGGAATATATACTAGATAAACACATAGTCTTTGGTTGTCTTTATCATGTCCCGGATTGGGCTTGCAGTACGGGCTGGTCCATGGTCGATCATCATTTGGTTTATAACATAGATGCAATTATAGTATATTGTTAATATCTAATAAATCAATTACATTTAAAGAGATTGTTATTAAAATTACATTTAATGAGGTTGTATTAGAAAATTTATATTCAATAGTCACCTAACTTCAAGTCTTTTACAACAAACAAGTTCAACGGAAAAGATGATATTTGTAAAAATGAAATATGTTAAGAAATAATGATTCACATAAGTACAAAAAATCATTTAAAAACAATTTTTAAAAGAAAATATAGAGGAACAAAATCCCGCGCGAGGCGCGGGATTCCCCTAGTATCTATCTATTAATATAAAGTAGAGATTTATTCTCTTCTCCTCCCACCTAAGAAAACAGGTGAAGGACAAGTTGACACGCGTCCTTTCACATAATTAAGACTCGATCTTTTCGTTTTTGTTTTGGGCTTGAACGAAGCTTTCGTAATTGTAAGAATTTTAACTGATTTTGGGCTTAGCTAAACAACAGACAGGCCCGTTACTCCTCCCTTTTCTTCGTATTTCACATATTTAGGGTTCATCATCTCTAGGAAGATCTAATCCCGTCAAGCAGCAATGGCGGTTCTAAAATCGAGTGTGACTCGACGCTTTGCCAGTAATCTTCGCGTCAGAGTCTGTTCATGTTGTTTCAGTTTCGATTCTTCCCATCCAAAACGTTATAAATCGCATTGATTCAACGTCGAGTCACACTCGATTTTTTATAACTCAGTTGTCATTTGCTAAATTTATGGTTTTTATTTATATTTTTTATTATTTAATTATAATATTTTCATTTTATATTTGAAAGAGAAATGAATTTTCTTTCAAACAATATTTTTGTAAATGTATTTTTTTAAAAAATAATCAATTTTTAAAAGGTTATTATCATTGAATATAATTATTTTTGACATAATTTGAGTTTTCGTTTACATGAAAACTTATCATATTTTAGGATAATTTTAATTTAAAATGTAATTTTCATATTTTTCAAGCAAATTCTAAAAATATTTTTTAAATATTTTGTTATAATTTTTTTAAAAAAATATTGAGTTGCATTTCAAATAAAAAGGTAAAGATATTAAAAATATTCTAATTAAAATATGTAAATTTTAATATAGTTTTAAGGAAATTGTCAAAAAAAAAATTACACATAAAAAAAATCATGATTTTTGTTAACTGGACGGATCATTATTTATACGATATCGCAAACGAAAGAAAAATTTATGTTTTTACAATTATCTAATTAACTAAGTACACTCATTTTTTTATATTTTTTTATATGATATCACACATTCATAAAAAAAAGTATATAGTTTAAGATGCAAAAAAAAAAAATATTTACTTAATGAATATAAAATGAACGAGTTTTATAAATACATCATTTAATAAAATAAATAATTAAAAACTGAAAATTTATATCCGCGCTGGCGCGCGGATCAGGATCTAGTCTATATTATTAAAAGAGAAGTACCCATTTGAAAATGTTCTTAATTAATTAATTAAACTTATTTTTTTTCTTGTATTTTTCAGTTGCATTTATGAAATATCCTAAAACGAATAAAACTGCCTAATTTATTAATTATCTTTTCAATTACATTAATGAAATATGCTTAAATGAATTTAAACTTCCTATTTTATTGTTTGTCTTTTTCAGTTACCTTAATGAAATATATCCTTAAAAAAATTTGGACATAATGTTATTTAATCAACCAAAAAAACTCATGAGTTATCCTTACGTGCATAATTTTAATAATGGAGATTTTTAAAAACGTGTATCATTAAAATGTTACCTAAAACATGCAGCATTAATATATAACACGCATCAATAAAACTAGAATTTGACTCACACAATTGTACGGATATTATTTTCAGTTGATTAAATTTAAAAATAATTATTTATTCAAAAAATATTTAAGAATGGCTATGTTTTTAAAAATTATATGGTATTATATGCTCATAACTCATTTGTCATTTGATAAATTGTTAGAAAGAAAATTTTAGCATAATATAACTCATTTGTCATTTGCTAAATTTATGGTTTTTATTTATATTTTTATTATTTAATTATAATATTTTCATTTTATATTTAAAAAATAAATGAATTTTCTTTCAAACAATATTTTTGTAAATGTATTTTTTTAAAAATAGTCAATTAAAATTGTTATTATCCTTGAATATCATTATTTTTGACATAATTTGAGTTTTCGTTTACATCAAAACTTATCATATTTTAGGATAATTTTAATTTAAAATATAATTTTCATATTTTTCAAAAAAATTCTAAAAATATTTTTTAAATATTTTGTTATAATTTTTATGAAAATATTGAGTTGCATTTCAAATAAAAAGGTAAAGATATTAAAAATATTCTAATTAAAATACGTAAAATTTAATATAGTTTTAAGGAAATGGTCAAAATAAAAACAATTACACATAAAATAATCATGATTTTTGTTAACTGGGCGGATCATTATTTATATGATATCGCACACGAATGAAAAATTTCTGTTTTTAAAATTATCTAATTAACTCTATATTCATTTTTTTTTTTATATTTTTTATATGATATCACACATTCGTAAAAAAAATAGATAGTTTAAGATGCAAAAAAAAAATATTTACTTAATGAATATAATATGAACGAATATTACAAATACATCATTTAATAAAATAAATAATTAAAAACTGAAAATTTATATCGTCAGGGTCTAGTGGTCCTTGAACCGCAAGGCAACCAAGGTTGTCTCATACTTCAAACTATTGTATCTTCCTTCATTTTATTATTGAACACACCACAAAAAACGTTCCAACTAAATATCTAACAATGTGAATTTCACAATTTATTTGCATTATCCCATAAAATAAAACTATAAGATCAATAGGAAACTAAACATTATCCTAACAAACAATGATTTTACAATTTTGACCAAACAGAGTACAAATTGTGAGGAATGATTTTGCGGATTACGCAGAGTTTTGTTTCAATCTATTTGGAGATAGAGTGAAAAACTGGATGACGTTTAACAAACAATGCAGTTTCTCAAACGATGGTTACAGATACTAATTCCCTTTCTTCTCTTTTTGTTGATTTATTAGAGACCTTAGTCCATGTATTTAAACCTATGTCAAGGGATGGCAGTGTTAGGAAATGCCCGGTAAAATTTTGCAGAAAACCGAATTTATGGGAGCGGGAAAACACACACAAAATTGTTAACGGAGTTCGGCCAATGTTGCCTATGTCTCCGGACCTGCTACAGATCTTTTATTATCAACCCGAAATTTTTTTACAAGCTCTCAACTCACACCCTACCCCAAACACACTCAAAAAGTTACACTTAATTTCTTATAGAGAAAAATTTTCTCACAAGAAAGATTTTTTTTTTTTCTCTCTTGCACTCTCTCTTCTTCTCTTCTCTTGTTCTCTCTCACTTTTGTTTTTTGTGATGAAGAGCAACAACAAGATACATCATGTATTTATAGGAATGACTTGAGAGGTTGGTGAGAAGTAGTTGTTGACAAAATTGCCAAGCCATTCTTTTTAACTTTGTTTTCACCATGTCCACATTTCACCAACCATCATTTTCCACATGTTCTTTGACTAACAATTTCCCACTTGAAGACTGATTTCAATCTGTCTTCACACCTTGATCAATGTAGCAGGTCTTCCCAGCTTGTTACTCTAACAAACCAACTGAGGTTGCACACAACCTCAGCTTATCATACGGCCCGACTTTCGTCGTCTGCCGGATTCTTGTTTCCTGGGATCTTCTCAAGCACTAACATTTCATCTTCCAACGCCGATCTGATGAAATGATACCGACGATGTATGTGCTTCGTCCGAGCATGGTAAACCGGATTCTTTGCCAAATCGATGGCACTTTTACTATCACAGTATAACACACTTTTCCCTTGGTCATGGCCTAGCTCTTCTAGAAAAGACTGTAGCCATATCATCTCTTTTGTTGCCTCCGCTACCGCAACATACTCAGCTTCACAGCTTGATAGAGATACAATTTTCTGCAACTTTGACACCCAACAAATTGCAGTACCGCCAAAGGTGTAGACATACCCGGTTGTGCTCTTCGTGCTGTCAACGTCACTTCCATTGTCAGCATCGACATATCCCTGCAATCCCATCTCAGACTTCGTGAAACATAGCGATAAATTTGGATTTCCTTTCAGGTATCTGAAAATTCACTTAACGGCTTCCCAATGTTCCTTTCCTGGATTGCTCATAAATCTGCTGACGACTCCCACTGCATGTTCAATGTCTGGCCTTGTACATATCATCGCGTACCTTAGGCTGCCTATAGCAGAAGCATATGGAATTTTATTCATATATTCCATCTCGTCTTCCGTCTTTGGAGACTGTTCTCTTGATAACCGAAAGTGACTTGCCAGGGGAGTACTAACTGGCTTCGCGTCATCCATGCTAAACCTCTTGAGGACTTTCTTCACATACTCCTCTTGTGATAGCTTAAGACCTTCCTTGCTTCTACTGATTCTCATCCCTAGAATCTGTCTTGCTTCTCCAAGGTCTTTCATCGAAAACTCTTCTGAGAGTTTCGTCTTCAAGCTATTGATCTCGTGCAAGTCTGCTCCTACTATCAGCATGTCCTCGACATATAGGAGCAATATCAAGTAGGACTCTTCAAGCCTCTTGAAGTAACAACAGTGGTCAGCTTCACACCTCAAGAAACCAACGCCTTTAATAAAGCTGTCGAACCGTTTATACCACTGTCATGGAGCTTGTTTTAAGCCGTACAAACTCCTTTTCAGCTTGCAAACAAGGCTTTCCTTCCCTTTGATCTCAAAGCCTTCGGGTTGCTTCATATAAATTTCCTCATCCAAATCACCGTGAAGAAATGCCGTCTTCACATCCATTTGTTGAAGATGCAGATCTTCTTGTGCTACAAGCCCAAGAACCGTTCTGATGGTCACCATCTTGACTACAGTAGAGAAGATTTCAGTGTAGTCAACGCCTTCTTTTTGTTGGAATCCCTTCACAACAAGCCTCGCTTTATAGCGCTTACTCCCATCAGGTTCTTCTTTTATTCGGTAGACCCACTTGTTATGCAATGCATTTTTCTCCTTAGGAAAATCTGCTAACTCCCACGTGTGATTGGATAACAACGAGTCCATCTCGTCATTCATTGCAAGCTCCCACTTGATCGACTCATCAACTTGCATAGCTTCCTCATAACATTCAGGCTCGCCTCTGTATGTGAGCAGAATGTAGTTGAGCGATGGAGAAAATCTTACAGGCTTTCTGATGATTCTGCTTGACCCTCGTAACTTCGTGACTGGTGTATATGGGACCACTTCAGAATCATCACTCTCTTCAGCCTCACCACTCTCGTCTTGAGAGATTTCTTCTTCTGCTATTGCGGTATCCTGTGGCAACTCCGGTGTCAGGATATCTTCTAAGTCAACAGCTCCAGGCTCTTTCCTCTCTGAGCCTTCTCTTAGCTTATCCTTGTACAGCACTTATTCGTTGAACACAACATTCTTGATGTGGATGATCTTTCGATTTTCATCATCCCAAAACCGGTAACCAAACTCTGCGTTACCATAGCCGATGAAGTAACACTTCTTAGACTTCGAGTCAAGTTTACTTCTTGCAGCATCATCATTATGAACATAAGCTAAGCATCCGAACACCTTTAGATAAGAAAGATTTACTTTCTTTCCGCTCCAAATTTCTTCAGGGATCTTAGATCCCAACGGTACAGACGGTCCTCTGTTTATTAAGAAGGCTGCGTATTTTATTGCATCTGCCCAAAACGTCTTTGGCAATCCACAGTGAAATCTCATGCTCCTTGCACGCTCATTCAAGGTTCGGTTCATCCTTTCTGCTATTCCATTATGTTGAGGCGTTCCAGGAATAGTCTTCTCCATCTTGATCCCATTATCAGCGCAATATCTCTTGAACTCGTCGCTGATGTACTCTCCACCATTATCAGACCTTAAACACTTCAACTTGAGATTCGTCTCAATCTCAACCATGGCTTTCCATATTTTGAAAACCGAAAACACTTCATGCTTGTTCTTCATGAAGTAAACCCTTACTTTTCTTGTGGAGTCGTCGATAAAGGTCACATAGTAGTATGAACCTCCCAGCAATGCAACAGGAGCGGGTCCCCACACGTCAGTGTGCACCAGCTCTAACTTCTCAGATTTTGGCTCTCTTCCTCCTTTAGAGAAACTAACCCGTTTCTGTTTCCCAAGGATGCAGCTTTCACACATCTGATGATCCACCGTCTTCAAATCCAGAAGCGCCATTTTCCACCATGAGTTTCATCCCTTTCTCACTCATGTGCCCCAACCTACAATGCCACAACTTGGTCTGTTTGGCATTCTCGACAACAGCAACAGTGTCTTGATAACTCGTCGTCATATAAAGAGTGCCTCTTTTATGACCTCTAGCCACCACCATGGAACCTTTCTTGACTCTCCAGGCTCCACCACCAAAATTAACATCGTGCCCCGTATCATCAAGTTGACCTACTGAGATCAGATTTCGCATTAACTTTGGCACATGTCTGACCTTCGTAATCTTCCACACACGTCCGTCTGACATCTTCAGGTTGATATCTCCAATATCAACTATGTCCAAGGTAATCCATTAGCAAGATATACATTTCCGTAATTTCCCGCAACATAATTTTCCATGATATTATGGTGCGGTGTGGTGTGGAATGATGCTCCTGAGTCAAGCACCCATGAATCGACTGGGTTATCGACATAGGAGATTGACGCTTTGGTGGTATTTGCAGTTGCATCACGAGCTTCAATTTTCCTCGGGGAATCAATAGACACTACCAATGAATCAGCGACTTCACGTGTCACTGCATTGGCTCCGCCTCTTGTGTTGTCTTCCTTCTTCGGTGGACCTCGGCAATTCTTCTTAATGTGACCTGTCTTTCCATAATTCCAGCACTCTGCAGGCTGTCTGAATTTGGATTGACCTCGTCCATTCCTTGACTTCGATCTGCCATTACTCCGGTTATTTCTATATGGGTTTCTCCCTCTGTTTTCCACGTTGAAAGCAGAGCTCGTTGATGCTTCCTAGAGTCTATCCTTCGAACTTCCTCAGAAAGGATACGATCTCTAACATCATTGAACTTAAGCTTCTGAGTACCCACATAATTACTAACCGCTGCCCTCATCGGCTCCCAACTATTTGGCAGAGATGCCAACTGTCATCAGTGCTCGCACTTCATCGTCAAACTCGATTTCAACTGATGACAGTTGGTTGACAATCGTGTTGAACTCGTTCACATGTGCGGCAACCAAGCCACCTTCTTCCATCTTCAAATGAAAGAGTTTCTTCATGAGAAACACCTTATTGTTTGCCGAAATTTTCTCATACATATCCGAGAGAACTTTCATGAGTCCTTCTGTAGTCTTCTCCTTCGCAACGTTGTGAGCAACGTTTTTCGACAGTGTTAACCTTATAACACCCAGAACTTGTCTGTTAAGGAGCTCCCACTCATCCTGATCCATCTTCTCAGGCTTCTTGCTCAGCGGTTGATGAAGCTTCTTTCCGTACAGATAATCTTCCATTTGCATTCTCCAAAATGCAAAATCTGTACCGTCAAATTTCCCGATATTGTGCACTGAACCGTCTTCGCCTCCCATCGGTTTTGGAACCACCGTGTATTAGGACACCTTTGTCGACAAACCAATGTTATTGACAAAATTTACTATTCACGAATTACTGTTCACGTGAATAGTAACCCCGCAAAAATTTGACCGATCACCGTAACTCAAGCTCTGATACCAGTTGTTAGGAAATGCGCGGGCAAATTTTGCGGAAAACCAAATTTATGGGAGCGGGAAAACACACACAAAATTGTTAACGGAGTTCGGCCAATGTTGCCTACGTCTCCGGACCTGCTACAGATCTTTTATTATCAACCCGGGAAATTTTTACAAGCTCTCAACTCACACCCGACCCCAAACATACTCAAGAAATTACACTTAATTTCTTATAGAGAAATATTTTCTCACAAGAAAGATATATATTGTTTTTCTCTCTTGCACTCTCTCTTCTTCTCTTCTCTTGTTCTCTCTGATTTTTGTTTTTTGGGATGAAGAGCAACAACAAGATACATCATGTATTTATAGGAATGGCTTGAGAGGTTGGTGAGAAGTAGTTGTTGACAATATTGCCATGCCATTCTTTTTGACTTTGTTGTCACCATTTCCGCATTTCACCAACCATCATTTTTCACATGTTCTTTGACTAACAGGCAGAACCACATAACTTTAACCTTCCAAGTCAAGCTCTCTAAGTTCAAACTTTTCATCCACCTTAGCCATGATATTAGATCAGAACCAACGCCAATTCCTACTTTTGATTCAGGTAAGTGTACGTACTCACTTACAACTTACGTGCTCTTCCTCTTAACATGTCAAACTGATCTTCACACAAACTCATTCGCACATAAGTAATGACAATACGGGCAATGATATGCCAGGTTCTGGAGCTGTTAAAAAAACTTACACCACTGATGGTGTAAAGTGTAAACAGTTGTGTCGCTCTGACCATCGTTGGCATCGGTACTAGATTGCTTCTTGAAGGGGCCACCCATGAGAGGGTACTGAACCACATGAACTCCCTGGTATACTTGAGATGCCCTCGGAAGAAGCGTCAGAGGTGGAATTAGAACGCCCTTCTAAAAATCATGTAATGGTTAATCTTCAAGAGTATAGGAGTTTTAAACACTGTGCACAAAAAAAAGGAGTTTTAAACACTGTTGTAGACTTTAGCTGCTGCTTTACTACCATTTTTAAAAAAAATCCTCTAGACAAATAAATAGTATTCTACCTCTTTCGGTCGTGCTAATTATTGCGTCTAATTCTTCTTCCTTCTCGATTTTTTGTACACAGCAAGGCAACTACGTTTGCTCTTCTTAAAAATGTCAATGGCATCTCTTATTTTCTACACATAAATATCGGATCCTTCAATGCTTATGAGTGCTTTAAAAAAAAAATAGTACACAACGAGGCAATGGCGGACCTAGGACCTAATTTTAAGTGGGTCAAACCATGAAAAAAAAATATAAAAGTGTCAATAGTAAGGTTTAAACCTGGGTTTAGGGGTGTCACTAAAAGTATTTTACCAGCAGAACTAGATGAATTCCATTGTTCATTAATACAAAACACGTATTTATTCAGCTTTAAGGGGTGTCATGTGACACCCCATCTCTTAACGTGGGTCCGCCACTGCAGCGAGGCAACTACGTTTGCCCTTTTTTAAAATGTCCATGGGATCTCTGATTTTCTACACATATATATCGGATCCTTTAATGCTTATAAGTGCTTTTATTAAAAAAAAAAAAACTTTTGTACACTGCTGCCAGTCTTCTTAAAAGTGTCAATTTGATTTCAGATTTTCTACTTTCATATAGATATCAGATCCTATAAGTGCTACTGGATATTTTAATAATTTTCGTACATTGCAAGGCAACTGCATTTGCTTATAAAAATTTCCAATGGAATCTCTGACTTCGACTCATAAAAGTCGGATCCTTCTAATCCTATTTACTACATTCTTTACACCTCATAGTAAGATTTAACTATTTACTCAAACAACCACTTCACATCAGTTAAACCATCCAAACAATTATCGTATAAATCTAGCCCTTAAACATAGACTCATCCTTATGCTCCAATGCATTAACAGTAACACACCAAGCCACCGTATCTCTAATTTTTAAAACTCTGTTGGATAGCAACTTCTTAAACACAAGTATTATTTTAACCAAGTGGATGTTTATTCAGACAACCTGGATGGTAAGCGGGAGTTCAAAAGATACCCAACAGACAGTAGTGCTTAATGTTGCAAATTAAACTTAAATACCATTAGTCATTGAGTGGTTACGTAAGAATAGACTCAAGCTTCATAACCCTATCATAACTTCCATAACAACTAAATTAAGAACATTTTCCTGGATCAAGATCCATCTCTTTCTCTAGCTATGGTGAAAAAAACACTTGCTGAAATAGGTGAACATGTAAGTGATCAATCAAAAACGATTTACTGTTGGCTAAGGAAGATTTTTTGACTAACAACAATTGTTTTGACACAAAACATAGAAAAAACACATCAAAATAGAAACAACTGTTTTGTGGACAAGCTATAGAAATAGAAGCAATTGTTAAACATTAAATTTAACCAAGATAAAACTTTTTGGACAAAGCGCGGACCAACCCCTAGAATAAACAAAAAAATTATAAAATATGACAACGACAATAATATTAGACTAAATGATCAAAACAAAACACACAAAATATTTACACCGACAAGATAAAAACAGCGCATTAAATTTTAACATTATATTATGAAATTTAATTAACCGTAACGAAATATCAACATCAAACAATTTAAACCATAACAGTTGACAAATATAACAAGAAAAATCAAAGAAACAATGATTTAAAAATAATATATACTAAAAATTTAATAATAAACATAAATTCAAAAAATATTTAATCTTTCATAGCGTTTTGTAATTTAAAAATCTATGTGTCTTATGGGTATCGCTAAACTAAAATAAATATTGAGAGAATTTAAATAATTTTATTTTTAATAAATATTATAATTAGACAAGTTTATAATTTCTAAAATGGATTTTAGAAAATATATATAAAAATATTATGAATCCTAATCGTATTTTTAGTTAAAAGTAAATTTTAAATAAATTTATATCATTATTTTATTTATTCGGGTTTACTCTAGTATCCCCTATATATTAATTGAGAAGCATTTGAAAAATTTGAATCTTAATTTTGTATTAATTAAAAAAAACTTCAAATCCTAGGTGGCACTCTAAATGCCTTCTAAATTCAATTTCAAAGAATTCTAGAGCATCTAATATAAAGTATAGTTTAATCTAATGGTGTCACATTATTCCATAATTATATAACACTAGAGAACATTATATTAACCTAAAATATATGAAGTGTGTATTCTTTCCTTAAATAAAAGCTACGGAATTACCTTATATGATTTACATATATACGAGAATTAATGATTATGAATAATAAAGATTTGATAACAATTTTTGCATCCTTCTTCATTTTTGTTTAAATTTATATTATTAAAAAAACTTAAACAATCACATTAACCATATAATAAAAAATAAATTTTTTCTTATATGTTATATTTTGAATTTTTTAAAATGACTTTAAATTACAAAAATGAGGAAACCTTTATATGTTATATATTTTTTTTAAACGACTTTAAAATACAAAAATGAGGACACCTTATATGTTTTATTTTTCTTATATGTTAGAATTTTCTTATATGTTATCTTTTGAATTTTCTTAAAACGACTTTAAATTACAAAAATGTAAGTTTTCCTTAAGTATACGACTAAAAACATTAAAATGACATGTATCAATTCGATGGTTGATTTGAAAGCTTTCAAAACCATATGGAAAATAAAAGTCAAAATAATTTAACTGTGAAAATAATACTGTTCACTTTTTTCAAGAATGTGGTCGTTGGAAAAAATAAGGTTTTTATGTCATATTTTGTTTAATGTCCACTAGAGAACATTATATTAACCTAAAATATAAGAAGTGTGTATTCTTTTCTTAAATAAAAGCTACAGAATTACCTAATATGATTTACATATATATGACAATTAATGATTATGAATAATAAAGATTTGATAACGATTTTTGCATCCTTCTTCATTTTTGTTTAATTTTATATTATTAAAAAAATAAACAATCACATTAACCATATAATACAAAATTAGATTTTTTCTTATATGTTATATTTTGAATTTTTTAAAATGACTTTAAATTACAAAAATGAGGAAACCTTATATGTTATTTTTTTTAAAAACGACTTTAAAATACAAAAATGAGGACATCTTATATGTTAGATTTTTTTTATATGTTATATTTTGAATTTTTTAAAACAACTTTAAATCACAAAATTGTAAGTTTTCCTTAAGTATACGACTAAAAACATTAAAACGACATGTATCACTTCGATGGTTGATTTGAAAGCTTTCAGAACCATATGTAAGTTAAAAGTCAAAATAATTCAACTATGAAAAAAATACTATTCACTTTTTCAAAATTGTGTTCGAGGAAAAAAATAAGGTTTTTATGTTATAATTTGTTTAATGTTCACTAGAGAACATTATATTAACCTAAAATATAAGAAGTGTGTATTTGTTCCCTAAATAAAAGCTACGAAATTACCTAATATGATTTATATATATATGGCAATTAATGATTATGAATAATATAGATTTGATAACAATTTTTGCATCCTCCTTCATTTTGTTTAATTTTATATTATTAAAAAAAATAAACAATCACATTAACCATATAATAAAAAATTAGATTTTTTCTTATATGTAATATTTTGAATTTTTTTTAAAATGACTTTAAATTAAAAAAATGAGGAAACCTTATATGTTATTTTTTTTTAAAACGACTTTAAAATACAAAAATGAGGACACCTTATATGTTATATTTTTCTTATATGTTAGATTTTTTCTTAGATGTTATATTTTGAATTTTTTAAAACGACTTTAAATTACAAAAATGAAAGTTTTTCTTAAGTATACGACTAAAAACATTAAAATGACATGTATCAATTCGATGGTTGATTTGAAAGCTTTCAAAACTATATGGAAGATAAAAGTTAAAATAATTCAACTGTGAAAACAATACTGTTCACTTTTTTCAAGAATGTGTTCGATGGAAAAAATAAGGTTTTATGTCATAATTTGTTTAATGTCCAATCCGATCAACCCATGATGTATTAATTATAGTTTTGTTCCATTATTTTTAATAAAAATTGATCTGATCCATCGGAAAGAAATTATATAATAACAACAAAAAATATTTTATATATATAAATAAAATGATCACATATATAAAAAAAACTATCGATAATATATACAAATAAACTCACTTTGCGCAAGGCGCAGGTCTTATCCTAGTATTAATATAAAGAAGAGAATTCTCTCACGAGAAGGTGCAACATCACTGATTCGATTCACCACGTCGCGACACCTGTCCTTTTTAATCCAAACTCACAGTTTCGTTCCATTCGTCTTGGGCTTCTTTACCATTGTCGTTGGGCTGCCCCCACACGATAAGGCCCGTCGAACTCTACACTGAAGAACAAGATTTAGACGCAGCGTTTTCGATTAGGGTTGGCGTTTTTGAATGGGCCTAATCGAAAACGCTGCGTCTAAATCTTGTTCTTCAGTGTAGAGTTCGACGGGCCTTATCGTGTGGGGGCAGCCCAACGACAATGGTAAAGAAGCCCAAGACGAATGGAACAAAACTGTGAGTTTGGATTAAAGAGGACAGGTGTCGCGACGTGGTGAATTGAATCAATGATGTTGCACCTTCTCGTGAGAGAATTCTCTTCTTTATATTAATACTAGGATAAGACCTGCGCCTTGCGCAAAGTGAGTTTATTTGTATATATTATCGATAGTTTTTTTTATATATGTGATCATTTTATTTATATATATAAAATATTTTTTGTTGTTATTATATAATTTTTTTCCGATGGATCAGATCAATTTTTATTAAAAATAATGGAACAAAATTATAATTAATACATCATGGGTTGATCGGATTGGACATTAAACAAATTATGACATAAAACCTTATTTTTTCCATCGAACACATTCTTGAAAAAAGTGAACAGTATTGTTTTCACAGTTGAATTATTTTGACTTTTATCTTCCATATAGTTTTGAAAGCTTTCAAATCAACCATCGAATTGATACATGTCATTTTAATGTTTTTAGTCGTATACTTAAGAAAAACTTACATTTTTGTAATTTAAAGTCGTTTTAAAAAATTCAAAATATAACATCTAAGAAAAAATCTAACATATAAGAAAAATATAACATATAAGGTGTCCTCATTTTTTGTATTTTAAAGTCGTTTTAAAAAAAAAAAATATAAGGTTTCCTCATTTTTTTAATTTAAAGTCATTTTATAAAAATTCTAAATATTACATATAAGAAAAAATCTAATTTTTTATTATATGGTTAATGTGATTGTTTATTTTTTTTTAATAATATAAAATTAAAAAAAATGAAGGAGGATGCAAAAATTGTTATCAAATCTATATTATTCATAATCATTAATTGCCATATATATGTAAATCATATTAGGTAATTTCGTAGCTTTTATTTAGTGAACAAATACACACTTCTTATATTTTAGGTTAATATAATGTTCTCTAGTGAACATTAAACAAATTATAACATAAAAACCTTATTTTTTTCCTCGAACACAATTTTGAAAAAGTGAATAGTATTGTTTTCATAGTTGAATTATTTTGACTTTTAACTTACATATGGTTCTGAAAGCTTTCAAATCAACCATCGAAGTGATACATGTCGTTTTAATGTTTTTAGTCGTATACTTAAGGAAAAATTACATTTTTGTAATTTAAAGTTGTTTTAAAAAATTCAAAATATAACATATAAAAAGAATCTAACATATAAGGTGTCCTCATTTTTGTATTTTAAAGTCGTTTAAAAAAAATATATAACATATAAAGGTTTCCTCATTTTTGTAATTTAAAGTCATTTTAAAAAATTGAAAATATAACATATAAGAAAAAATTTATTTTTTATTATATGGTTAATGTGATTGTTTAAGTTTTTTTAATAATATAAATTTAAACAAAAATGAAGAAGGATGCAAAAATTGTTATCAAATCTTTAATATTCATAATCATTAATTCTCGTATATATGTAAATCATATAAGGTAATTCCGTAGCTTTTATTTAAGGAAAGAATACACACTTCATATATTTTAGGTTAATATAATGTTCTCTAGTGTTATATAATTATGGAATAATGTGACACCATTAGATTAAACTATACTTTATATTAGATGCTCTAGAATTCTTTGAAATTGAATTTAGAAGGCATTTAGAGTGCCACCTAGGATTTGAAGTTTTTTTTAATTAATACAAAATTAAGATTCAAATTTTTCAAATGCTTCTCAATTAATATATAGGGGATACTAGAGTAAACCCGAATAAATAAAATAATGATATAAATTTATTTAAAATTTACTTTTAACTAAAAATACGATTAGGATTCATAATATTTTTATATATATTTTCTAAAATCCATTTTAGAAATTATAAACTTGTCTAATTATAATATTTATTAAAAATAAAATTATTTAAATTCTCTCAATATTTATTTTAGTTTAGCGATACCCATAAGACACATAGATTTTTAAATTACAAAACGCTATGAAAGATTAAATATTTTTTGAATTTATGTTTATTATTAAATTTTTAGTATATATTATTTTTAAATCATTGTTTCTTTGATTTTTCTTGTTATATTTGTCAACTGTTATGGTTTAAATTGTTTGATGTTGATATTTCGTTACGGTTAATTAAATTTCATAATATAATGTTAAAATTTAATGCGCTGTTTTTATCTTGTCGGTGTAAATATTTTGTGTGTTTTGTTTTGATCATTTAGTCTAATATTATTGTCGTTGTCATATTTTATAATTTTTTTGTTTATTCTAGGGGTTGGTCAGCGCTTTGTCCAAAAAGTTTTATCTTGGTTAAATTTAATGTTTAACAATTGCTTCTATTTCTATAGCTTGTCCACAAAACAGTTGTTTCTATTTTGATGTGTTTTTTCTATGTTTTGTGTCAAACAATTGTTGTTAGTCAAAAAATCTTCCTTAGCCAACAGTAAATCGTTTTTGATTGATCACTTACATGTTCACCTATTTCAGCAAGTGTTTTTTTCACCATAGCTAGAGAAAGAGATGGATCTTGATCCAGGAAAATGTTCTTAATTTAGTTGTTATGGAAGTTATGATAGGGTTATGAAGCTTGAGTCTATTCTTACGTAACCACTCAATGACTAATGGTATTTAAGTTTAATTTGCAACATTAAGCACTACTGTCTGTTGGGTATCTTTTGAACTCCCGCTTACCATCCAGGTTGTCTGAATAAACATCCACTTGGTTAAAATAATACTTGTGTTTAAGAAGTTGCTATCCAACAGAGTTTTAAAAATTAGAGATACGGTGGCTTGGTGTGTTACTGTTAATGCATTGGAGCATAAGGATGAGTCTATGTTTAAGGGCTAGATTTATACGATAATTGTTTGGATGGTTTAACTGATGTGAAGTGGTTGTTTGAGTAAATAGTTAAATCTTACAATGAGGTGTAAAGAATGTAGTAAATAGGATTAGAAGGATCCGACTTTTATGAGTCGAAGTCAGAGATTCCATTGGAAATTTTTATAAGCAAATGCAGTTGCCTTGCAATGTACGAAAATTATTAAAATATCCAGTAGCACTTATAGGATCTGATATCTATATGAAAGTAGAAAATCTGAAATCAAATTGACACTTTTAAGAAGACTGGCAGCAGTGTACAAAAGTTTTTTTTTTAAAAAATAAAAGCACTTATAAGCATTGAAGGATCCGATCAGAAAGACTTTAGCAATAGAATCTGCTAGCTAGTTAAGGTTCCTTGGAATATTCCAAGATGCAATAATGAAAAAAAAAGATAGAGCTTCGATATCTAGAGTGGTTCCGTAGAGATCGGACTGGTGGATCTTCGAAGAGATTGCTTTAATAAGCTGACAATCAGAGATCCCATGGACATTTTAAAAAAGGGCAAACGTAGTTGCCTCGCTGCAGTGGCGGACCCACGTTAAGAGATGGGGTGTCACATGACACCCATTAAAGCTGAATAAATATGGCCATGTTCGTTTACGTGTCGCGCGACCTGCGACCTGCGACTAAGATTACGTTCGTTTATGTTCGCGCGACTTGCGACTTGCGACCTGCGACTAAACATGCGACCTGCGACTAAATATGCGACCTGCGACTAAAACTATGTTCGTTTACGTGTCGCGCGACCTGCGATCTGCGACCTGCGACCAGTCGCGCGATCAAAATTTTCTTAATTTTTAGTCGCTGTTTTTTCGGGCGACTTAAATGGGAACCCGCGACTGGTCGCGCGATCAGTCGCGCGACATCAAAACGAACAACAACCTGCGACTTGCGACTTGCGACCAATCGCAGGTCGCATGTTACGCGACAGCAAAACGAACAACAACCTGCGGCCTGCGATCAGTCGCAGGTCGCATGTCGCAGGTCGCAGGTCGCGCGACATGTAAACGAACACGGCCTATGTGTTTTGTATTAATGAACAATGGAATTCATCTAGTTCTGCTGGTAAAATATCTTTAGTGACACCCCTAAACCCAGGTTCAAACCTTACTATTGACACTTTTATATTTTTTTTTCATGGTTTGACCCACCTAAAATTAGGGTCTGTTCAATATGGTAAAACCGAACCGTACCGAACGGAACCGAACCAAAATTGACAATATGGTTTGGTTTTGGTATATACCATATAAACCGAATGGATATAATTTTATAAAAACCGTAAGATTTGGATATGGTTTGGTATATAACCGATTAAACCGAATAAACCGAACAAAACCGATTAAAAGTAGAAACATGTAAATATGTATCTATTTTATAACAATACATGAAAATCTATTTGTTATATAAGTTAAATTTGTGTTAATAACTATTACCATAATGTTATAGTAATAAAGAACCTTATATAATTTGTAAAACACTTGAACTATAATTAAATAACAATACATCGCAATTCAGACATCTTATTTTCTAAGTTTTTTTTTATCTTTTTGCTTTATTTTAGTATTCACTAAATTAATATGAAGATGAAAAATTTGATGAAAAATAATTAATGGAAAATTTTCACAACTTTTTTCTTATCTATAAACAAACAGAGTTTCGTGTTCAATCGAAAAAACATGACTTTAATGAACACCAAATATGAAAGAGTGAAAAAACTTTTCTTTCATGTTTCTGTTTTGTTTCATACTTTTATTTTCAAAATTTCAGGCTCTGATTTTAATTATAGATTTGATGATTTTATTTGATGGTAGAAGCATTTTTACGTTTTTGTTCATTTATTTGAACATATAATATATTTTTAATAAATGATTGTGTTGACAATATGACTCTAAAATTCATTTTATATGATCTCAAACTAAATAATTATGTTTTTTGGTATAAAACTGAATAAACCGAAAACCGACGGTATATAAACCGAACCGAACCGAAGTAAATATGGATTTAGAATGGTAGTTATATTTTACTAACCGAAATACCGAAAACCGAAAAAAACCGAACCGAAACCGAACCGATATCCGGATTGAACACCCCTAATTTTTACGGAAATTTCAAACCTAATAGTTCTTCATCGGAGATCATTTATTGCGTTTAGTTTATTTTTGATGATTAAGATATATATTTAGTTTGTTGTTTATGTTTTCAATTTGTCATGCATTGCAGGCGACTCTTACCCAAGCCACCGTGAACGTCCACCGGTTGAACACATTCAGGCATCTTTTCAATGTCGGTTCAATGTACTCCGTTAGCGGCTTTGACGTAACACATAGCAATTTGAACTTCAAGCTGTCCGACTCTCCTGTCTCGATCCGGTTCAATGATGAGACCGATTTCAAAGACTTAACCGAGACCAATTTCCTCAAGAACATTTCAGGTTCCACAATCCTCAAGACTTTACTGGTCCGCAGTCACGATCAGTTGCTTGGTCTAGCAAACACCAACACCCATCTTCCAGGTAACTCTCTTATTTGATGTTTTCCGAACTCAACATATCCACCTTTGTTAGATACGTAAAGATTTTCATCTTATCGCAGACATCACTGGTGAGCTTACTGCTATAAAAAATAATGTAAGTGACCCTCCAGAAAGACAAAACCCGTGTCATGGCAACCATCACACTCGATAGGTAGGTATTTCTTCTTTGATTTTCTCATAGCTTTGATAACTGACTCAATAGCCTTTTCTACCAAACACTTTAATTATTCACTCTCACCTTGGACTTGACAGTGGTGTGTCTGTCACTATGAGTGTGTTCGACTCTCAGGCTGTATCGTTTCACATAAAAAAAAAACTCGAAGGCTACAAGGTTGATTCACGTGTGGTTGTGGCAACATGCATCAATCCGAAGCTTATAGGAGGTATCACTTCATATCTGTTTTGTTAGTTACGAGTTTCATCCTAATGCTATTTATGAAAACTAACCGAGCTTCAATTTGTAGGCCGTATGTTCCTCAATACCATTTCTGGACCTCATTTCTATTTAGACAAGGAGACTGAAGCAGTCGAGAGCTACTTTTACAAGTATATACTAATCGCTCATATTTTATTCCATCATTATACGTTCTGTTAAATTATATATGTACCATACTCTCACGGGTTACTCTCATCAATGCAGGTTGGTCACAAATGACACTGGAAATACATCAGCAGCTTCATTGTTGAGAGGCTATGCTAAGGTAGAACGACTAACAATAGCTGAGCTTAACCAATTTATCATCACAGGGGCCTCAGATTTACTTGCAACCCTTCATATGTTTGTCTCCACCATCGTTCTAAGCTCTGTTTATGGTTACAACATTTATAATTGCAGAGAACATAATTTACCTGCACTGAGAAAGTCACCTCTGTCAAGACAGAAAATGGATGGTGCTACATATCTTGCTCCAAGTGTTCAAGGAAATTACAGAGGACTAGAGGAGTGCCTCATCTTTTGTATGCATGTTCTGCAATCGAACTAATGTCGTTGGTGTTCTCAGGTACACAGCCATTTCAGTTTTTATTCGTATAAAGATATATGGATGTAACTAGCACACTGCACCCGTCTATTAGGTATTGTGTCGAGATGACTGTTGCTAATGACACTGACGAAGCAGTTTTTGTAAGTTTCGATGGTGAAATAACAAAGCTCACCAATATCCTGGCTGCTGATGCTCGTCATCTGCTGATATGCCGCTATCTAACCAAACAACATCATTAACCATATTGCGAAAATGTTTATAGTTTCTCATTACAACCATTCGTCAAATAGGCGGGAGAGTGAGAGAACCCAAAAGATATCCAGCTCCCACCTTTTATTGCTAACCTTGCTGGCAATAGTTTCACATTCCAGCTCAAAGTTACCCCTATAATTTCAGTGCAAAGCATCAAACGTTTACCCTTTCACGCATCCTGGATGAGCGTGAACGTGCGCCAGTTCCTGATTTTGTTGTTGATGCAAATTTATTACATTTTATTCTGTCCTTTTATTTTCAAAAGTTAACAGAATTCTTGGTTTTAGGAGGGTGGCAACGATTGACCTGAAGATGACATGCCTGGTGTCAGCTCTCTCCCAACCAAGGTGATCGTTGGTAATAATGAAAACGAGAAATCACCAGGTTCAGAAACGACCTCAAGTTGTGTCGTCAACAAAAAACCTCTGGACCCAGCGTTTACCAAGTTGACCAAGAAGCCACACACAGCTTATGTGCAAAGTTGCTTTTATAATAATGCTTACGCATAATTGTGGTTTTTTTTTAATTTAAACTATCAAACTCTGTTGTTCAAACAGTTTTATGAATTATGTTCAAGTTCAAAGTTATCTTTCTGTTTCTGCCAGATGTTTTTAGTTATCATTGCACTGTTTCTGACAAATGCCTCTCAAATTACAAAGACATTTTAACATATTAGCATGGAAGAATATAATGTCAAGATTTTAGATAAACATTTTGCTTTGGTTTGAACCAATAAGACTGAGTTGTTCAAACAGAGCATTTCTCGCCCTCTGTACACAAATGAAAAAAGTGCACAATATACGGTTGAGAATCTAAAGCCATATGAGAAAAAGTTGAGATTTCAGCTGAGACAAGTCTTATTATCTGCAAAAGTTGATTACTCCATCCTCCAAATAAGCTATTTAAACGAACGACCATTGCAAGATCTTAGCAAAGGTCTGGTAGACATAATAGACCCAAAAAGACTAAACTGAAGACCAAACAAATAACACTATTCCCTAAGTTTGTATTAGGCTGAAAAGTTATCCACATATATATTCTTACTACATTATGGAATAATCTACTATTTCCTTTCCCACACGTTATATATAATCAAACTAGGTAGTAATCCGCGCTTTGTGCGTGATAAGATTTCTATATTAATGTTGAAATTATATATTATGACTATGTATAACATAAGATATACTTTAAGCGATAGTTAGGTAGAACTAAAGGTATGACTGTTATCAGGGGCGAAGCCAGAGACTTTTTATAATGAGTGCACTAATATTAAAATTTGATATATGGTGTTTGCAAGTTTGAGAAGAAGCTTTGGAAAATATATTTTTTTTATTTCGCCTATCGCGTTGTAGTAGTTATGGACTTAGGGGTTTAACAAATAAAATCGAAAAAGATGGATCAATAACATATCATAAGCAAAACAATAATTGTGTGATTTCAGACACCTGAGGATCAAACAAAATATCCGAGCAGCCTTCATCTGTTGTTAGATGTCTGAAGCGACCTATAAAACTCAATAATTCAGTTATGATCATAAACAATAACACGTTTATGTGATAAAAAAAAATATTTGAAAAATATTAGGTCCTACTTCTATATAGTGGATACACAAAGACGTCGAACCTAACGTTTACATGATAAATCATTAACTTCGAAAAAGATTAGCTCCTACTCTATAAACTAAACAATGTACCACCAATATTGTGATCATTATGTAGGTGAAATTATGATACACGTATACATTTTGCTACACCAACGATGCAAAACGGTCAGGCTGTTCCGAGCTGCGATCTTTTGCGTAACATCTGTGTCAGTTGTCTCTCGTTTACAAAAAACTGGCTGACCGATGTTAAAGTGTTCTGCTCATATCTCGTTGGTATCACATAGACGTGTTCGTCCTAAATTGTAAAGGTTGTTCCAGATGCGACCAGCACGTGAGACTTGCTGGTGGTTCATTCCTGGAAGTTTCTTCTCATCTTCGAGGTCGTCTAATGTAGATCTCTCAGGGCGGCGAAGGTGGTGACACTCGCATGCTTATATTGCTTGATCGAGAGGACTAATACACTAAGCCGAGACGATTTACAGTGATTCAATCTCCTCAAAACAGAGATCTCCTCATTGAGTAGTAACAAAACCGAGTACAACACATTTATCTAGAAATAGATTTTCAACGTCCTCTTTCAGCAATGAGAGGCGGTTCTCAAGAACGTGAGTGCTCTGCTAAATGCATGAAGGCAGGTATGGAGAAAAGGGTTCTTTCATCAACACTTGGCATCGTACTAAAGTTTCATCACTTTTTCGTCTTTACGGATCTGTCGACTTAATGGTGATAGATCAGATGGATTACCGTTTTTAATAGAAACGTATAGAGGAATAAGGAAGCATTATTGATGCTATGATTATATTGAGAGGATTGATAAATCAACTAATCGAATTTGAAGCTGAAGGTTTATCACGTAAAAGTGTTCGTCGAGAAAAGTGTAGATGGTGTGAAGTTCTTTTAAAGGAATGTTAGTGTAAACGCATTAAATTCACAGTTTTGGTGAAAAACGTTCTATGCGTGTCACCTAAGTGTTTTACTAAATAAAAGCTCCTCATGAAGCCACATCACCATGTCACATTTTTTGCCAATAAACTTTTAAGGTAATTTTTAAAAGTGTTTCTCCTTTAATATATAGGGGATCAGAAACATAATAACCAACAATCGAGGGATATACAAAATAAAATTCTCTTTAATTTTTTGGGAGAATTGGAAAAATGGGACACTTTGAACTTTTGTTTGTCATAATAAGACTTTTCATATTTTTCGCAATTCTGGACATGTTTTACCCTTCTCTAATGGGAAAAATAGTAAATTGAATTTTATAAATGTAAAAAAATATGAAAAGTGTTGGAAACATAAGTATGACAATATATATGTATAAACTTTTTTAAAAAAAAATTAGAATCATATTTTATTTTATCTTCTAGCTACAGTTAGAATACTCATTCTAGTAATCTATCTAGTTTATATGTCTGATTCTAAGTTTTAAACATAGATATATCAAGGGTATATACCGTAAACTACCATTTCTTGTATATTCTAGCAAAGATAGATTTGGTTACGTTATAATCAAGAAAGATGTCTTCGGTATACCTATAGCTTGATAACGATATATAGCCACAACTCGATGATATATGTCGGTTATATTACGTTACATAACTTGTTCTGCCTTTTACCTTGTATGACGCCTACAGGAACAATACATCTCTCACCAACTATACGGTGTTCTGCTTAGGTAGTATACATATTCTAGGAAAATCGTGAAAATATGTAAACTTCCATATTCGGTTAAAGAAGTTTCCTAAATCTAAACTAAATCTACCCTAAATCCCTCAAAATATATTTGAGAATATTTTCTCCACGTTCTTCTCCTCCTCCTCCTCCCACGATCTTTTTTTCTTCTTTGTGTTTCTCTCTTGTTCATCCAGAAAGTCATCTCTTCTCTCTATCAACACAACATGGTTCTAATATATGTTAAATCTAGTGAATGGGTGTCTAGTTGCAGTGAAGAGTGGAGTTTCGTGGTAGACACATCAAGGCGTGGTCGAATGGTAACATTAGAAACTACTACTCCATTGGAGAAGCTCAAGAGGATCGTGTGTGAGGATTATGGGGTGGACCATATTGTTCTTAATACCGAGTTCAGTTATTCGATGGTGAATCAAAGAGGGAATCCTCCAATTATTATCACCAATGATTGGCAAACATCTAATTTTGTGGCGTATGCAAAGAAGGATTCATCTACTATCTTGTGTGTCACGTTCTATGGTTTGGGTGTAAATCAAAAAGAACGAGTCAATATTGATTTGAATAAGGAGCCGTGTGATTCAAGTAATGTTGAGGATGAAGAAGTTCCTGAGATAACTCGAGCAGATTTTGTGAAGCCGTCAAAGGAGTCTTGTGATACAAGGAAAGATGATGTCGCTGCGGATGGTTCCGGTGATGCTGGGTTAAGGATTGAAAACAGTGGAGACAGTGAAAAGGATGGTCGAGCCTGGAGAGGAGATTTCGTGAAGAAGGATCAAATTTTCAGAAGTAAAGAGGTTCTGAAGGCCACAATGGAAATTTTGGCGATGAAGAATAATTTCGATTACACTTTTCAAATCCACGAGAAAATGGAGGTATATTCGATGTAAGGATGCATTGTGCAACTGGACTGTGCGTGCAGAAGGTATAGATGGGTCTACATATTTCATGATCAACCAGTGCGAGGGAAGACATTCATGTGCTCCTTCAAAGAAAAGGAAATTCGGGAAAACAACATCGGCAAGAACAATTGGGACTCTGATACAACATCGATTTGGTGTTGCAAACGATGGGCCAAAAGCAAATGAAATCATTCAATTTATGAGATTGGAGCATAGTTGTGAGATTACTTACTGGCACGCTTGGGAAGCTCGTGAGTTTGCTATTGCAGCTGCTAGAGGTATACCGGATCGCAGTTATGCTAAAATACCAGCATATTTGCATATGATTAAAGAAGCTAATCCTGGTACGCATACTCACTATGAAACAAATGAGAAGGGAAGATTCATGTATCTATTTATGTCATTTGGGCAATCAGTTAGAGGATTCTACAATGCAATGCGAAGGGTGATTGTTGTTGATGGAACTTTTCTGAAAAATAAATACAAAGGAGTTCTACTTGTTGCTACTGCTGTAGATGGTAACTCTAATTTGTATCCGATTGCATTTGGGGTTGTTGATTCGGAGAATGACGATTCATGGGGGTGGTTCTTCAGACAGTTGAAAGTGGTTATTGCTGATTGTCAAGAACTAGCTTTTGTCTCAGACAGAAATGCATCTATTTCCAAAGCGATTGGGACTGTCTACCCTCAATCAGCACATGGAATTTGCATTCATCACTTGTTGACCAATGTGGTTGCATTTTTCAAGACAAAAGGGTTGACTGCCTTGGTGGAAAAAGCTTCACGGGCATATAGGTACATTGAATTTCAGGAACATATCACCGAAATTTTTGAAATGAGTCCTGAGCTTGGAAGATATCTGCGGGAGGCTGATGTGCGCAAATTGGCTCATTCTCTCTTCCCTGGTGAAAAGTATGACATTAGGACCACAAACCCTGCAGAGTCGATAAATTCAATTCTGAGAATACTTAGAGAATATCCTGTTATTCCTTTGCTAGATAGTATAAGAGAACTGTTGACTCGATGGTTCTATGAGCGTCGCTTGGTAAGCTCTAAGCATCTTGATCCTTTAACCACTACTGTGGAGAAAAAGATTGATAGGAGAATTGTGAAGGCAAAAGGGTTTCAAGTCTACAAGGTTGACGACTTCAAATCGCTTGTGAAAGGAGACATATATGATTGTCATGTTGATTTGGAAAGAAGAACATGCACATGTGGGAAGTACAATATAGGAAAAATTCCTTGCCGACACGCCATTCCTGCCATTTATTCACGAGGTATGGAAGTATAAACACATGAACTTGGGACATATTTATTTTTGTTAATTTCAGCATATCAACTCCAATCAATCACGTTTATGTTGGTACAGACATGGAAGTGCACAGATTTACTGACGGCTTATACACCACTGCAGCGTGGAGAACCGCCTATGCGGAATCCATTAATCCAATAGCAGTTCCAGAGTGTGAATGAAATGTCCCTGCTGAGGTTAAACTTGCTAAGGTTTTACCACCAGAGACATGAAAGAGTGCTGGTCGACCAATAAAGAGAAGGTATGAATCAGTAGAAGACAAGATAAAATCTTCTCAAGGATCAAGAAAGAATAAAAAGCACAAGTGCAGTCGTTATGGTACCGAAGGACACAAGAGAGGAACATGTGATTTACCCATCTAGTTTGTTCTGCTGTCTCTGTTTTGTTTCTTATTGATCTTGAAACATAGTGATCTTCTGTTTAAGAACCTATTTGACCATTTGGTATTTGCTAAACTCTTGAGACTAATCGATCTATGTTTGTGACAATTTGGTATTTGCAAAATTATTGGTTCTAGTAGATGATAATCACCAAGAAATAACAAGAAACATAGTCTTAAACTTGTTTGAAAAGAAAAACAACAATTTGAGGCAGCACATAAACATCATGCATATGCAAGGTACATGAAGACCATCGCCAAACAACACACAAACAAAGCTTTTATGATCCTTAATTCCCTAATGCATTCTGTGATCTTCTCTTCACAATGTGCAATTGCATCTTCCATCTCTTCAATTCTACTCTCATGGCCTTTCATCATGGCCTCACCATCTCTCACTGATTTCTGAAACGCGATATTGTCAACAAGCAGCACGTCAAACAGGTCCTGGAAGTTTTCAATCTCCTCAACAACCGACTTATCAGTCCACTTGAACAAGTGGGTTTTGTCCTTCATCATTAACATCGAATAAACGGTTAGATTGAAACAAAGACAAAGTTTCATGATCATAAGACCAACCTTCTCAGATCCCATCGGACAACGATGAAATAATCTTCCTAGATTTTTAACTGTGCTTGAAGTGAAAAGAGACACTGCCTCACCGCAATTGCATCTCGTGGGAATTCCGCGTTGTTTGGCGACTCGATCTGTTGGAGTGGATGAAGAATTGGCCGAAGACTTGATTGGGTCGATCTCCAAATTTTCGCCACTGCTACTCTCTATGTCGAGGAATAATGAGGAAGAAAAGGGAGTAGGTAAAAAATATTAGCTAAACGACGTCGTTTCATACTTCTATAACGTGTATTCTACCAAAGGCAGATCAGGAAAAAATCACAAAAATACGTCTACAACCTATTATCAAGCTTATGTACTTTGTCTTCAAATCCTCTAAATTAGTTTCAAAACAGAGAGCAAAAAAATGGCATGACAATTGATCAATTGATAATTAGTATAAGATTTACATTACAAGTGAATAAATAGATGTAATGTGTGTTTGGGGTTATGGTTTTGACTTTTGTTTGAGTTAAGGGTTTAGGGTATATTTGAGGTTATGGGTTTACGGTTTACGGTTTAGTTAGGGTATAGGGTTTATTTAGGGTTTAGGGTTTGTTTTTGAATTATGGATGTATTCTGAATGTGTTTTTGGTCCTCAGGTTTTATGATCATGTAGTACACTATTCTTTGCAGAAAATCAAATTAGAAGAACTAAAAATCCTACAAAAACAAAAATAGAATTGTCGCATAATTCCTAGAAAATCCAAAGCTAGAGTTGTTACAAATTAAAATTTCCAAATAAGACACATAATCAATCTTCGAGGTCAAAGACCTCTTCTCTCTCCCACGGTGAAAGCACATATCGTGTCATTGCCTCAGCGTAAATGGGATCGTTTGCAGCCTCCCATAAGTCCACACCAATCTTCTGTCTGCAACCCATGATTATTTCATCATCCAATAAACTGAGGTCGATACCAAGCAGATTGCATTCCAAGTGCTTGAGTGCGTATGCACTGCAGTCACAACAAGACTTGTTCAATCTCGTCTTCATAGGTACATCCACGATAGAATATGATGCGAGGAGTAGCTGCTTCTGTCTTTTAGGTGGTGCAACGGCCTTCACTATCCTAGGAATCATAGCAGAAAACTTCTCGATGTACTGTCTATTCTTTCCCCCACCGCAGTCAAAGACTTCCACCTTTTTTTCATTAATGTTGACGCAGACAGCAACCAAGTGATTACCTGCGTTGGACAATACTAAATTTGTAAAAGAAAGCCAGCTGAAAACTAAGACGTCTAGAGGAGTGTTGATTACCATTTACAAACAAAGGAAAGTAGAGACGATCAACATCGACACCCCAAACTTGATCAGTCCGCCCATGAGATGGAATCTCTCCTCTGCCATAGCCAAGAAGAAAATCAGGCAATTCATAGGCTTTTTTGTTAGCAAGGAACTTGTTGTATGCAGCGTGGATTTGGAGGCAGAACATAGCTTTCATGAAAGCAACACGGCTTGGAGCCCAACGCTGGAAAGTTGTGTTGACTCGCCATATAAACATAACTGCATCCATTTCCTGAATATGCACAATGAAAATAAACTAATGTAGCAACGCAGATGTGTAACAAAGATAAATTCAACAAATTAGTAAAAGAAAACATCACCTCGTTGCCAAGCCATTTTCCAGGACTTACTATCCTTGTAGCTATAGACAAATTTAAGATTGACGGACCAAGTGGTAAAGGTGTTGGTTTCTTAACCCATTCTGTGAATCCTAGCCATGATTCTTCGGAGCAATAATACAGTGATGACTGCGGAGAACCATATGTGCGCAATGGTGAATCAGTAAGCTGAAGTCCTTTTCCTTTATTCCATTTTTCCCAATGTGACGGCAGTGGAGCTATTGAATCTCGGACTGAAGTCCTTGGAGTCCACCACTCATCTCCCTTCTTGGTCTGAGATGGATCAAAGTCGGGCACATACGAGGTCTGAGAAAGACCTTCAATGCCTTGCATTCCTATCCCGGGAATGAAATCATCTGCTTGGCTAAAATTCACGTCAAATGAACTCTGTGATGCTTCCTGTTAACAACATAATATTAACAACATCAACATCAACATCTGCTTGGCTAAAATTCACATCAAATCAATTAACAACATAATATTAAGCACAAACAAGGTCATTGCATGAACATTTTATAAAAATCTAATATTTTACACACCAACATTTTACATAAATTTCAAAGTACACGCTTACACACCAAGGAGTCTTAACACACCAAGCACACTTACAAACCAAGGAGTCTAACACACCAAGCACACTTACAAACCGAGACCTTATAAAACACCACAAAATTCAGGCCGATATCATAGATGACATTAAGACAAACAGACACGCAAACATTTAAGAGAGTGGTGAAGACTAGTGTTTCATTACCCCACGTGTGGACCTCCTCAATGGTGGCTGGCTCGTTGAAGGCTTCTTCGGTGACGGCTTCTTCGGTGAAGGCTTCTTCGGTGAAGGCTCTCTAAGCTCAACGTCAACGCTTGCTTCCTTCCGCGAATCTTTAAGCTCTGTCCTCATTTGCTCAAATGTCTCAGCCATCTGTTTTTGTAGCCGCTGTTCCATTCCAGAGAAACTCTGCTCAAACAACTGTGCCACAAAAGCCTTCATGTCTTCATTTAAAGGCGCTTGCTTAGGTCCAGTACAGAGAACCTTATGCTTCCTTTTTTCCATACCACGATCCGGAAGCCTCTTCTTACCCCTTCTTGATGTAGCGCCTAGGTTCTTTGATCCTTTTGGAGTATGGTAGTCTTCACCACTCTCAGCCGCTTCATCATTCACAGCCGATTCATCATTCACAGGTGCTTCGTCATGAAGATCTGAACAAACCTCTGGAGCTTCTTCGATTTCCCAAATATGGTCACTAAAATCATGTCATGTTCTTATCAACTCCATCAGGTTCTTGACTCTATCATCGTTCACATCATCATCTGTGCGAAAAGCATCAGATTGGACTACATCATAATTTCCTCTCCAGTCGATATATGCATAGATCCTACACAAGAAAGGTACATAGAGTTAGATCCTATAAAACTCATAGAAACCAGATGGACTCAACTTACATAAAGATAAGAGATTACCTCAGGTGTCAGTATTTGCTCCAACCGAATGATCTCCTCATATGACACCTTTCCAGCTCCCATCCAGTTTATGCATCTAGGACCGTTCGTGAAACCTTTGTCAAGTTTTTTTCCACAAAGCTTCCCAATCTTTGGTACAGCTTCCATTGCCCCAATCTGGAAGGCGTACGAGAATCCATCCAACACATAACTAGTAGTTATATCCTTCAGGTTGTCACGAGTTTTGGTTATTGAGTTGTAGAGAAGGTCATAAGCAGCAACTCCCCAAGGATACTTTTGAACCTTCTCAAGATCCATGACCACCTTGATGTATTTGAGGGGGATATTAGCCTTCTCATCACTCGCTAAAACCACACAAAGAATGATGGCCAGATAGATCAGTCGTATGCGATCTGCATTCTTCCACTTCTTAACAGCTTCCTTGTCCTTATTCCACAGGTTGAAGAGTGTAACTGTTCCATCTTTTCTCCTCAACACATTGCTCCAGAAACCACCGTCATATTTCCACTCTTCGAACTCCTTAAGAGAGATATGAGTATTGCACTCAAACCCGGTTACTGCGTGGAATTCTTGTAATCAAAATCGGAGTGGTCTCCTCGCAAAGACGAACCCAAACTCATGGAATTTGTAAGTCACCAGCTCCCTACACAAGAAGCTGTGTACCACTCTCGCGGAGAACCTAAGACCATTCTTATGGAGCTTAAAGATCTGAGAGAAAACCGGATCTTTCTTCACAACTGCCAACTCCTTTGGCATCCACTCAGTGAACTTTCGCATAATATATTCAATCTTGCAGTTGTTATTGATCTGAGTCACTTGGGGCTCCTCGCCTTCCTTAAAAATCCTCTTTGGTAACTCTAGAGACATATCTAAAAGCGTAGAAAAAACTTGTTAGTTCAACAGGTTAAAGTATCGATATCATAACACAAATAAGGAGAGCAAGACAAATGCCTTTTATATTTACATTCTCCTTATCCTACCTAGTTCTAATTTCAGAAAGAACAACAATTTGTTCAATTGATTCAATTAGCAACAATCAATCGACCCATGGCCTATATTACAATCGGACAATATCTACTCTACTTGAAAACATACACAATCGGACATCAACTAGTATAAGATTTCAAGAACCAAACTTTCCCCCTTTCCAAAACCTAAATCAATATTTTACAACTACAAATATAAAATATTAACATGCAAACAGTTAATCGTGATGTATAAGATGTTTAATCAACCCGTAAATCGAATTTACCTTAAGAAATATGACAAATCGATTTTAAAAAATCTATGTAAAAGGGAAGAACAACTCGATTTCGTCTTAGATGAGAATCAATAGAACTAATTGAATACCTTGTGTGAAGAACTGAGACGAAAATGGAAGAACACGTCATAATTCGATTTGACCCGTCCGACGAAGAGGAAGAACACTTGGATTTCGTTGTATCGTCAGTGAAATCGAAGAGGAAGATGACAAAAGCAAGATTCGAAACTACCGGTAGATGAAACTCCGACAAAGAGCAAGTATTGAGGATGAAATCCGAGCTTCTGGGTCCGACATTCCAATTCAAAAGGTCAAAGCGAACCCCGGTTTCAACTTTATGACCATGATCTGCGAGAGGCGGCAGTGTCTTATGCACGGTTCGAACAAGAAGGACAGAAGCGGTAGTTTGCTCACACCGCTCTTCAAGTATTTCGGCATTGATCTGAGTAAGTACAGCGTCAACAAAGAGGTTCAGTACCTTGACATCAAGTACCTTATGGCATGCCACATCATGCGTGATGAAGAGACCTACAGCTTCTTTGATAAGGCCGGTACCCAGCTGTTAACCAAACTGCCTCACCCCAAGATCACCAGGTTCAGCGTGTTCGACAACATACGCTTCCTCCCTCCACCTGAGCTCCTTTGACTGATCCACGTGCTGCAGCACCTGACGCGGACATGGAAGATGTTGAGGACATCACCCCAGAAGCTGAACCGTCATACGACCTCGGAGAGCTGGCTGATGTGACCAATGATCAGGCTTACCGACGCTGGATGGTTGACTCGCAGCGGAAGAACAACAGCCTCATGCGGAGGATCCTCCATCTCATCACTGGAGGCTACATTGGCGGAAGTAACCAGCGACAGCCTCCAGCAGAGCAGACTCCACGATCGCACCGACCAGGAAA
This sequence comes from Brassica napus, assembly GCF_020379485.1. Classification (NCBI taxonomy): domain Eukaryota; kingdom Viridiplantae; phylum Streptophyta; class Magnoliopsida; order Brassicales; family Brassicaceae; genus Brassica; species Brassica napus. The sequence continues at coordinate 8,639,103 of NC_063451.1, read as the reverse complement.
GGCGCCTATGGGAACAGGCACTTCGACCGAGGAGGTTCATCGCTCGCGCAATAGACGTTCGTTTGATCCAGCTGAGAGCGGCGAGTCCGACTGAGTCCGCAAGGACTATTCTCTATCCATTGTTCTATCCATCTGAACTCTTAATTTTTATGTTTTATTTTTATGCCTTGTGTTGATTTTAGGCTGACCTCAGATTCATTTCACACCAGGGATGGTGTAAATTAAGTCTGGGGGAAGCACTGTGTGCTGAAACTTTATTTCTTTGTTTTTGAGTCAGTCCTTATGTCATTTATATGTTTTATTGAGTCAATTTAGAATCGAGTCAGCTAAAACTCTTGTGGGAATTAGGACCTTGTGATATATTCTCTTAACCACCTCGTGCTTTAACATTCTTATCTAGTGACCTTAGCAGTGATGAAAGACCCACACTTGGACCTGGAACACCCTCTGACTTATCTCATTTGATTCTCCAGAAGCTCTCATCCGATCAGGTTACACTGGGTAGACTCAACTCCACCTAACTTGAACCTAATCCTGACTGAAATTCTTCTTGTTATGGGCACTAGATCAGGGAAACGAGACCCACGCTCAGGGCTTCTTATTCTTTTTACCAATCTTGCTGATCCTGAGTGGCTAGCTCATTTTTTGCTAGTTCCAACCTTGTACGTAAGCCTTTATTTTCACCCTCATGCACTCTGTTTTTCAATGTCATATGTGCAGATATGTGCAAAAAAGTCGGAGATGATAGGATTGACGCAGCCTCTTACTCGTTAATGCATTACATTCAGAGAAGAGAGAGCGAGCATAATGAGAACAATTGACAAGATCAAGCACTGACATAAGAAGAACATTCTAGGGTGCATGATCTGACCAGAGGAACAATGGTGACCCGTGAGAAACAAAATGATAGACCACCAGTGGCTGCAAAACATTCACCCCGATACCTTTCCCTCTAAACCCTATCAATATTATTCAAAAAAAAAAAAAAAAACAAAACAAAGAAGTCAAGAGCTGGAGAACAGTCATATGATTGACCCGAAGTGGAGAACAACCACATCCGTGAAGCAGAAACGAGTATGGGTTGTGGACATCAATAGATCCGTCCTCTCTTGCTATTTTGCGCGATATCCTGCATACACTTAAATACGGTAGCCCCTAAACACTATCAGCTCCACCATAAAACAACATGTTCCTTATCAACCCGTCTACCCTGAATAGTGACTGTAAAGAGAAGCTCACGCTGTTCTTAATTGATGTTTAAGGAGTTTTGTCTGGATAGTGCGACCTTTTCAGGTATGAGATAGGGAGTATGAAGCTGATTCTCGAACAGCGATCGTGGGTGTTCTGGTAAGGGTGTGCGGTCTAAGTCTACAGCTTGTATGGTTCAGAGATATGTGGTAAGAGCATGATTATTCAGGAAAAGCGAGTTCCCACTCTTTCAAACTTTTCTCTCTGTTCTTGAGGCTTGGCCTTGTTCGAGGACAAACAAGGATCTAAGTCTGGGGAAATAGATATATGGTGTTTTTAATACCATTATATGTGTGCTTTGAGCTAATTCTCAGTCCTAATTCGTGTTTAATTGATATCATTCCAGGTTTGGAGCAGGTGAAAGAGAAAAGAAGACAGATTCAGGAAGTCAGATGTCGTTTTGAAGGATTCGATGCGGAACAGCCATTTAGAACAACCCGAAGGTTGTTCCCGAAGAGAACAAGCATCTGACTGTTCCCGATCATTAAGGAAACTTCATATTCCGGAAGTTTGCCCTAGATTCCACTCTCTCTTATCTCTTTACCACCAGCGCCTCCATCTAAAAAGGCCTATGCTATAATTTCTTTTTCTTACGCTAGTTTTGCAAGAGAGCGAGAACTATTTTCTTTGGATTAAGCAACTTGTAAGGGAGAAGGCTTCATCCTCACGAGAAGATCATCCTGAACCCTTGTCTTTCTACTTTATTTTATATGCAGTATTATTCAGAAACCATGTCTGTGTCATCCTGCTTTATGATTGAATAGTAGGCTAAGCTTGCTTAGGGTTGTAGTGTGTTAGCCGCATGAACTGAACACAAATAAGTGATCTTAACTGTTCTTCTTTCATATTGTTCTTACTGCTTACATTGAATTGATCACTTAATGTTCGATTTCTAATTTAATCACCTAGCTAACCGCTTAGGAGATAAATTGACATATATTGAATGAGCTTTGTATCCCTAATCAGCGAGAGTAGATATTAGGGTATTAAGTGAACTAATCAGATCTTGTCTCTAAGGCTTGTTATCGCGTCTTGTTCCAAGTGAGAACTTAGGATTCAAGACCGATCTGCAAAGGGAGCAAGACCACGATAGTGGATTGTTCTAGCCGAGTGATCTGAGTTCTAGACTGCACCTCATTGCACTTGAATAGTTGTTCAGTTTTGCATTAACACCCGATTAATAACCCTAAGCCGGCTTCATTTAAATCGAATTTGAACCATCTAGGTATTCTAGTTACTTGCGTCACAACTAATTCTCAAAACCCCACTTGTTTCTCAGCTTATTATTGAACTCATAAGAGTAAAGAGTAAACTGGTCATCTGGATTGAATCTCAAATATTACAATTACCACTGTTAACTTGACAGTAGCAAGGATTCATTTTTAGTGTATCAACGACCATCCGCGACATAGCCGTGCTCAAACTCAACTTTCAGCAAATAAGTTCGAAGATTCATCAAGCCACTAGCGCAGCTCCCCAAATCGAGAACGTACTGGCTGCAACCTCCTGAATTCCCTTCACCAGTGCACTAACTGACGTACACCTCTGGAAGATAGAGAAGCTGCGTCTTCCGGAATACAAGCCGGGAGGAGGTCTCGTCAAACACATGACAGCCTTCAACATCGCGATGGCCCGGGCTCGTCTCTCCAACGAAGAAAGGGATGCCGGCTACTGTTAACTGTTCGTCGAGACACTCCACGAACAAGTCCTAACCTGATTCTCTCAACTTGAGGAAAACTCGATCAGTAGCTTCTGTGACCTATCAGCGGCTTTCCTCAAGACATACATCATGTTCACGAAGCGCAGCGCAACCGCTTCCAGTCTATGGAACCTATCGCAGACTAAGGATCAGAGTCTCTACGACTACATGGAAAAATTCAAGGCAGTAGTCTCAAGGGTCGCGATTCCGGACGACATCGCCATCGATGCCCTGATGAATACCCTATGGGTCCATTCCTAGTTCCGCGAAGACTTATACCAAAATCCAACCTCTTCGCTCCAAGACGCTATCGCTCACTCTCACAACTTCATCAAGAGTACACCAAAACGATCATCAGTAAGCAGAACGCAGCGAAACCTCCAGTGACCAAAAGCGCCGACTCTTGGGCGGAACCATGTCAGCATGCTCCTAGCGACAAAAACAACCCTAAGAATGGTTTTATGTACATTTTTGACGAGAACAACGTACCAATCTTGACCATGGTGGTGCGAGGAAAAGGATGGAACAAATGGGACAGAGAAGCCGACTCGCCCAACGAACCAACCAGTGTTGTCTACGCAACTCAACCTGCCCCACCAGCCGGTCCGTCTAGAACCGTTGATCTCTCCAAGCACTGCAAATACCATGATGTCAAGGGACACGACACGACAGAGTGCAAGTCACTCTACGCACAGTTCCTTTCGTCCCTCGCAAGCGGCGACTTCAAAGTAGAGCCTCTGAAAGCCAAGCCGAAGAACGACAAAAGCTGGAGCAAGAATAAGGAAAGACGAGCCCAGCAAAAGGCAAATGGCAAAGGCCGCCAAAACGAAAACCAATCAAAGGATGAAGACAAGGCTCCAAAGGATGATGGTGACGACGACTCTTTTGCCGACGAAGAACAGCCGACAAATCGCAGGCGCATAGAGGTGATTCTCTCTCAACAAGCTCTATCGTCCGATGAAGAAGATGACGATTCAACTCCACCCGAAGATTTGAGGAACTTCCTCAAGCGAAAGCTCGAGCATGAAAACAGCAGCAACCCCATTGACACCGATCTTCAGCTGATGCTTAATGCGATGAAATCCAGACGCATCCTGACCAGCGACCATGTCCCCGAACAGCGTTCAAATCATTCTATCACTGATCTCCAAGATAAGCTCAATGCCAATACATGCGATTTACGCGTCCTCCTCAATCGCTCCAAGTCGACCGACCTCCACAGGCAGTTAGAACGACCTAAGATGCACAACAGCTCCGTACCGTTACAGACGACAACAACGCATCTGCCGACCTGTGTACCTTCTTAAGCGCCAAGCGAGTACATTTGAGGTCGCAACTAAATGTCATCATGGCCGGCTCCCGTCATGGCGGTAACTCTGTTCGCTCTTTCAAGGATTATCGCCGATAAGCTACGACCTTGCAGCGATGGCCTTCCAAGCCACCAAGCCATCCCCCAATCACTTTCTCACCTAACGATACCGTCGGGGTTCATATCCCCCATAACGATCCCCTCCTCGTCTTCCTAGGAATTGGGGAGTACGATGTCACGAAAGTGCTCATCGACACGGGCAGCTCCGTCGACCTTATCTTCCGAGGAACACTCGAAAAGATGGGTGTCGACTTCAACGACGTCAAATCATCATCCATGACTTTAACCAGATTCAACGGTTCTTCTGAAACGATACTCGGGACAATCCGTCTCCCAGTACGTGCATGTGGAGATCAAGTTTCCAGGAACTGACGGCACAATCAAAACCTTAAAAGGAGACCATCAAGCCGCACGAGATCTATTGATTGCAACCGTTAAACTACAACGTTCGCCGTCTCTCGTCAACTTTTTCTCTCCTCTGGTCGCCAAGGTTTGTCTTCAGAAGGAAGAGGTTCTCGAGATGCCTATCGACGTCTCCGACCCAAGCAAGACTGCGTGCGTCGGCGCATATCTATCCGACGACATGCAACAGTCGATCCTCGCATTCCTCAAGGAGAATATGTCCACATTTGCATGGTCCATGTCGGGTATGAAGGGTATCAATCCGGCAATAACGACTCACGAGTTTAACGTTGACCTGACCTTCAAGCCCATCCGACAAAAGCGACGTAAGCTAGGCCCCGACAGGTCAAAAGCAGTAAACGAAGAAGTCGAGCGTTTACTCGGCGCCGGCTCGATCACCAAGATACGCTACCCCGAGAGGTTAGCAAACCCAGTGGTGGTCAAGAAGAAGAATGAGAAATGGCGCATCTACGTCGACTTCACTGATCTTAACAGAGCTTGCCCGAAAGATAGCTACCCTTTGCCCAACATCGACCGTCTAGTCAAATCCACGGCTGGGAACGAAATGCTCACATTCATGGACGAGTTCTCCGGATACAACCAGATTATGATGCATCCTGATGATCACGAGAAAACAGCCTTCATCCCAGATAGGGGAACCTATTGTTACAAGGTCATGTCGTTCGGTCTGAAAAACGCGGGAGCGACTTACCAACGGCTCGTGAATCGAATGTTCACCAAAAAACTCAGCGACACCATGGAAGTATACATTGACGATATGCTCGTTAAGTAGCTGCACGCCGCCGACCATCTTGGTCACCTACGTGATTGTTTCGCAACCCTCAACAAGTACGGCATGAAACTGAACCCATCTAAGTGTACCTTCGGAGTTACCTCAGGTGAGCTTCTCGGCTACATCGTCACGCAACGAGGGATCAAAGCCAATCCAATGCAGATCTCGGCGATCCTCGACCTCCCAAGTCCAAAAAACAGCCGAGAATTCCAACGGCTCACTGGCCGAATTTCCGCCCTCAATCGATTCATCTCTCGATCAACCGACAAGTACCTTCTTTTCTATGACCTCTTGCGCGGGAACAAAAAGTTCATATGGGATGAGAAATGCAAAGAAGCATTTACTCAGCTCAAACAGTATCTCACTACGCCACCTGTCCTCGCCAAGCCGGATGTCGGGGACGTCCTACCTCTTTACGTCGCAGTCTCCTCTGCAGCAGTCAGTAGCGTCCTTATAAAGGTAGACCGCGGCGAGCAAAAGCCAATCTTTTACAATCAGCAAGAAAACTCCGCCTGTACTTCCAATCACATTCGGTCGAGGTACTAACCGACCAACCACTCCGAACGATATTACAGAATACGAACAGGTCAGGCCGACTAACGAAGTGGACTATCGAGCTTGGTGAACTCGATATCACTTACAAGAACCGCACCGCGGCAAAGTCTCAAGTCCTCGCAGACTTCTTGGTCGATTTAGCTCCGGAACTCGAACAAGAACTCGCGCTCCCGAACCCGAACTGGATCCTCCACGTCGACGGATCTTCCACCAACAAAGGTTCAGGAGCCGGGGTCCAATTGCAATCGCCGACCGGCGAATTGATCAGGCAGTCTTTTAGCTTCGGCTTCCCAGCGTTAAACAACGAAGCCGAATACGAATCCTTGATTGTCGGACTTCTCTTAGCTAAAGCCGTCAAGGCTAAACGCCTAAGTGCCTATTGCGACTCACAGTTAGTCGCTAGTCAGTTCATTAGCGATTACGACGCCCGTAATGACCGCATGGACACCTACCTCAAGTTAGTCCAAGGCTTGGCAGCAGAATTCGAATTCTTCGATCTCATCAAGGTTCCACGAGGAGAGAACGTCTGCGCTGATGCCCTCGCTGCCCTCGGAAGTAAGCTTCGCGATCAGGTTTAACGAACCATTCCAATACATCGCATTGAGAATCCGAGCATCGACATCTCGGCCGACCGAATTTTCGGCCCAGTCACCTGTCATGATACCACTATGACGGATACCGAAACACCCATCCACGATTGGAGAACAGAGTTCATCGACTATCTCAATGACGGAAAGCTCCCTACCGACAAATGGGCAGCACACTGACTAAAAACGCGCAGCGCTCATTACGTCGTCATGGACGATGAACTCCACCAATGGACTGCAAGTAAAGTACTCCTCAAATGCATTCACGGCGATGAAACCCGATGAGTCATGGCCAAAATGCATGAAGGCGTTGGAGGCAACCATTCAGGCGGCCGATCCCTCGCACTCAAAGTTAGGAGCTTGGGTTTCTTTCAGCCGACCATGAACACAGACTGTGAGTCCTATGCCCGACGCTGCGACAAGTGCCAGCGACACGCACCAAGCATCCACTGCCCAACTGAAATGCTACGTACAACGACCGCGCCATATCCATTCATGAGATGGGCCATGGACATCATAGGTCCACTTCCCAATTCCCGCCAACGACGTTTTGTCCTCGTCCTCACGGATTACTTCACAAAGTGGATCGAGACCGACGCTTTCGCTCAAGTGACCGACAAAGAAGTCTGCGGGTTCATTTGGAAAAACATCATTTGCCGCCACGGCTTACCTTACGAAATCGTTACCGATAATGGATCGCAATTCATGTCGGGCAACTTCAAGGAGTTCTGCGGCAAGTGGAACATCCGACTGAGCCCTTCAACCCCCCCCCTACCTGCAAGGAAACGGTCAAGCCGAGTCCTCCAACAAACTTATCGTTGACCGCATTAAAAAACGCCTAGACTTGAAGAAGGGACACTGGGCTGACAAACTCGATGGAGTCCTATGGAGCCATCGCACAACACCACGAGGCGCGACCAAGTCAACACATATCTCCCTTACATACGGTGTCGAAGCCATGGCTCCCGCAGAAGTCAACGTCACAAGCCTCCGACGCTAGAAGATGCCTCAGTACGTTGAGCTCAACCAAGATATGCTGCTTGACGCCCTTGACGAGATCGAAGAACGAAGGGACCAAGCCTTGCTCCGGATCCAAAACTATCGGCATCAAATTTGAGAGCTATTATAACAAGAAGGTCTGAGCAAGACCGCTTGACCTCGGCGATCTAGTCATGCGCAAAGTGTTTGAAAACATTAAAGAGCTCAACCCCGGAAAACTCGGCGCCAGATGGGAAGGACCTAACAAGATCATCAAAGTCGTCAAACCAAGCATCTACCGACTTAAAACATCACGCGTAGAAGAAGTGCCGCGGGCATGGAACTCAATGCAGCTATGCCGCTTCTACTCATAAAAAGGCCAACCGCCAAGTGAGTAAAAAATTTATCGTCATCTTAACTCGACCCCCCATTGGCGGCAGATGAATCAACAAACCTCGCAACGAGTAAACGACCACCGTGTCACGTTTACTCGTAAAAAAAACCGAGTAGATGCACCTCCACGGTCACTTCTACTCGACCGAGTAATTGCGCCTCAAAAAGCCACTTTTACTCGGGTAAACCGAACTACTAATGGCTTGATCCTCCTCAGAGGTACGTAGGCAGCCTTAACCGGTCCAGCTGTAACAATACCAAAGTCGAAACTTTGTCCCGGATCCGAAACGATCAACGAACCATGTCCGTCATAGGAAGGTCGTTGCATCAAGTGATACCCGTATCCTTGCTAACGGACGATACGTGGATACTCACACTCCACTAGTCAGCTATGTCCTGATCAGACACTTAGCTGAGGGACCCAATAGTCGTATGTCACCTATGCTTCTAACGCATTGACCGACCAAAAGAGCGAAATCTGAACCCTTTTTTTTTTACCAGCGAGTAAAGGTTAGGCCGACCAAAACTCGACTGCTCACTGAAAAAATGGATCAAGAACCTTTTTCTCTAATCTTACCATTCGGTTCCTCATCCTTCAGAACTGAATAACCGCCTTGGATGTTATCTCAACTAAAATGCGACAAGGAACCACGACACTTCGATAATCCGACAAAAGGGGCCGACCAAAAGCCCTGCTCAACGGGCTACTTCGTCGTCATTATGCAAACCAAGGACCGAGAACCTATCGTTCCTAAGTAAATGTACTATACAGACTTTCAGGATTCTCGACACTTAGTCAAAAAAGAAAGAAATTTACGAAACAACATTTAGATTCAAAGTCTACTCAAACGGCAAACTTACCGATGAATATGTTTAAGTCCTACAACAAGAGGGGTCCAGCAGGTCCACGATTTACTTTAAAAAGAAACACAAAAAGATTAAGTAATGCAACAACAAACGAGATCAGTTCGCGGGGTCCTCGACGTTTTCTTCTCCGGTCGACGCGTTCGGAGCAAGAGGAACCTGGACGTCTTCGGTCGTAGAAACGTTAGGCTCCTCGGCACCACCAGACACAAGTGTAGGAGGATCTGCGTCCAGAATCAAAGGTGGGATGCCCGAATCGGCTCCCTTGTCCGCCTCACTTGATGCTACCTCTCCCTCAACCGGTGTCGAAGATGGCACCTTCTCAGTTTGATTTTCCTCCTCCTGCTCGTCAGAAGAAGTGTCAGAGACCACAACATGGTCTTTAGGATCCACGTCCTTCGCCCCTTCCTCTTGGACCGAGATGTTATCTTTCTCGGAGTTCGCCTTCTCTAAAGCCTCAATCCGTTCCGCGGGAGTCGACGTAACATCTGCTGACAGCTCTTCAAATCGGCCCCCAGGGTGATCCTCGAGAGTGATGCGCGGGGTCAATAGCTGCGAGGCTGTCTCCGACCCAATTAGGTCCATGTTCGACCCGTACGGATCGAGCGCAGACATGAACTCTTCATTCACAAACCTCAAAGGGAGGACAAGCGGGGAAAGAGTGAGATTGCCCTCAGATAACGGGTCAACGCGAAGATTAGCAACCTCGGCCTCGTGCAGCTTCTCCTGCTTGATGAAAACGTCTATCATCTCTTGCGGGATCTCCGTCCCGCCATCTCTTATCACCTCGAGACATTTCCTCGTTCCCTAAGCCTATCCATACAACTTTTCGCCTTCTAAAAGATGTCCCGACGAACGAGGTAGTCGCGAACACGGTCAAAGCAGCGGCTAGATTTGTCAGTCATGGCGGCTCGGACCCTTACCCTTTAACAGGTGACCTCTTGACTTTGCGAGTCGTTTAGGCGCTTCCTCTCCTTGATCATCTTCTCCACAGCGGCGTCCCTTTCTTCCTGAAGTTCAGCCTTTTCTTTCTCGAGAGCAGCATTGGCCCGTTCAAGACGAGCCTTCTCTCGAGCGATTTCCTTCTTCGCGGCCCGGTCGGACATCAGCTTGCCTTCAATCTCCTCGAAGGATCTCTTTCTCTTCAGCATCCTTGTCGTTGGCTTTCTTGTGTTCGCCCCTTGCCCTCTCAATGGCGCCTAATCTGGCCCGAGCAAGCTTCTCCGACGCTCCCAGTTGGACCATTTTCTGCTTCAGCGCGCTATCGTACTTCTCGACGAGGAAGTTCATGCTTCTATCACTCTGCAAATGACAAAGATAAAACGGGGGAGGAATTAGTCAAGAGAATTTCATCCAACTCGTTTGATGAAAAAGATGGAGAGAGCATGTTACCCGCCTCCTCGTAAAAGCGGCATCGATGTACTCGTCCTTGAAGAATAGATCTCTGATTGGCGGTAACTCCTTCGTCCCACCACTGATCTGACGCGTCAACTCTGCGCATTGAAGTGGATTGAAGATCAGAGGGGTCGCCTCGTCATACGAGAACTGCACGTGATCCGGGAATTCAACCCTCGTCCTCTTCGCGAGAGAACCTTCGGACTGGGAACCTCTTCTCGTCGATGCCGAAGCAGGGACGGTTCCCTCGCTTGCAACAGAGTCCCGTCGAGGTTCAGAAGAGGGACTCCCACTCTCCGTGACGAATTCAGGCTGAACCTCACCAACAGACGGTTGCTTCTCCTTCTCAGCTGATTTCTTTCTCGTCTTCTTCTTTTGTCACTCCTCGGACATCACCTCGATCGAACCAATCTCGGCATGATCTTCTGCGGTGTCTTCCCGATCCTTCGCCGACGCCCTGTTTTTGTCGCCAGTAGAATCCTCTCGTGATCTCTTCTTCTCCTCCTTCTTCTTCTTCTTCTTCGAGCCTTTGGGAGCTTCGCCGAGAGAAACATTCTCTTCGAGAGACGTGGACTGCTGCTTCTCAGCAGCGTGTTTCTTCGCCTTCGCCGTCTTGCCCATTTTGTTTTTAGGACTCGGAGCAGATAGCTCCACGTCTACGTCCTCGTCGACCAAACTAAGGACGTTCTCCTGTGAAGTCCCAGCATCTCCAGGACCGTTCGTCTCCGATGGAACAACGGAAGTCGACTTCTTCGCCGAAAGCACCTGCAACTTCCCCTTTAGCAAGGCGCTCAAATCCGGGACTCCTTCCATTTCTCTGGCTTTGTTCAGGAGCTTTTGCTGCTTTCGGGTAAATAAAGACAGTCGTAACTTACGAGGACCGAGTACACAAGGAAGTCTAGATTCCCAATCAACTGCAAAAGACGACCAAAACATGAAATCAATGCAAATCATCGACAAAACTGGTCGACTAAAATCAAAGAAGGCTCTCGCGGAAAACTTACCTCTCGCAATTCGAGCCTGCTGACGACGTATCCACTCTCGACTGAGATCTGGCCAACGAAGATGGCTATGTGTTGCAATCGTCTGAGCACTCTCGAACAACTTCTTTGGGTACGCGATCGTATTTGGGTGGCGAACTGCAAAATGAAGAGGAAACGGTTTGTATCCGCGAGTAAAAATGATTCCAACAGTTAATCTCTACCAAGTTGCTTGTTCCAGAGAACATGATAGTCGTCCCCTGGCGGCTCTTAAAAGGCGTGTTCGTCACACTTAATTTAAAAATACGAACGCTGCCTGTGCTTCTTCTTGTAAGATTCATACACACACTGGTAGCCAACTGGAGGCGACCAGGACCACTGCTCCATAGAAGGAATGATGTATGTGATACCAGCGCTTCCGTGCCGAACACGTTCTTCCAAGATTGTCCTTCAGCCCACGGGTCCGGCAATGCCTCAGGCGGAAGTGGAAGGAGCTCCTCAAAGATCCCACCAGGATGATAGATCGTAGGCCGGCAGTCCATCTGATCGAAACGAATCCTCCAATGAACCATTCTCGAAGGCCTCAGAACTTGGCTCGATGCTTCAGAACCACTACCCTCTGAACTTCTTTGGCCATCACTCCCGTCTCCACGACCGTCGCTCCCACTACTCCTACTACTGCTCTCGCCGCTATCCTCGCTAACTTCAATCCGACCGGCCGTTTCCTCACGAATCTGCCTATGGGCATCGGCGACTAAAAGTCGCTGCGCTAGACTCATATTCTCTGTATCCCGCATAGCGTCACGATGGTCTAGGTCGAATTCATCCAACAGGCTACCGTTCGCCGTCGTGTCTTTAGTCGGACTCGGAGTAGTAGCGACAGCCTTTCCTTTCTCCTCGCGTGCTAATCAGGATGCTCACTTACCCGAATGCGAACTTAGAGAGAAGCAAGAAAAAAAAGTAGAGAGAAGGGAGAGAAAAATGGGTACCAGAATCTGCAGAGAAGAATGACAGAAGCAAAGCGAAGTGGCCTATTTATAGTAAAGACGAAGGCGCACTTCCCAAACGCAATCATTAGGTCCTGAAAGGCCTAAATGGGCCTCAGGGGGCCGCCTATAGACGCAATAATCTACTCGCGACGGTTTGGCTTCTCGTCCAAACCGGTTCCCGGTTTGCATCAAACCAAAAATCAATTTCTGTTTCGCACTTAAACCGGATCCTAACAGCAGATGGTTAATGGTCGACCACCCCGAAGACCAAACCGCTAGGGGAGGCGAACGGCGACCAAAACCTTGATGTGCCAGACATAGACAAACGAGGGACGACTAAACGCGTTTTCTATCACGAAAAACAGCAAGTTTCGAGTAAATGTCCCTCGACAATCACCCTCTACTCGACCAACGATAGGCAGAGTGTCTCCTATGCTGGATCTTATTATCCGATCGAACCTAACCCATAAATTCACTGAGACCGCTACGCTGCTCACAAGTGAACTGGGGGGGACTTATTGTAGGAGATGGATTACATCCCTCTACAAGGCCCATCAAATAATAAGATCCAACCCGCCAAGCAAGGAGTCTACTCGGCTCGGCGAGTAGAACTGTCGGCTCGGCCCCGGAGTGCTTTTAGCCGATGGCAAAGCCGACAAAAGAACCAGGCTTAAAGAGACTCCTCGAAGGCCCATGTACTCGGCCTTCACAAGGCAGGGCCCAATAAGGCGTACTCGGATTAGGGAAAACGAGGAGAGGAGGCTTATAAAAGGAGAGGAGGCGGCAACAAGAAGGGGATCCACGCTTTGACACACAGACCGAGCGGCTAGATCTAGGGTTTTAGTTTCTCTTTATCTCTCACCACTTTGTACTTTCCCGGTTAGCTCTCCGAGTATCGACTTGTCACCTCAGTCTCTTCACACCCTTGTAATCTCTTTGTCCAAATCTAATAAAACGTCTTTGTTCATCTCACCTTTGAAGTTCTCTCACTCTAGTCGACTGAACTCTGTGCAAACATTTTGGATAGTATTGGGGTTAAAATCAAGTTTTGAATCATATTTAACAAATTTCCCTGATTTTAAACATTCAAATACTCAAATATCTGCTGATTCAAAATATCTGAAAAGCAAAAACTAAAATCTAAAAATATCTTACCAAGAGACAAAAAGCGATGACGTTATTTCGTTTTCACTGAACAGGTCGGGCTAAAATATGTACGGGTATTTTTTTTTGAACAACCGTCTCATCTTGACACCCTGTTGAGTTTCTTGTGGGCCAAAGAAGATTTAAAGTCGTAGTTAGGTGAGTATCCCGAGTTAATGATGACTCCAAAAGAGTGAAAGAAGAAGATCACATGGCAAAAGGCAGAAGAAGAGTCGTAGAAGTTTGTTCAGTTAGGGAAGTCAATTTTTAGTTTCGCACTATTAATTAATTAAATCGACCCAAACCTCATGTCCTATCTTCAATCACATCTCCACTACAGAAGATCACCACCAGAACAGAAAAAGTTGTCTTTTATTAGGTCTTTTGTCCGGTCTATTGTTCGGAAAATGGCATTAAAAACCTTTATAAGACAATACCATGTGCCATTTTATCTAGAATTCACGAAACTAACCCCTCATTTTCTAAAGGCATACACATTTTGATACTACGGCTGTTTGAGTTACATTTCTTTTTTGTGAACTGCCCTTCTAATCAACTCAACTCTCTTTTTGAGATTTCAAAACGGTTACATCATCAATAAAAGCTAGAGAAAGAGATAGGATTCCATATATAGTTTTTGTTTCAAGATCTGCCAAAGAAAAACCTTTTGGAACCCAAGTTCAAGCACCGATAACAGAGGAACACTACAAGAAAACATCGGTATTCTAACAGACATTCCGACGGAAAATGAAATCTTCGGAATTTCCCGAGGAATTTCCGAGGAAATTTTGAGGAAACCCAAAATTTGGGTTTCCTCGGAATTTCCTCGGAATATACCGACGGAATTCCGAGGAAATATCAATCCGTCGGAATATTCCGAGGAAATTCCGAGGAAAAGTGTGTTCCTCGGAAAAGACCGATGAATTCCGAGGAAATAGTATAGGGATTTTACAAAATTCCGAGGAAATTCCGACGAACTAGTGATCGATCGATGCGTTTTTGGACATATACCCATCGATCGATCACATTGTTACGCTTTGGTCTATCTTAGTGATCGATCGATGCGTTTTTGGACATAAATCCATCGATCGATCCGTTTATAAAAAAACATTCAAGATTTTGAAACCCCAAACACTAGTTCCTCGGAATTTCCTCGGAATATTCCGAGGAAATTCCGAGGAACACTTGATATCCTCGATCGATCGATGGGATAATCTCATCGATCGATCACATTGTTACGCTTTGGTCCATCTTAGTGATCGATCGATGCGTTTTTGGACATAAATCCATCGATCGATCTGTTTATAAAAAAACATTCGAGATTTTGAAACCCCAAACACTAGTTCCTCGGAATTTCCTCGGAATATTCCGAGGAACACTTGATATCCTCGATCGATCGATGGGATAATCTCATCGATCGATCACATTGTTACGCTTTGGTCCATCTTAGTGATCGATCGATGCGTTTTTGGACATATATCCATCGATCGATCCGTTTAAAAAAAATTGACGTTTTGAAACCCCAAACACTAGTTCCTCGGAATTTCCTCGGAATATTTCGACGGAATTCCGAGGAAGAAAAGGGTTTCCTCGGAATTCCCTCAGAATATTCCGAGGAAATTCCGAGGAAATAGGGTTTTTAAACCGAAAACAACGTTTTGCGGTTTGAATAACACCTATATAACCCTTATTAAGTGTCTTACGTTCATTATGAAGTCAAAAATTTGTTCCTTACCCTATAATAAACATTTTTCCAATTGTATGAACGAAATCCCCACAATATAAGAGAAACACTTATACACTTTAATGAACGGTAAAGGGAATACTTACAATTCGTTTTGAAATTTGTTATTTCATGGTTTATGCTCATCTATACAAAGAATCCTCAATGGTATGCATTACAATTGTATAAGAAATGAAATACGGCAAAAAAAATTGATGTTTTGAAACCCCAAACTCTAGTTCCTCGGTATTTCCTCGGAATATTCCGAGGAAATTCCGAGGAACAATATAAATTAATAGAAATACATGCACAGGATATTCTTTTTCCTCGAATTAATGAAAATATTCCGAGGAAATTCCGACGGATATTTAAGTGGCCGTCGGAATTTCCTCGGAATATTTTCATTTAACCGGGCAAACAAGCCGCCAAATATTTCGCGAAAATTGAAATTGAAAATACTGAGGGAATTCCGACGGAAAATATCCGTCGGACCCAAGGTTTTATTAACTCGAAACGCATCTTCTTCCCCATTTCTCTCTTCTTCCTCTCCGGCGATCTCTCTCTCCTACCGGCGTTCTCCACCTTCTCTTGCGACGATCTCTCCGGCGAATCCTTTCCATTCTCTTACAAATCATGTAAGGATCATATCCCACTCTCTTAGGTCCTATTTGTTAGGTTTTTAAGTAGATTTGATGATTTTAGAAGGTTTTTGATAGATTTTTGTTAGGGTGATTGGGTAGGATTGTGATTTGTTGTGTAATAGGTTTAGAATTGTGATTTGGTTGTGTTGAATTGATTTAGAACTTTTTTTATAAATTGTTCATTATTTTTGTATTTACAAAACTTTTTTTCTATATAAATTCGATTTTACAAAACGTTTTTTGTATATAAATTCGATTTTTGGATTTATAAAAGATGATTTCATATTTATAAAAATATTTATATTTATTAAAACTAATTTTTTATTTATAAAACATTTTTTTGATTTATAAACACTATTTTTTATTTTTGTATTTATAAATACTATTTTTAAATATACAAACCGTTCTTTGTATATAAATTCGTTTTTTGGATTTATAAAAGATGATTTCATATTTTGAAATTAATTTTGTATTCATAAAATATTTTTTTTTTTATTTATAAACACTATTTTATTATTTTTTGTATTTATAAAAACTATTTTGTATTTATAAAAAGATGATTTCATATCTATTAAAATATTTATATTTATAAAACTAATTTTGTATTTATAAAACATTTTTTGATTTATAAACACTATTTTATTATTTTTTGTATTTATAAAAACTATTTTGTACTTATAAAAAGATGATTTCATATTTATTAAAACTAATTTTATATTTATAAAACATTTTTGTTATTTATAAAAACTATATTATTATTTTTTGTATTTTAAATATGTTTTCTATTTTAATTTTAATTTTATATTTTCGAATTTCAATTTAAGAAAAATAAATTTATAATTTTTTTTTTTAATTTGGAAATATTCTGAGGAAGTTTATCCCTCGGAATATTCCGACGACATCTTCCTCGGAATATTCCGAGGAATTTCCGACGAACTTGTGGTCCTCGGAAATTCCGAGGAAATAGGGTTTCCTCGGAATTCCGTCGGAAATTTCCGAGGGATTTCCGAGGAAAGATGAATTTCCGAGGAGTTATTTCCGAGGACTTTTTTCGTCGGTATGTCGTCGGAATAGCGTTATTCCGACGACATACCGACGATTTTTTCCCTCAGTATGCCGCTGTTTTTTTGTAATGGAAGACTAAACTAGTGTTACCAAAACGTGAAGAACAAGTATAATACTGAATATAGTTTTTATTTATGCCTAAGACGACTCAAGTGAGGCTGTTTGTATAGAACAAAGATAAACAAGCTTCCTAAAAAAGCTACCAACTAGTGAACTATACTTTCGATAAACTAAGACGCGACTGTATTTACCATGGACCAAGAAACAAATTGAAACTTCTAGCATAAGGCTTATAGTGTATCTTTATTCTTCAATCCCTTCCCTAAACTGGAAATGCCCTGCTTCAAGTTTCTTTTTTTTTTCTTTTGCTAAATAAGTTTCTTTTCCTTCCCTCCCATGTTCCTTGCTTCATGAATCATGATGTTCAATCCAAACTAGATTACTGAATATCTCTTATATTTAATCATACAACATCTTTTTTGCTCATATGGAACCAGGTACCAACGAATATCTTGATTGCTTATTCACCTCTTGTTATGTGTTTTTGCTGCATGTCAATGAACCATTCAGTATAATCCAACTTCTGCTGCAGCTCGCTCCTCTTTTGCTTTGCTTATCCAAGCAATGCGATTATATTGAGAGAGTAGTAGATGGCATCAATTTTGTTGTAAAATTCCTCAAATATCTTATTCTGATCCTGCCAGACTTTCTTCATTAACTCCATGACTTCATCTCTACTGTATCTATCCTCATACGACGGATTTGGTTGTGTAGGATTAACTCCAGGCATCTAAAAATCCCTCATACTGTGGTAAACTCTAATACTATCCTCCTGACTTATCTGCCATCTCCAATATTGCTTCTATATCATCCTTAGAAACGTTGATGATCCTCCAATCCAATGCTTGTGCATTGCCATCCTCGTCTATGTATACTTCATACTCATCAGGCTGCACAACATGGATCTTCTTATTTATAGGGGTAGCAGTCGAAATCGCAAAACTCTCGCGATAGTCTGGAAATTCAGGACCGTCTTTCGATGCTTTAAGTTGCCTATCGATCGTTGCCTCAAATCGATTGTCGAACAACACCTCCAGTTTTGTGTAGATCAATAGTTCTCCGTCAGATTCGCGTTCTGCTTGAGAAGAGGACTAACAAACTGCTATGAGACTGGATCATCTCCAATCTTGATGTAGGACGTCTTTGTCTTGACAACTCTAACTGGATCATAGTAGATAATAGGGTTTGTAAGTGTCAGGCACAATTGGTTAGTCTGCATGTTGCAAACTGCTCCTACAATAGCCATGAAGGCTCTCCCAAGTAGTAGAGAAGAATTCCAGTCAAGCTTGATATCCAACACATGAAAGTCCACTGGAACTAGGGAATTTCCTATCTGCACCTCAAGGTTTTTGACGATTCCTCCTAACCTCAAAGTTTTTGACGATTCCTCCTGAATTCCTCTTAGAACAATCCATAAAAGTGAATGACTCCTCTGAAGGCTCTATATGTAAGCTCAGATGATCTGCCACTACCCTAGGCATGTTGCTTAGTGAAGAACATGTGTCCCAGAGTGCACAAGGGTAGTCGATGCCTCCTATCAAGTAGGAAACTACAAACTTCCCAGAATCACTCTCCTTCTTTTTCAGTGTAACCCTTTGCTTCATCTTCTCTCTGACCTGATGGAACATCCTCTCAGTGTCCTTCTCAGTCTCCTTGGTTTCTCTAAAAGACATCCACAATCTGTGGGTAAAGTAAGCTATATTGAATGACTTGTCCATAAGGATCCTTAGTACCCTTTTTGTGAAGCTATTCATCTCCTTCTCATTAGCTTCTCTCCTTAGATGCTTGGAAATCTCTTCTTTCCTTCCCCTTCAAGTTTGTCCCTCAGTAGCCTGGTCAATGATCATAGGCTCTGTTACATCCTCAGATTGCTGGTTGTTGATGTTTGTTGATGTCTCTGAAGGTTTAGATGGGTGTCTGAGTGCATTCAGTCTGGCCACATTGATGCTAGGTAGCCGCACTCGGTAGGTGAAAGGCGGGTGTGAATCACTGCTGGAGAACTCATGTCGATCGTGGCATGACTCCTTCTGTCGATCGGTGACTGATTGTTAGTGCTGATTGATTTCGTCTGTGGTCATACGGTAGGGCTGGGGTGGATGAGGTGGGTCATGATCCTCACTGTCTCGCACGATCCAACTGAGTCAATAGATGGTGTCAATTGATGCTTGACAGGATGTGTCGGTCGGTTCTCATCTGACTCCATCGGTCGGTGCTCCTCTCTTGGTGTCGATCGACACCAGTGTGAACTGCCAAAACTCATAGAGCTTCAAACTTCAAAATTGCCCTCTTGAAGCTTCTTTGCCTTAACCACTTGCCATAAATCATCATCTATGATGACATTCACGTGGTGTTTTAGCGCTTTGTCTCCTTTTCCCTTGATTAAGGCTTCTTGCCTCTTAACAACTTATCTTGTCTGAACCACCTAAGTCTCAAACTTCTTCACATGTGTGCTTAAAGTTTCAAACTTTGTGTTCAGGTTGGTGAAGTTTAAGCACACATGCTAGCTTGGCTTTAACATCGACTAGCTGCTCCTTTCCCAAGCTAGCAGCCACTTTTCTCCTCTCAAAGTCAGTGTTCTTGGTGTTGTTGATGGATGCCAAGTTCTCAATAAGTCTCATAGCCTTTTCTGGATTTTTAGTGTTGAAGTTTCCCTCACTAGCAGTGTCTAGAGCCATCTGGCATGCCAAAGCGATACCTCTGAAGAAAGTACTAAGTAGCTATACTTCATTGAATCCATGGAGTGGACAGTCTCTCTGATATGATTTGAATCTGATCCATGAGCTTCTGAAAGACTATGTAAACTTTTGTGTGAATGTAGCAATCATGCTCCTCAAGTTCTCAGCGCGTGCATCATCAAAGAAGTTACGAAGGAATGTGTTCTTGATGTCTGTCTAGGATGTAAGAGATCCTGGTGGTAACTGATTAAGCCAGTGCGAAGCATCTTCAACAAGTGAGTACTTGAAGAGCTTGCAGAGAAGATAGTCCTCAGGGACTCTATTAGCTTTAATGACAGAAACCAAATCCTCGAACCACTCCAGATGGCCCATTGGATGCTCATGTGGGTGACCATGGAAAAGTGTCTGTCCCATTAGTAGTATGCATGTTTCAGCTCGAAATCTATCCTCCGGAAAGTAGGAGGACGAATTGCAAATTTATTGGAATAGTATTGGTCCGGACGGTTGTAGTCAGCCAAAGATATGGGTCGAGCGGCCTGAACATTCTCCTCAGCTACAGCGTGAGCATTAGCTCCGGCATTCTCAGCATTAGCATTTGGTAGATTAGCTGCTTCAGGTTCAGAGATTACAGCCCCCTGATCATCCAACCTCTGACCTGATGCATTATGCAGATAACTGTCCTGGTCATGCAGGTCTCAATTCCCACCCTGAATAATACCTAGAGTCACAACCATGTCTGCTCGCAGATTAGTGTCTATCGATATTCAGATAGAAGTGTCAATCGGCGGTAGCTAACAGGTATCGGTCGAGGAAGTTGAATTGTTGTCAATCGATGTAGCGCGTCTCTCTTTGGAGATTTTACATTCCAAACGTGCAGGGTCTGAGAATAATAACGATTTTTCCTTGGTGCTTTTGGTACTGCTTGGCATGCACCTGAAAAGATCAAGAAAATCATTTATGAGAAAATTTTAAATAAGAAAACTAACCTAGACTAAATCGAACTAATCAAATCTAATGGCGATCAAAGCACTCCGGCAAAGGCGCCAAATTTTATATCACTCAAATTATCCTAGAGTGACTTTTACTCACTCAAATAAGAAGTTCAGTTGCAGTACTTAGAGATTGAATCCACAAGGAGTGATGGCACATAATAGATATAAGTAGTCAATGATTAAGCTACGAAATAAATTACAAAGCAGTAAATAACTCAAAACTAGCGGATCGATTGGATGGTTGGTTTGTATACAATAAGAGAAAATGGCTAGATCTAGGGTTCAGGTAATCATGATTATAATGATATATAATGCTTAAGGTATGTCTAATGCATAAGATGTCCAGCTTCCATTGCGAATCAAATCTGTTGACTAAGTCCAATATATCAGCTTTCGCTTGTTGACACGGATCGAGCGTCGATCGATGCTATTAAGTTAGTGTCGATCGATGCTACCTTAGACAAGCGTTAGCGAGCTAATCGATGGGTTCACTAGTCTTAACTAAATCAGTTGTTGCTTGTTTCTAGCAATCCTAGCTCAAGAGAAATTATTCTGGTGGAGAACCTACTGTCATAGTGGTCCACAATCCTAAAATCAAGGTCTTAGTTAGCTACTCAAGAACACATTCATTAATAGCAATTCTTTGAAGTTTGTTTAATTATCACCTTAAAAATTTTATAGTTTTGGCTAATCCTTCGTTCCCCTAATAACCATAAATCTAACAAAGAGAACTACTTAAACATAATCAGGCAAAGCATGACAATAAATTGAATATAATGCATAAATAGAATAGGTAAAAAACAAAGAAGTTCCAATACAAGCTCTGAAAGAGTCTTGGATCTTCTCTCCAAACTCTTAAAAACCTTATAACCTTATGCTGTATATAATAGAAAATAAGAAAGTGTATGTTATCCAATACAATGGCATAACACATAAATATTAGGGTAACGTCGGGCAAGGATAGTCTTGTAAGTATGTGGAACTTGGGCTTCAAATCAGCCATTTCTCGCGCGTCGTTGTTGGTCGACGACAAAAGGTGTTTGTCGATCAACGACAAAATCTGTTTGTCAATCGATAACAAAATGTGTTTGTCGATCGATAGTTGACTCCATTTAGAACATTTTATTTTTCATTAAGAATATATATATATGTATTTTTTTTTTGAAAGTTTGTGTTTATGGTTTAGGATTTTGGATTTAAATATGTTAAGAATTTAGGGTTTTAAATAGTCACAAAAAAATTTGTAGTAAATTCATGGCTAAACCGTGAAAAAGATATTTTCATAGATAGGGGTGGGCGTTCGGGTATCCGTTCGGGTCCGGATCGGGTATTTTGGATTTTCGGGTATTTCGGTATAGAGATGTAGAACCCGTTCGGGTATTTTTGTACTCCGGGTCGGGTTCGGATATTTTTAGTTCGGGTTCGGTTATTTCGGATCGGGTTTGGATTTTTAGATTTTGAAAAAAAAAAATTAAATTTTCATTTCTCAAATTTCTTTTATTTAAAAATATAACTTTCGCTTAACTAATTTTTTATTTTTAATAGGTTGAATGGTTAATATATTTGGACATAACATTTTGAAACTAAAAAGGCATTAATTTGGTTATTTTTTAAAAAATTTGGATGTAACTTTTTGTTAATTCTTTAAATAAAAAATTTGACATGCATTTTAAGCGAGTAGCAAATCATTTTCTCAGTAATTTTATGTATATCATATGAACTTAAAAAATATGTGCAGTATCAATATAAATATTTTATATAAAATGAGAGATGTAAACTAAAAATATAAGGTTAATTATACATATGTTCAGTTATTTTCGGATATCCATTCGGGTTCGGATATTATCCGTTCGGGTTCGGAAATCCAATCTCTCCTAATTCAATACCCGTTTGGATATTTTGCTACTTCGGTTCGGATTTCGGTTTGGGTTTTCCGGATCAGGTTCGGGTGCCACTTCGAATATCGGGTAAAGGGCCCACCCCTATTCATAGATATAAGACAGTTTTATTCCTTGACAAAAAAAAAATAACAGTTTTATTCATGTTTTGATTAGTTTGTCACGGATAAATCACGAATAAATAGTGTATATTGGTGTTAAAAAAAAAGAAAAAAGAAAAAATAGTGTCTATTGCTGTGAAAGTAATAGAAAAGTCTATTTTTATTCATAACATAGAGGTTCTTTATATAACAGATTACACCGTCATAAATAAACAGAAAGATTACAAATCATAATCTCTTGGTTATGAGCCATCCACAATCAGGTTCATAACAATCCCTCTTGGATGTCATAACCATTTAGAGCTTGTAATGTGCTTTAATGTTGTCTCATCAAAACCTTACCAGGAAAACTCAATTGAGACAAAACCATAGTGAAAGAAAAAGAGTACAACACACATTACTCCCCCTGATTTGGACATTACTGAAGGTCCCTTGGACCTCTCCAATTTTCTGCAATCTGTGGGTGATGAAGATCTTGGGCATAATATGCTTCGTCCTCGAACATGATAGTTGGTTCTTCTTTACCATCGGCCATGCCACAATTTGATCGAACATATTGAGTCATCGACCTCAAATACACACACACGAAATCTTGGATGATGTTGTTGTGATATGTGTGTACCACTATGTGTAAAACATAACCTGTCTGAAAAACAAATCAACAAAACCAAATAACCCCTCTTTGGGCTGGTTAGTATAAAATAAACCAAAATCAAAGGCTTCTTCATCGTCCTTCTTATGGACCAATCAGATCAGTGTCTAAAACAAGACTTCTGCATCGTCCATCTCAGGACTAAATGAACTTCTGTATCGTCCACCTTTGGACGGAATGGACTCATTTATATCCACTAGCTTTATATCTCACGATTTCTATTCCTCACAAGACCCATTTATATCCACTGGTTTTAACATCATATGGCGTCTTAATCATATGGCCAAATACGCCTTTCTTCCTTAAACTATTTAACCCCACGTTTCCATTCAATCCAATCTGTTCTACGAGTGCACACTCTTATATTGACATGGGTTCATAATCCTTGCTTATATTCATAAATTCAAGTGCTACCTTGTATGCAAATAAATCATCTTATGTCGACATTCCTTATTGGTTCCATTATGTTCCAGACATGATATAATCGATTGAGATTCATTATTATCAGGAGCTTAAATACTTTGCAGCTTGGCGTCCCAAGTTACATTGTTTGGTACCTGTACCTTAGAGTCGGCCGGCCTTATCTCCATGTCTGGGATGGTTTCCTTAGTAACCTCGGATTTGGATTTTGATTATCATTCTCTGCACCTTTCTTTTGTTTCTGAGGATTCTTATCTTTTGGAACCTATTGGTCTACCACGTTTCATACGTTGTCTAGACTCTGTAGCAACTTGACTGTGTCTCTTCTTGGACATCAAATTCGTTGGTGCATTACAAGCTGGTTTATATATGACTTAGTCATTCTTTTTCGGGTCAGCAAATGTGTCTGGCATTTGATTAGCTAGATTTGTAAATGTATAATCTTTGGACGTCTATTTCACATTCTTTAGTCCGAGGATCTTGCCAAGACATTGATGGTTGATTCCATTCTATTTCTTTTACCATTCTTTTACCAGCTTTATTATTTTTCTCCTCTGGTCTTAAAATAATCTGTGTACTTGGCCTCAAATATAATCACCCATAGTTGGCTCAAAATACTTTATTATTGTGGGAGAATCATATCCAACATATATCCTCATCCTCCTTTTGAGGTCCCATCTTAGTTCTCTGTGGTGGAGCAATTAGTACATAGACAGCACATCCAAATGTCTTATGATGGGGTATATCTGGCTCTTGACCCGTTTATAATTTTGATAGGGGATATCTATGCTCATTAAATGGCCTGATGCGTATTAATTTAGGTGCATGTAAATTTCGTGTGGCCCAAGCTGTGAATGGAAGTTTTGACCTCACAAGTTATGGTCTATCAATCACCTATTTGCATTTTAAAAGATTTCGGCCAAGCCGTTCTTGGTATGGACATGTATCACAGAATTGTCCACACTTACCCCCATGGACATACCATAATCATTTAAATGCTTGGGACATGTATTCACCAGTATTATCTAGACATATAGTCTTTATTTATGAAAAAGGGGCTCGTAGCCATTTTACTGGTGATGGCCTAATGAGTTTCCCTTGTGTACATGCTACACACGTGAGATTCTTTGGGATAACTCTTCTTATCTTTTAATGTGTGCCTTTTGAATATCAATTTTTGCATCATGTTTGAACCAGGATGGCCAATCCGGTCGTGCCATAAAGTGTATATTTTCGTAGGCTTTTAGCCTCTATCATACTGATCTATGCATAGTCTAGGTCAGTAGAGAATGCATGTATAGTCTTTAGGACTTATTATGGTCTTGAGCGATTTTATACATATATCTGAAGGAACTCTTTGTTTCCTTCGCCCATTGTTTCAATATGGAAACCATTCATTCTTATATCTTTAAAACTCAATAGGCTGCTCTTGCTCTTAGAGCTGGGTGAATATAAGGCATCACTGATTTCTAGATGCATACATTTAGGCAATAATATATTAGCCTAGCCATAGTCTTCTTTCAGACAGGCGATACCTGCTCTAGTACTTATATTGGCGTTTTTCAGTGTACTCATATAGAAAAATCATTCATTCATTTAATCTAAGCAGACAATGTAATAGAAATAAATTCAAGGAGATAAAAATCAGAGAAAACATACAAGCAAAGCAATCACACAAATCAGATTATCAACTTGATTCTTTTAGGCAATCATAAGTCTCATATTCCATAAGATCATCTTGATCATGTTCGAAATCATTTTCACCATCTTTATAGACCAAGTGGGTTTCAGGATTCTTCCATTTCAGACTCTCTTTGATAGAGGTCACAAAAATGTTTGGGAGTCCTTCATATCTTAGCCCAATGGTTCCCCATCCCACATCTATGGCACACTGATTTGGTCGAACTTTGTGGTTTAAATGATATACCACGGCCACTGCCTTGACCATGGCTCAGATTGGGTTGATACCCACGGCCTCTGCCATAGTGATTCCCACGGCCAAATGTGTTATAGTGGCCATGGCCACGTCCTTTCCACCCTCCACGGCCATGACCGTGTGGTCTATCATTCTGGACGTGGTTACCTTTTTTTTTCTGCGGCCTTATTGGTATCAGGTAATGAGGTTAATCCAGGAGGTCTCAATTCACTGTTTCTCATCAGTAATCCATTAGTTTGCGCATCTAGCAGTAGACTTATCCAAGGACTTATAGTCCTGGATTCTGGGATTCCTCCAATCAAATAGGGCCTTTGGTAATAACACCGTTCTTTGGTGATCATATCTCGATTTTTTAACTCTGTCCAAAGGTCTAGAGGATTCTTTATAGTCAGATACTACTGATCTTTGAGACTCTTAATAAGATGATGGCTAATAATTAATATTGCTATGTATCAATCTTTCTCATTGGCATTATTGCCTTCTATGATACATTCACCAAGTCTTTTTGACTTTAGGATAATCTTTGTATCCAATGCCCACCGTAAATAATTATTTCCAGAGAGATTTAGGGCAGCACAATCCAGGTTGATTTTCGACATCTCAAATCATATATCACCCAATATTTATGTATAATTTTCATGTGGTCTTACTCTTAAAAACAATCAATTCGGATTTCAATCTTGTGAGGACAATGAGACTATCAATCTAAAGGCATTTAATCAATCAGTCAATTTCTAGCAAGTCTCAGCAATACTATTTCTATGTGCTCATAATATTATGTTTTATCAAGACTAGCAAAAACGGATTCAATTAATCATGCAATTAGGGTTTAACAATCAATGGATTTTAGCAAGACTAGTAAAAAGATTTATTAATCACTCAATCAGTTTCAAGGCTGATTTTAGCAATACTAGAATATAGATTTCAAGCATGAATTTCAATTAATCAGTTTCAATGCTGATTTTAGCAATACTAGAATATAGATTTCAAGCATGAATTTCAATGAATCAGTTTCAAGGCTGATTGGTATTTAGCATAAACCATGTGTAAATAATTTATCTAATATCCGAATTTATCAAACCTCAAAAACATATAATCAGATCAATCAATTTAATCGAACTTAGCATACAATCTTAAACCTCAAGACATTAGATTTTATCATGAATCTATCAACCTAGCATACGGATTCTCAATTCTCAAAGACATCCAAATCAGATCAATATAACCTATCATATCGATTATTTAGGGTTTCTATTTAAAACAGATCAGATTACCAAACTATCAATCCAAGCAGATGATATTAAACCTCAAGAATCATGCAATCAGATCATTCAGATTTTAAACAAGTAAACCTCAATCAATCTATCAACCTATCGGATTATATAAGCAAAGCAAGCTAGCAACCTATCGGATTCAATCAATGTTTTAACAGGCTGGTCAGTTTAAACAATTTTAAATCATATGAACAATTAACCAAGCCGGATGAGAAAATAAATCTAACAATTTAACGGTCAAACAATTCTAGCAACATAGCATCAGATTAAATCAAATTTAAAACCTCAATGATCAAAACCGAAAATAGTTTTGATTTCAAAATATTCGATTAGGGTTTTAATATATAGTATAATTAATTCTGATACTTATATTATTTAGGGTTTATAGATATAGGGTTAGGGTTTATCGGATTTTAACTTGTAAAAACCGATTTGGGATTTTAATCATGTAGGAACATGATTTAGGGTTTGGGGTATCGAACTTTTAGAGCTTCGATTTACTCAATTAGGATTTTTGATCTATTACCCTATGGTTTTGATTCATAAAGATTAGGGTTTTAGGGTTTCATTCTTTATCAATCAATCCATGTTCGATTATCGGTTCTTAGGTTTTGAATTACCTTTTAACCTTAGATGATTGTTGAATCGGACCACCAAAGGAGTTGAGCCGCGAGCTGGACACGAACGGGACGCGAGCTGGAATGGATCGAGTCGCTTCTATTGGGTCGTGGACGTCCTTTGTTGCTTGATCGGGAACGCCTTGATCGTCGGACGCGAGCTGTCTGATGCTGTCGCGAACGAGGAAGAGGTCGCGTGCTGGAGCTGCTCTCGGGTCGCGAACGTCTGAGCTAGGATCAGGAACGCCTTGGACTAAAGCTGATCGGGGACGCGAGCTGGAACAGATGCGAGAACAAGAGACACAATCGGGGTTTAGGGTTCGTCGGATCGCCGGCTAGGGTTAGGGTTTTAGGGTTTTTCGATTTGGATATTAGCTTAGGGATTTAGAGTTTCGTGCTGATAACGTGTTGTGAAAGTAATGAAAAAGTTTATCTTTATTCATAACATAGAGGTTTCTTATATAGGAGATTACAACACCGTCATAGATAAATAGAAAGATTACAAATCATAATCTCTTGGTTATGAGACATCCGCAATCTGGTTTATAACGTCTATTTATAAGTTTCCGTTAATGACTATTTCGTTGCTTCTTTTTTTGACAACTAAAAAAAAAACTATTTCGTTGCTTTTAGTCGTGAATTTGACATGATTAGTCACATATTTTACTTCGTAACTATTTCGTGGCTATTTTGTAACTATTTAAAAAGGGTCACGATTTTTGTGACCAATTCGTGACTATAGACGAAAGTTCTACTAGTTTGTTCACTGTTTATGTAAGCCCACCGTTATCATCGTAGGCCCATTTAAGCACTTCAATTAGCATCATTCAAATCCTAGTTTTTTTTTTTTTAATCCTTTAAATATTTTGAAAGTTAAAAAATAATTTTTCTATCTTTCTTGGTTAACGTGGACCGTCCACACCGACCATTAATTGGTTGGCCAAACACAATGTATTTGGACATGTACTATATGTTTTTAAAACCTTTCAAGAAAAACACAAAACCTTGTTCCGATCAATGTTTATGGTTTAACGGGAAACTAGTGCTAAGTATCATTAAATTAACTTATAATTAAAAATAAACATAAAACAAGTAGTTGAGGGAGTGGTGATAAACTCAAAACACTATAAATAGAGTGTGGTTGAGCTCTGTAACTCATCAATCCTCACAACTTGCAAAGCAAAGTATTTTTCGCAATCAAAAGTGTGTTTTACGTAGTTTCTTGGTGTTAGCTAGTTACTTGTTTTAAGAGATGGCAGATCATCCTCGTTCAAGTGAGCAACAAGAAGCTGATGATGCAGCTTCCAAAGGTTGTGGAATGTTTGACTTTCTCAAGAAGAAACCTGAAGATGAGCATGTCTATGTGACTGACGCGACCAAGGAAAAAAAGGAAGAGGAGACACCTTCTCTTGCGGCAAGGCTTCACCGTTCTGGCAGCTCTGTAAGCTTATGTATATGTATACACATTTGTATTTAGAATTCTATGAGAAATGTTAATAAAACTTGTTGTTTGATGATGTGATATGTATCTACTCGAGTGATGAAGAAGTGGATGAAAATGGGGAAAAGAAGAAGAGGAAAGGATTGAAGGAGAAGGTGTTTGGTCACAAGGATGAAGATCATGTTTCTGAAGATCATCAATATACAACTGAGGAGAAGAAGGGCGTCACGGAGAAGATCATGTTAAAAGTTCATGCAGGTAAAGGGACTCATGAGCAAGCCAACAAGCATGAGCATGAAGATGGGGAGAAGAAAGGGTTTATGGAGAAGATGAAGGAGAAGCTTCCTGCAGCTGGAGGTCATCATGACCAAGCCAACAAGCCTGAACATCAGGAGGATGGGAAAGAGAAAGGGTTTATGGAAAAGATCAAGGGGAAGCTTCCTGCACCTGGAGGTCATCATGACCAAGCCAACAAGCATGAGCATCATGAGGATGGGAAGGAGAAAGGGTTTATGGACAAGATTAAGGAGAAGATTCCTGGAGTTCACAATGGAAAGCCCGAAGTTGAGCCTCGTCATGAAAATGGTAAAGAGAAAGGGTTTATGGAGAAGATCAAGGAGAAGCTCCCTGGTCATATCAAGCATGATGACAGTGATGAGAAGAAAAAGGAAACTTAGTCGTTCGTAAACCTCTTTTTTTTACTTTCTTGAATCAGCTTTCTGTTTTCAGTACTTTGCTTCATCATCTTCTTGTATTGTGATCACCTCATCATGTCAACGAAATGCCAACTTTCCCTTTGAAAACTCATGAATGCATGACATTTTGTTCTGTTCTCTTTGAAAGCTTTGTTTCAATTTCGCTTTGAGATACTTTTGACACATACTATGAAAAAGCTATCTTCCTATCTAGGCCTAATCAGTTTAAGTTTGGACCCAATAAAGGCCAACTTAATCTCCATATGTTGCATGATTGACTGTCGAGACTTGAGCACGAGATAAGTCAGAACAAAGTGTGAGAGAAGTGAGAACACAAACACGGTGACTGTGTATGATCAGGTTGAAAGAGAAATGAGAAAGACGTCTCTCTCAACGAGAAGAAAAAGAAGAAGATGTGACTTTTGTCAGTTTGTGTTTCTAGTTGTCACTCACTTACGTGTTAATGCAATTGGTATATATTGAAAACGAAGCTTATAAAAGAAAAACTTGACGTTGAAAGTGAAAGGAGGACACAAACTTGAATAACCAAAACCTTTTTTTTTTTTTGAGCAACCAAAAACCTTAACAATGATATATGAGCTGTTTATGACGTTACCATTGAATTTTATGTTAATATATTAAAAATAGTGTAATCTATTTGAACAAAAAAAAAAGGGAAAATTTGGAGAAATGCATTCAAATAAGAATATAATTTGAAAACTACACCCTTATTTAAGTTTTTGGAAAAATACACTTATATATACATATTAAATTACTAAATTGCTCAATCTTAATATTTCTAAAAATCTAATATATTGTTTATAATTTTTTAAAAAAAATTGTTAGAGAATCTACCAATTATCCCTTTTAATATATTTACACAGTATCTTTTCCATATTTTTTTAATAATATTTTAAATTATTTTATTATTTTGAAAAAAAAGAACTCAAGACTGCGACTCGTCTTCTCGTCTCCTTCCTTCTTGTATCCTCTCCATTTCTGAAATTGTTTTTCTTTTTTTTTCTCTAATTTTGCAGATGTTAAAAGAGGTTCTGGAAGACCTGTGAAAAGAAGATATGAATGCTTTGGAGAACAAGCAACAACTAAAAACAAAGCACGAAAATAAGTTTGCTCAAGATGTCATCGTTCAGGACACATTCGTGCTAGCTACGACTTTGGAATTCGACGCTTTTATGTTCTAAACGTTTGTTGAAAACGTTTTTCTGTTCTAAACGTTTTTCTGCAAAGCACTATGTCTGTTGCTTACTCACAACGGTTCGTGTAGATTAGGAGCTAAGAAGAATGCAGTAGCTTGGGTTCAAGATGCTGTAGTGACCGGTTTTTCCCAGTTCAACTTATTCAAAGAGCCTGGAAAGCAAGAGGATACTACTGCTCACCAAGACCATCATCACTACATTTTTATTCCCAACACGTCTGAGAAACTAAATCCCAAGGAGAATACAACAAGTCCAAGAAGCCAAGCTTACAAGGGTGTCAAACAGGCTTCAACAAAACATAGTTCTGTTTCTGAAATAAGTAATTTTGAAGTTAAGAACAGGTTAAAAGAGTCACTGAGTTTAGCGGAGGAGTTACTCCGAGTTTCAAGCCAATGGTTCTTTAAATATTTGGAGAACTCACTGAAGAAAAGGTCCTTCTTTGTGAAGAAGGAAGAAGCAAATGGAAAAGAGTCTATTCTTATCAGCCTTAAAGCAGTAAACTGTTGGCTCGATGATCTGATAAAAAACAGATGTGAAGCCAGTGAAAAAGTCGAAGAGTTAAGAAAGAAGCTACATCAGTTTCTATTTAAACATATTGAATCTGCCATTGGAGAAACAATGTAACATAATAATCCCATTATATGGAATTTTTATTTCAGTGACTAATCTGACAACGGTTTGATGAGGAAGATTTGTATGAAGTATGGTATAAAATAAAAAAATTTGTCATTTCCGTATCCATATTTGATATTGTTCCTCTTCATCGTTCTCTTCCTCAGCATGAGCGGTCTTGACTCCCCCTTAAGCGATAAGTACACAAAGGTACAACAACAACTCTTAATCATAACTCTTTCCTGCCAGTAAGGTACAACTTTCAAGCTACAATTTACACTCTGTGGAAAGAAAAGAACAATTGGAGGCATGGGAAAATATTTCCCCACAAGAAACTTGGAAAGATTATGACATATTTATCTCAACACACATAGTTATCTTACACATAAATTATTTTAATGATATTATTTTTATTAGTTTTGAATTTATATATTAATTTCGAATTAATATCTTAATTATTGAAATATCTTGGGTAAAAAAGTCAATTCATAATCAAGGAAGTGTATTTTTCAAAAAGTAAAATAGAAAATGCAATTATCAAATTTCAAATCCTAAATAGGGTATTTTGCAAATTATCCCAAAAAAAAATTATTTGCGCCGCAAAACCAAATTATCCAACATTTTAGGTAAGGATGGCAATCAAGGACCTGGACCGCGGGCCTGGCCCGTAAAGGCTTGCAGCGAGGCGAAATTGGGCCTCCATTTGGTAAGCCCGCAAAATTACGGGCCTCGCGGGACGGGTTCAAACCGGGACGGGTGCGAAAGCGGGACGGGTCGAAAGCGGGATGGATTTAACCTGCAGGATTTTGAAGACCCGCAACCCTAAGTCCCCATTTCTGCTTTCGCCTAAAACATTGAGAGATAGGAGAGAGAGAGAGAGAGCCTTCGATCTGCACCGGTGGATTTTCTTCAAGTCATCATAAGAAGTTTGAAAACTCACTTTCCACCGAAGAAGAATATCTAGTTCCTGCCATGGGTTCTTCATAGTTTTGCCTATATGTATTTGTTCATATTATCATACATTTTGGAGTTTTAGGTTTCAATATATCTTTAACTGACTTCTATTATTCTTATTTGCAGAAGATGAAGTTGATAGTGAAGAAAAGAAATTTCTATCTTTTTATCGCTTGTTGGTGATAAAGATGAAGAACAAGAAGTATGGTTGGTGTTTTCTTTTTATTTATTTTTGGATTAGCATCTTTGATTTGTTGTTGGTTTTATTTAATTTTGGATTCAGAAAACTAAAGCATTTGTTATGAACTTATGAGTTATAATATTTGGATTCAGCAACTAAAGTATTGTTTACTTTTAAAATGTTTGGAGTCTAACAAAAGTAAATAAACTAGTGTTTTGATCCAATTAAAATCTTCAACTAACAAGTGTATTGCCTTATCCAGTTCGACTAAACTCACTTACTGATGCGTCATGAAACTGATAAAGCGTCCTGAATCATGTCTTGAAGTGTTCAGAAGCCATATGTCCGTTTGTAATTCTATGTCCCGCGGGCCGATCAGCAAAGGCCTACATGTTTTGCAGTACGGGTTTGGTCAGCCATTTTGAGGACCGCAGTCCGCGCGGACCTGACCCGCAGTGACCCGTTCGAAAACGAGTCGCTACGGTACGGGACAGAACAACCTATTTGACATTCCTAATTTTAGTCGCTTAATTTCTGTTTTTGGCCTTTTATTTTGTCTATGGGAGGCTCTCTCTCCTCTCTTTAGAAAGAGAAAAATTTCCATGTTCTCTCATCTCTATCTTTCAGAGGATATGAACTTTCTAGAGGAAAAAGACTTTCTTTTGTTGTAAAATAATCCTTTGATTTCTAGATCGATTTTATTTCGCGTTAGGAAATTTTCAGTTTCGCGTGGGCGATTTTTTGGAGTTTTTTTCAATCTCTCTCGAAGCTGTTCTTCAAGTCCTTTTTTTTAATTTGATCATTTTTCAGCCAATTCAGAGATAAAAAAGACGAAACCTTTATCTTTATTGTAGATTGAAATAATCAGTTTTCACTAGATCGGCACTCCATTCCGGTTGTTTATTTGGTTCAGTTTTTGTTTTACCCGTGTTCACTTTAATTTGTCTCTGGGAGAATCAGTCTTTCATATTTATTTGCCTGCTATGGCGTAAAGGAAACATCTCTGATTTGAGATTAGATTGGGTTTGATGGATACTCTCAGCCAGTTCTGGAGTAAATCAAGATGAGTTGGTGTTGTATAACGGTCCGACAAATGATTATGCTTTAGTCTGACCCTCGATTCCTTTGTTTTAATTAACTTCGGTGAAAAGAGGTTTTCTGATCAGATATGTGCGGTTGAGGAGGAATGCATCCTTCATTGCTGTTGACGAAATCCCGTGAAAAGATACGATGGTGATAGGAGGCGAGTCTGGAAGTCCATGGTGGTAGAAGATTTTGTGGCGATCTTAGGAGCCACTTTTGGCATGATAAACACGTGGGAGGACGCGTGTATTCAGACGGCCATGATTATCCCTAAAACTGTTTTTTGTGTTTCTTAATTTTTTTTTTCTCTGATTAAAAAAAAATTAAAAAAAGAACTAATCTTGGACCGCCACGTGTCAGTGGGGCTCGCAAACAGTACAAGAAACAGACAAAAGTGGATCTTTATTTCATCTCTTCTATCACCGGTTTTTAATTAAAAAGTGGAACCCACCGCTTAAAAACCCCTCATATATCTCACGATAATTGTGCTCTTAGAAGCTAATATGTGGAGGGACACCAAGTTCGTTACATCTTCAAGATATGGGCGTTATTTCATTTATATTATAGGCTTTTTGTAATGCTACCAATGCATCGGCCTATTAGGCATGATTTAATGAAACCCAAAGTTGACAAAAAAATTCTGTTTTTTTTTTCTTTCTCTTTCTACAGTCAGTTTTAGTTATTGATGATGAATAAATCATACTATATTTTATTATTATTATTATTATTATTATTATTATTATGAGTCTTATTTTGTGGACTATTGCTATTATTTAACTACCTTATTTTTCTATTTCCGACATAGATACAATGTTTCGTCAAATATCCTTACGCGTTTCAATCAAATATTAGTTCATTATTTATTATGTAGAACAAAAAAAAATCTCATTTCAATCACAAAAAAATGAGAGTGTAAAGATTGTATATTATATCCTAAATACCACATAATGAAAATGAAACGAAGGATTAAGTTCGTATTATTATAAGTGAGAATGCATGGTTTGATTTTCTTATAAATAAAACTAGAAATTGATCTGCACTTTTTTTTACCCTTATTTTATAAGTGAATATTTGTTTTTTCATAATTTTTAGCCAGTAACATAAACAGATTCCGCTAGGACTCTGCACACTAAACTGGTGACTCCGTTTTCATGTGAAAGACAAAAAACGGTTGTTTCTTAGAACATAATGCGAGACTATGCCCCCTGTATTTTGCGTATTTTGCGTTCGAGGTATACATATGACTTATGATCTATTGAAACTTCCCTTGAGGATCTGGATATCTTTCAATTAAGTTGCAAAAGCAGACCATTCTTGAGAAAAATCTGTTGCGAACGTCATATGAAGCTGCCGTAAATTACTCACATTTTCCATTACCAAGATAAGAGCTTCTATTTCCGAATGAAGGGGTGAGAGGATGGTCATATTTCTTGCCCCCAACAAACCAATAAAACATTCTTAAGTAATGTACCACTCTTGTCCCGAGTATTTATCCTTTTCTTTCCATGAACCATCCGTAAAACACCACCGTCCCAGGGTGTGAGATAAAGTCCTCAGCTCCCCCTCTCTTGATTGGGTTGACCATTGTGTTAGTGATGTCTGTGCCGCTTCCCAAATAATAGATTTGGGTTCTTCCAATTGTCACGTATCTCTAGGGTCAGTGTCTATATTACTGAAAACTATGTTATTTTATCCTTTCCAAATGTACCAGAAAATCCATGTGAACTGATGATTTTCCATTTTCGGGGTCACCCTCCAATACAAGTGATCCATATTTTCACAAAGCAATGGATTCAAAATGTAGTTGGATTGATTCCTGTGTTGCTCCACATCATGCACACTGAGTATCACATTGTATCCCTCTTTCCCTCAAATATTTCTTAACCGATAGACATCCTGTGACTATTTTCCATAAGAAGTGCTTCATCTTCGGTGGGCATTATATTTTCCAGGAATGTGCTTTCAAATTAGTGACATCTCGTCAGGATCCGTTTTTTCTGTATCAGGGTACACCCATTCCACTTGATACCCAGATTTAACCGTATATTTTCCCTTTTCAGTGAAGTGCCATCCATCTTGGTCTACCAAAAGGTTCCAACTCAATGGTATACTTTCTATAATCTTTACATCTTCCGGATTCACTACAGCCCGGGTTGCCTGAAAGTTCCATGTTGTTGATGTCGCGTTGATGAGAGAATGCACTGTAAGATCATGGTAGATATTGTGTTGATTACTACTTTCTGGTCTCGGGCGAGTGGTTGGGAGCCAAAGATCATTTCATACTGAGATGGATGACCCTGATTCCATCCTTTTGATTAGTCATTTGCTAACCACAAATCTAGCTGAGACAATACTGCGCCATCCATAAGATGGTGAGTATGATTTAATCGGTTCCATGGGTGATGCATTCCTGAAATATCATCATTTGAAAACTGTAAAGAAAGGTATTTGGTTTCTCAATCAAACGCCATAATTTTTCCCCAACATAGCTCTATTAAAATTCACTTGATCTTTAAATCTGAGGCCTCTTTCATCCTTGTGATGACACAATTTATCCATCTTCAATCCTTTGTACGTTAGGTCTACTGAATTATGATGGTACCCTGAACCACGTCCTGCAATCCGACTCCATGCACGATCGACTATGTCTACGACAGATGCCATTGCACTCCAATAAACAAAGTAATCTGATGGCAAGACTCCAGTGAAATGTCAAAGATACGCAGCTTGGGGGAAACTCATAGAATCTCTACGAGAAGATATTGGGCCATGGAACTCGTTAGAACGAAGGACAAGAATCTGTAGATTAGGCAGCAAGCTCAACCAAAAAGAAAACATGTCATTGAACATATTGTCTTCCATGTTCAGAAACTCAAGGCGGGCACAGTTTATCAGAGACTTGGGAAGTTCTCCTGATAACTGATTGTGAGTCTGTGACCAACATCGAGTGATATCAAGTGATCACTAATAGTTTCCTCCGGAAAAGTACCAGAGATGATATTATTCTGAAGATGCAAGACGGACAGAGTGGCGTTGAAATTCTCAAAACACTGAGGAATAGAACTGTTGAAGTGGTTGTTGGATAAAACAAGTGTATCAAGTGAAACCATATCACATATTGTTCTAGGAATCTCTCCCCCAAAAAAATTGTTGGAGCCTAAAAAGAAAATAGTAGAGTTTGGTAACAAAGGAAAATCTTGAAATGTGTTTGAGCTTATATCAAGCATATATTTTTCACTTCTTTGAATAACATCAGGTGGTCCTTCAAAACTGCTAAAGGAATTTTGAGAAATGTTTACATACCGCAATACTGGCAGTCCCCATAACCACTCTGGTACTTGACCTTTAATTTGATCGGCAGAAATGTCTAAATATACCAATCTAGTTTGGGTGTGTAGAAACTTGGGAAACTCATAAATATTACAGGATGAGAATGTCAAGATTTCTACGGATGAGGGAAGATGGAAGGTTGAATTAATCTTTAGATTATTCCCTGAAAGATCCAAACTTCTGAGTGTGATGAGATGTGAAAAAAATACTCAAGTCAACCATACTTTGTGTATTCAGATAGGAGAGGTCAAGAGAGGTAAGTGACTTGAGATGCAAGAAGATGCTAAAATCGACCACACCCTTGCCTGTGTTCCAATAAGAGAGATCAAGAGACCTAAGGCCGACTAGTTTGAATATAGACCTTGATATTGGCCCACTGAAATTGTTTTCTCCAAGGGATAACTCTCTAAGTTGAGATGGTTAAGGGATATATTACCTATTTCAAGAGGACCACTAAAGTCATTTCTTACTAGAGCAAGGTGGGTCAACGAAGACATCATGAAGAGGGACGACGGAATAGGTCCAGAAAATGAATTTCCGCTCATATCAAAATACACCAGTTTGGAGAGGTTACTTAGATTAGATGGAAGCATACCTTCGAAATGGTTTGAACGAAAAATGATCCGGGTGAGCTCGCTCAAGTTGAGTAGCATACGAGGAAAGTTCCCATTGAGGCTGTTAAATGCAATTTGCAAGTCCGTTCGTCGCCTTAGGTTGCCGATCAAAACAGGAAGTTCACCGGTGAAACCGTTTTCAAAAAGATCAAGTTTGGTGAGATAAGAAAGATTCCTCAATGAAGAGGGGATCTTTCCGAAGAGATTGCAGCCAGGAAGACTCAAAACCCTCAAATATTTGTGGTTGCTGATGGAATTTGGTAGGGTACCAGAAAGATTATTCGAGTCAAGACTAAGACTCGGTATTGTAGTCTAAACAGACTGCTGTTAGTTGTCAAAGGGCCATTGAGAAAGCTCTCCTTGAGGTCTAACTCAATCACCATGCCCGTCTTAAGTTCACAAGACACACCATCTCAAAAACAGCAATCAGTGTTCTTCCTCCACTTTTCTGTTTTTGGATCAGACTTCCACCAATGAAAATTGAGCCTTTGGACATAGAACTCTCTCTTGAACTCCCAAAGAGCATGCCTCTGGTCTGGACGACACAAGTACTTACCAGGAGAAGCAAAAACAAATATTGAGAAAGAAAGATAAAAGATTAAACACAATCTCCGTACTATCATCTTCCTCTCACTATAAGAATGCGTCATGTTTTTTTTGTTTTTTATTATATGTGAACGAATGAATGTCGGTGTAACACCCGTTTCCTCCTCTCTCGAGAACGGCGTGCTACTAACCGAAAAATACCAAATTAAACCGATTTATAAAACCGAATAAAATGTCAAACCTTTTAATCAAATAATTTCCAAATAAAACCAGTTTATAATTTAAAACCAAATACATTAAATCGAAAAGTTAATTAAAACCAAAATAAAATGCAATGATCCCAAAACACCAATCCGTCCACATATCCAACTACTCGTCATGTTCACCTGCAAGGGGAAGAAAGAGGGGTGAGTAACAGGAGAGTTACTCCGTGAGGTATGAGATGCTAAACCGCAAACCACTGACTCAGTACATAGCACTATGACCATGTAGGCCTAGTTCTAGCATGAAACAACCACAGTGTCTAATACACCACATAAAACATCCAGTGCGCTGATAGTACATGCTACTCTATGCACCCCGCATTTCCTCATAAGGATATATGTATATCTCCAGGCATACAGTAGTCCATCTTTGTACTCCCAGAATTTGCGCGTCGGCGACTGATACAAACGTCTTTGTACCCCCGTAATCTCACTTCTCGTTGGCGGCTTACACAAACGTCTTTGTGCACCCGCAATCACACTGCTCGTCGGCGGCTTACACAAACGTCTCTGTGCACCCGCAATCACACTGCTCGTCGGCGGCTTACACAAACGTCTTTGTGCACCCGCAATCCACACAAACGGACTTATATATTTATATACATATATATATATATATAGCAGTT
Organism: Brassica napus; assembly: GCF_020379485.1. NCBI lineage: Eukaryota > Viridiplantae > Streptophyta > Magnoliopsida > Brassicales > Brassicaceae > Brassica > Brassica napus. Next base: position 8,600,092 of record NC_063451.1, on the reverse strand, counting down.
TTAACATCACTCAATTCATTCAACAGTTGAATCCTCTATTATCCTATTTCCGGTTTAACAATCAATAATAATAATAAACAAACAAGACTCTCAAAAAGACTCAATTCACAGAGACAGATCAATTTTCGAAACTAGACTTTCCATAATAGTAGTACTAAACTAGCTCGGGATTTAACAGAATAGCCCTCACCTTAGCCAATATAGAGAACCAGAATCAGATCGGAAAACAATGACATGACTTGATCACCAGAAAGCTAAGGTTTCACCTTGGATTGGTTTGAAAAAGTGGCACATCCGGAGGACCATTCGGACACATAAAACATTAACACAAAAGAAAAGTGGCAATTAGTTTAGTTAGATTTACGGCTTCACATAACTTGATGCGCAAGAAAACAAGGAAGAACCACACTTAACCCTTCACATCTTTGATCATGTTCTTCACATCACCAACCATGTATGTAACGTCATGAGGCTGCATCTATGGCTCTCCGTCAACACATCTCATCTCCAATGACCAAGAGTTCACGTCGGCATGTGCGGATGGTCAACAGAGAGGAACGTGGCGGCTCCGGTTTGCTCGTCTATCACCATGGCGAGTGTACCACCACCGGCACGAGGCAGAGATAACGTCCAATCACAAGGCTTGGTCTCCGGTGATCTTCATCAACTCCAGCATGGCAAGGCTCCTCCGAGTGGTGAGTTTTGATCAAGATGACGTACAAACCACTAAGTGATGTTACACGATCGTGAAGAAGAAAAAGGGAGAAGTAGTGGAGGCGTGAGGTTAAGCGGCGAGGGTTTTGAGATAGATGAAGAAGATATAAACACTTTTGTGTATTTATATAAGGCAACAATTAATAAAACCTAAGAAACCAATTTGCTTGTTGGATATATACTTAATTGAACAAAACCAGATTGGTTTACCAATTTAATTAATGAGAAACACAAACCAATTCTGGTTAAGAAAAACGAGTCGTTACAATTCTTCCCCACTTAATCGGAATTTGTCCCGAATTCTAAATTAGAACCCGAGAAGAACTTCAACGGATACAAAGGAGAAGAAGAACACGAGATAAAGAACAAATGAAACAAAAAGAAGCTTGGTCTTCTCCTCCTAAACAAAACAAACTCAGAAACGCTAAAACCTAACCAAGTGATACTGGAGAGGAAGGTGTCATATATATATATTTTTTGAAAAAGTTCCCAATCCCCGAAATATTAAAAATCGTTGAAATCCAAGTCCCATAAATCGCCATCCGGGTCAGAGCCGGGACGGAACCCCGCTCTGATACCACTTGTAACGCTCCGACCGCCCACAGCTAATGGGCCACCCACGCCCGCTCTCTCGGCCCGTGGGGCCATCCCGTTCATGCGATTGGTCCGTTTATTTTTCTAAAGGCTCGAAATCATTGTTCATTGACCCTGAAATCACCACCCGACCTTTTCCCATGTTTTGGCCTCACTCGCACGCTATCGCGAATCACTTTCCGATAGGTCACCCATCCTTCCACTACTCCAGCTCAAGCACGCTTAACTCTGGAGTTCTTTCAGGATGTGCATAAAGGTAAGTCAACTTTGGTGACATAGGTAGCCAAATCAATTCCTTTAAGCCTTTTTCACATATCACAACTCGGGATGTTACAATTCACCCCCTCTCAAAGAACGCAACGTCCTCGTTGCGCCCACGACAGGTCTCAAGATGCCTCTCAGGTCAGAACTGAGATGGCTAACCAGCTCTGATACCAAATTGTAACACCCGTCTCCTCCTCTCTCGAGAACGGCGTGCTACTAACCGAAAAATACCAAATTAAACCGATTTATAAAACCGAATAAAATGTCAAACCTTTTAATCAAATAATTTCCAAATAAAACCAGTTTATAATTTAAAACCAAATAAATTAAATCGAAAAGTTAATTAAAACCAAAATAAAATAATCCCAAGACACCAATCCGTCCACATATCCAACTACTCGTCATGATCACCTGCAAGGGGAAGAAAGAGGGGTGAGTAACAGGGGAGTTACTCCGTGAGGTATAGGATGCTAAACCGCAAACCACTGACTCAGTACATAGCACTATGACCATGTAGGCCTAGCTCTAGCATAAAACAACCACAATGTCTAATACACCACATGAAACATCCAGTGCCCTGATAGTACATGCTACTCTATGCACCCCGCATTTCCTCATAAGGATATATGTATATCTCCAGGCGTACAGTAGTCCATCTTTGTACTCCCAGAATCTGCGCGTCGGCGACTGATACAAACGTCTTTGTACCCCCGCAATCTCACTGCTCGTCGGCGGCTTACACAAACTTCTTTGTGCACCCGCAATCACACTGCTCGTCGGCGGCTTACACAAACGTCTCTGTGCACCCGCAATCACACTGCTCGTCGGCGGCTTACACAAACGTCTCTGTGCACCCGCAATCCACACAAACGGACTTATATATTTATATACATATATATAACAGTTTTAACATCACTCAATTCATTCAACCGTTGAATCCTCTATTATCCTATTTCCGGTTTAACAATCAATAATAATAATAAACAAACAAGACTCTCAAACAGACTCAATTCACAGAGACGGATCATGTTTCAAAACTAGACTTTCCATAATATTAGTACTAAACTAGCTCGAGATTTAACGGAATAGCCCTCACCTTAGCCAATATCGAGAACCAGAATTAGATCGGAAAACAATGACATGACTTGATCACCAAGAAAGCTAAGGTTTCACCTTAGATTGGTTTGAAAAAGTGGCACATCCGGAGGACCATTCGGACACATAAAACATTAACACAAAAGAAAAGAGGCAATTAGTTTAGTTAGATTTACGGCTTCACATAACTTGATGCGCAAGAAAACAAGGAAGAACCACACTTAACCCTTCACGTCTTTGGTCATGTTCTTCACATCACCAACCATGTATGTAACGTCACGAGGATGCATCTACGGCTCTCCGTCAACACATCTCATCTCCAATGACCAAGCGTTCACGTCAGCATGTGCGGATGGTCAACAGAGAGGAACGTGGCGGCTCCGGTTTGCTCGTCTATCACCATGGCGAGTGTACCACCACCGGCACGAGGCAGAGATAACGTCCAATCACAAGGCTTGGTCTCCGGTGATCTTCATCAACTCCAGCATGGCAAGGCTCCTCCGAGTGGTGAGTTTTGATCAAGATGACGTACAAACCACTAAGTGATGTTAAACGATCGTGAAGAAGAAAAAGGGAGAAGTAGTGGAGGCGTGAGGTTAAGCGGCGAGGGTTTTGAAATAGATAAAGAAGATATAAACACTTTTGTGTATTTATATAAGGCAACAATTAATAAAACCTAAGAAACCAATTTGCTTGTTGGATATATACTTAATTGAACAAAACCAGATTGGTTTACCAATTTAATTAATGAGAAACACAAACTAATTTTGGTTAAGAAAAACGGGTCTTTACGGTTGGTGACTCTACAACATTCAATTGCCTCTACAACATTCGATTGCCTCTTACATATATAAGAAGAAATTGAGAGCTTGACTTACCAAAAAAAAAAAAAAAAAGCTTGACTTAACAAGTCTACTGTGAAGACTAATAGCTTCCACACAGATTTAAAAAAAAAATCAATAGGAACGGTCCACCTAGTCAAGTCAAATAAACTAAACGTTGATGAGTGATTTGATCTTACAGACTATTCAAAGCCACAAACGCAAATTTTCTCAGCCGTATGGTGTAGGTTAATCGTTGAAACGCTGAAAGATTCTGAGCCGAGCAAACGTCTTGTGTCTCCACTGTGACAACTGACAAGTAAAAGTCTAATAGTCTGACTCGTTTTTCCGCTCCCGCAAACACACTCAGTTTTTTGCAGTTTTACAACAATCACAGTTTCGTACTGTTCCAAACCTCTCAAAATCAAAAGCTGATTCCAGCTAGCGTTTACGGTTGCCTAGGATAATTTTTTTTATTGTTTTGTAAAAATTATGTAAATATAAGAATAATAATTATATATAAGTGTTTATAAATACTAATATATATATATATATATATATATAAGTTTAATACTATTATTTTATGAATATAATTTATATTATTATATTTATTATAATAATATTATTTATAAATATAATTTTATATTTATTATTTATTATTTTCTATTGGGTTTTAATTATTATTTTTGTAATTAAACATTCTGACACTACAAGAAAAATGACTTTTATTAGCGGACGAAAAACGCTATCTATCAATTCGATAGCGGTTTATGAAGTGTTGTATCATCGTCCGTCATAATAGGTCAAGCACTTTAAATAGCGGTTTTTTGCGATGCAATCTTATTGTCATATATTATAGTGTTTTTTTGTATGCAATTAAAGAGTTTTTAATAGCATGAATTTTTTGTTATTATTTACATTAAAATTTATTTATTTTAGAATTATTTATTTTAGAAATATTTATTATTTAATTATTTAAAAATAAAAACTTAATTAAAATTTAAAATTATTCATAGAATCAAATTTTCTTTATTACTTAAATTTATCTATAGTTAAATTGGTTTACAAAAATACAAAAAAAAAATCAGATTAAATAATAAACCAACAAACTAAATAAACCAAAAACTAAACCAGGCTTTAACCTAATTACTAACTAAACACACCACCACTTCGTTGTCTTCTTCATCTACCGGCCGCACCACCACCTTCGTCTTCGTGTTTTTCCATGACCTTCATTAGTATCCAGCCATGATTCTTCTTCATCCTGGGATTTGAGAGGCAAGTTGCAGAGAGGAGGCAAACGTCACATCCATCTAGACCTAATCTCGTCGCCTCCTCACCAACTCGCCGTCAGCTTCCTCTTCCTGAATCTGAAGCCGTCATCTTCCTCCTCCAGCCGCCATACCTGCCTTGCCTTGCTTCCTCCATCCCTAAAACAAATAATACAGTTCAAAACAGAGAGAGAGAGATAGAGAGATGAGTTCTAACTGTGGTTGTGTGGTGGTGGTGATGCTGGGACGGCGAACGAACGGTCGTGTGGTGGTGGTTGTGATGCTGGGACGGCGAAAACAAACGGTTCGTCGTGTGGTGGTGGTGATTGAGGAAGATAGAGATCCAAAGAATTAAAAAAGATTTAGATCATATCAGATTTAGATCTGTAACAAAAAAAAAGAGAGAGATAACGTGAGACAAGGAAGGAAGAAAGGAAGGAAGAAAAAGGAAGGAAGAAAGAGATTGAGATATGAGATGTGTGATTTCTAGCCATAGGATCAAAAATACTCAGTGGTCAAGATTGCTATCCTTGTGTTTAAGATATTGACCAATGAGAAAAAAGGAAAAAGATAAACCAAACATATAATAATTAAGTTAAATATTTATATAATTTCGACCAAAAAAATATAATTAATGTAATTATAGTTTGGTTCAATGTTTCAAATAATAGACTGAAAATTTTAAAATTGTTTATAAGTTATGATTTACTTTAAATGTAAAATGAAATTAGTTTAAAGGTTTAAAATACAAGAGTATAGTAAATAAAATTAGTTTAAAGGTTTAAATTTAAACATATTAAAATTTTAAAAATGTATGCTCAAAGTTTGGTGTTTAAGTTTGAGAATATTAGATTTGTGATTTATGATTTAGTTTAATAACTAAATGTATAAATTGAAGGTTTGAGGTTTATTATGATATATAAGATTTGAGTATATAAGGTTTAGAGTTCAAGGTTAAGATTTTAAGTTAAAATTCAAAAATAAATTTGAATTTATTTGAAGAATAAAGTTTAAGTTTGATTTTTTTTTTTGAATTTAGATTTTAGATTTAAAGTTATGAGTTTAGAATAAAGGTTTGAGTATAGGGTTTGGGGGTTAAAGGTTTAGGGTATTGGGATTTAAGATTAATTATTGAAAAAGAAATAGTTTTTGAGTTTATATTTAATATTTGAGGTTAAATTTAAGATTTGATATTAAAATAGTTAGATTTTGAAGTTATGTTTAAAGTTTAGGGTTTAAAACTTGTTTAGGGTTTAGAGATTTAAAAAGTCAAAGATAGCGTTTTTAATAATGCGCTATTAAAAATACGCTATCATAGCGTTTTTAAATATACAGCTCTATCATAGTGTTTCTAAATATAAAAACCCTATCTAAAACTAACGGGTATGTCAACCATAGTAGAAAGGCAAAAAACGTTATCCTTCACTGCTATCAAAGCACATTTTTTTTGTAGTGTGACTATTAAATAATTTTTTATTAATTGATTTATGCATTTGTTGGTAAACCAGTCAAAATGATCTGCAAACGAAATAATTTTTAAATGTTGTGCCAGTCAAACAAAACACTAAATAATGCTTGAAATCGCAGCTATCCGCTTCTGCAAATTCGTACAGCCGCAACCGCCGCGTTTGAACTAGTGAGGCTCTAAGCCGTTGTGTCTGTGAGAAAACTCTGAATTATTTCTTTATTGTTGGATTTTTTGCCTCTAATAAACGTAACTTAGAATTTATTTCCTTGTTGCCCCGAATATTTGACATCTTTCCGCTTGCCTTAGAAGACTTCTCCGTTTTTAATTTGAGAAAATGAGACTCAGATTATGTCTTGTTTCTTCTACTATTAAAACTGATGTTAATTTTAATAAGTAAACCCTTTTTTTTTTTTTTTTTTTTTTTGATAACTCTGGTATCTGGGCAGCCACAGTCCCAACTATCCATCCGTAGGGAGTCCAGCGCCCCAGCGGAAGGAATGTTAAATCCGCTGTGGCGGGGGCTCGAAGTCGTGATGGCGAGCACCTCAACCGAAGTTCCTTTTACCACCAGACCACGAGGCCCGGTTAGTAAACCCTTCTTTCATCCTAATAATTATAACTAGGATTTGACCAACTCATCCCGTGCATGTTACTATAGTTGTTTTTCCAATTTGTAATGCGAAATATTTTAATAATTATTTAATAGTTTTTAACTATTTGTATATTTGTGATATTCTCATATTGTATTGCATCTTGATAAATAAATCAATTTTCTATGGTAGATAAGTTATTTTTTATTTGATACCTACCGTCGCATGGATCATTTATATATTGTATTTTATATGAGTTAGTCTAACCAGTTAGTATGTATGTTAATATATTTATTTTACTGAAACCAAATATTTTTTGGCAAAAATAATTTATATTTATTTAAATGAATATGTCTAGTAGTTTTATGAAAAATTATTTACTTCATTTTTTGTATTCTTATAGTTTAAATATAGTTGTGTAGACGATATGTATATAAGACAAAAGTTAATTTTATTATTTAAAGAAAAAACATTTAATATGGTTATATATTGATATTATAACACCTTATATAGTGGAAGCACTTGTTCTTAAAAAAACTATCATATATATATATATATCATATTTATAGTATATATGTTAAGTGTTGTAAATAAATTAGAAACATATTAAGATAACGGGTTTTACCTACAGTAGAACCTCCATAAATTAATATTCTAAAAATTAATAATATCTATAAATTAATAAATTTTGTCGGTGCCAACTTGGGCCGGTTCAAAATTTGACACAGATCGATAAAATAATAAGACAATAGATTTTTAGAAATTTTTATGTAAATATATGGACCCATTAAAATTATAAATTAATAATTTATATGTATCTGTTTTTATATAAGTAATAATAACCTATTATTATATTGTTTGTTTTATATTCACAATGGAATTATCTTTATATTTTCTTAACACTTAATATATTTTTGATGAGATTTAGTAATATTTTATCTAAAACCACATTTAAGTTCTATGAAATCGACAAGAATGAAACCAGTGACGATTGGTTTTTGGGTTAATGTTACAAGGCTGACAGGAATACCTCCGGTAACCAGCCCCAAGCACCTTTCGCCAAGACGTCTTTTCCAGTGTCGATCATCTTGCTTTCCCGAATTCGTTAGATTTCCGCCAGTTCCAGGATTGGGAGAACATAGGATTGGTAGTTGGGCTCTTCTCCTAAGTTGTTTCGCGAAGACTGCAATCTTTCTAAAGAAACAAGCAAGAAACTTGACTTTGGCTCCAACCGCGTAGTCACTTGCATCGCACATGACCTCAAATGGTAAATTCCAATCCGGTGGCTGGACTATGGGGGAAAAGAGAGGGATTCAAAAAAGGCTGGCTCCTTAGAAGGGATTTGAGTGCTTTAGACTAAGAGGTGAGATTAGATAGGCTTGTCTTAGGATTTGATGCACATTCAAGGGAAACTTCTCTGTTATTCCTTTTGTTTGTGGGTAAGGTGATCCACCGTGCTGAGAGTAAGATGGACTCTTTGCCAAGGAATGCTGTTTTACGTCTCAAGAAGTCCATTTATGGCCGTACACCAACTAATATAATAAAATTAATATAAATGTCAAATTTCAAAAAAATAACAATTAATGTCTATACATTAAAATCAAATATTTTTCTTATCTTAGAATAAATATATCTTAAAATAAGAAATCTAAATGTGTAAACTTTTGTAAATCAATATCTTTATAAATTAATAAAATTTCAAAGTTCCAATATTATTAATTTAAAAGAGGGTCTACTGCATTTCATTGGCAGAGGCTTAAAAATAAAATGAATTAACATCACATCATTCTTTCCTCTAATAAAAACCAGAAAATATGTAAAAAGGATATCCTAGTGAAACTATCTTTTTGATTAACTTTGACCTTCCCATATCTCCCTTTGAAAATAAAACAAATCTGAGAAAAAAAATTTGCTGTCTCATTTTTGGAAAAACATAATTTTGTTAAAATATATTATTTCAGATAAATAATTAGATTGATTCATTTGTCAAAGACAAAAATATCCTTAATGAAAATATAAATTCCAATGGCAATTAGTGTAAATAACACATGAGGTAAATGTTAATTCTAATGTGTACTTCTCTTTTAATTGAGTAGATTTGGGCCACTTAATTAATAACTATTAATTAATTAACAACAAATCATTTATTTTGTTAGATTCTTCTCTATCCACACTTACCAAATTTAATTAATTAACCATAATAATTTATTTTTAGACTTTTATCTAACCAAATATACGAGACTTAAGATTATTCTCTAAATAGATTATTCGTTAACTCAATTTTACAACAAAATTAAAAAACAATTATTTGACATCCAAAATATAAAGTATATATGTTTTTATTAAAAATAAAAAAAGTTATTTTCAAAAATATGTTAAATATTTTGGTGAATAAAATAATTCACCCATATATACTTGAATTACAAGAATACAACAAATAAATTTTAGTTAAATATTTTCCTCAAAAATAAACATAGAAGTGGTATTTATTTGGCACATGAAACATTTTGAGACATATCTATCTGTATTATTAAAACAGAAATACATTTAATTTTGAAAATTTAGATTTACTAGTCTAATATACATTAACATAATAATTGGTTTTTTAATAGACTAAAGGACGATTTGGGAATCTGGTGGAATCTAAGGAAGATTTAGTAGCCATTGCTACAAAATATTTTAGATAGATTTTTGATTCATCAAATCCACCAGGAATAGCTGAAGCTCTATCTAGTTTTAACACGTCTACTAGATTCTGACCCGTCCTTTAAAAGGGCGGGTATATTTTTTGTTTTAATGTTTACATTTAATAAAAAAAATTAATCGAATAACCTATTTAAAATCCGTTAAACTAAATGAGTTTATATTAATATTTATTTCTATTAAAAGACCACTTAAAATCCGTTAAATCCATTTTTAATATCATGTGATTTGTTAATTGATAAACTTAATGTCTGTAAAAAATATGTAAAATTTGAATAAATTAATGTCTGGTTGAATAAATCATAATTTATTGGGCTGGGATGTAAGTTATGTTTTTGTATTGTAAATCCTAATAGAATAGATTAATAGTCAAACCAAAAGGAAAGAACAATTATATATCTGAAAGTGAGGAGTGATATAACAATTGACACAATTAATAAACTATTACTCTTAGTATAATAGATAAAACCATGGTTGTTACAAAAACCATGGCTGTTACAAAAAAAAAAAAAGAAAAAGATAAAACCATGGCATTTGGTACTAACTAAAATGAAGAAATAATATTCAACTAGATTTTGACCCGACTTGGAAAGCGCGAGTTTGTTTTTGTAATTAAATATATTTTAACCGAATTTCTATATAAGATAGTGTATAAGTTTGAGCACATTTATCCAAAACCACAGACCAAACCGTACCAAACTGAAAAAACAAAAATTGAACTCAATTGCATAAATAATAGAGCAAATCATATATATCTATGACTGGAAAACTGAAACCTAACCGAGAACCAAATGAGTACCTGAATTTTTAAATAAAAATTATATATTTAAAAATATTAATTACATTCAATTTTTAAATAACCAAATATCCTAAAAATACCATTTATAAACCGGATAACCCAAAAACTTGAATTACCCGAATATTTTTATTTGGTTGATAAATAATTTAGTTAACCAAAAGTATAATTTATGTATATAATTATTTATTTCAAATATATATATATATATATATAACTATGTTTAATATAATACATAGTATCAAAACTATTTTCAAAATAATATTATGTTTTAAAATAAGTAGATTTTGTTCTAAAACACAATTCTACTGTTTTCCTATTTTAAAGTATCGATATAGTGTTAATAAATAACAAAGTATTTTCAAAGTTTTTAGAAGTTATCACTAACCGATTTATAATTGGTTAGACTAAATATCTAACAGAACCGAATATAAATAGCCATTTTCTGAAAATATAGCAGATGGAAAAATTGAACCGGTTTTAAGTAGACCATAATCATATCTATGGATTCGTATAGGAACTGGTTTGGTATTGAATAATACAGCCAACTTGGAATATTAAGTTGTGACAAACATCGTTTAGTTTGTGAATGATAATGTCAAAGTGTTCATATATATAACATAGTTAATGAAATCAGTTTAGTTAATAAGGTTGGTATAAAATAATGGTTGATCTCTGTAAAAGATGCAATTTTTTTACAATGGATATTGTATTATGTTTATAGTCTTTGAAGGTATTAACTATAAATAAATCACCAATAATCATATATACAAATATAGGATGGACATTATTTAATAATAACACAAAATAATTATGATGGAATAATGCGTACGCGCGGGTGTATTTTTAAAAAAATATGATGCTATTTATTTTTATGTCACTATTTAGGGTTGGGAAAAAAACTTGAATTCGAAGAATCGAACCGATCCCAATCCAAATAAGTAGTACGGAATCCGAACCGAAATTGATTAAATATCCGAATTATTCAAAATTTTGGTATTTGAAAAACTGAAACCTAATCCGATCCGAAACGAAGTATTTTGGGTATCAAAAATAGATTTATATAATTATATATATTAATTATTTTTAGATTTAATATATATAAAAACATCCAGAATATATATGATACTTTTAAGTTCGTTTAAATACGTTTAAATAGTTGAAAATATATACAAATAATCAAACGTAAATATTTAAAATATACTCAAAACTCCAAAAACACTTAAATAATTATTAACTCACTATCCAAATATTTAAACCAACCCAATTTAAATTGGTTATCTAAATCCGAACAGAATCCTCAAATATCTGAACCGAACACGAAATCCCAAGCAGACCCGAAAATGAACCGGAACGCCCACCCCTAATCACTATTATATATCATATATGTGTCATCATAGGTTACAAAAATATGTGTTATCATATAATTAATCGTATTTTACACGTACGATCAAATAAATTTTTTTATAATTAATAATATTTTATATGTACAATCATATAAATAATCACATATATTATATTTTAAAAAAATTCTTATATAAACTGAAAACAAATTTATAATGGTTATTGTAAAATATGTTAGTAAAAATCAAAATTTGAATATATGTATATTTTTGAATGAATTTTTGATATAAATAAATTTTAAATTATTATTTTGATTTGAATATATATATCAAGTAACATAAACCCATTATTTTTTAATATAATGTAATGGACTTCTAATTGTTTTAATAAAATAAGCTCATTACTCTTTTTTTTCCTAACTTACTGCTATCCATGTTTCCAAACAACATTTTTTTTTTAACTGCTATTTATGTTGCCAAACAAAAGCTTAAAGTATTTCTACTTTAATAAGATAGATATAGTAAATGTATATGTAGAGAATTACGTTAGTACCATTTTTTATGACTAATTTTCCTTTTATGAAGAATAATTAAGTTAGTAGTATGAGAAATAATAGGAATTCTAGTTAAGTGAAATGGTCCAACTATGACTTGTTTTAAGTAGATTTTTTAGGACTACTTCCTTTTTAATAGTATTGATACTTATAAACGTGGCTCAATATATGTGTTTGGGGGAAGTGGGTTCCTAAAAATTTGGAACTAAAGTAGAAGTTGCAAAATAATTTTATTAAAAAAGGTAGTTATGTTACAATTTGCGTGGAGAAAAAAAAATCATACAGTTTGCTTTATATTTTAATAAAAGAAATAAATAGTTGGACTTAACCTATACCAATAGGTCATGTTCCTAATTTAATAGTATTGATTAATGATTCCATGAATGATGAGCTAACAAAACTAGTTAACATAGTAGGAGGGCAAGTTGGCTCTGTTTGCGATGCACTAGAAAAGGCAGCCAGACCGGATAGTACAACTGCCTTGTTCCATTCGGCTACTAAGTTCTCACCATTTCAATTACTCTTATGGTTTCAATCCTTTGCGCCTTTGAATTTGTTTCCTTTACCCACGAATAAAAAAACTAATCCTGGTAGCAAAAAGAAATCTGAGGTTGTGTTGAAGTTGTATGAACAGGTTAGGAAGAACATTGAGCACAAAACACAATGTACAAGGATCAAGTGAACGAAAGCCGTGGAGATTTTTTTCTGGAACTGGGTAATTGGGTGTGAATCCATTTGAGGAAAGAGAGATTCCAAATGAAAGAAAATCAAAGCCGTTGCCAAGGATGGAATGACAATTTCAAGTTCTCAAACTCATTAACAAAAATGGATACCAACTCGACCTTCAATGTAAGTACAACTAGATCTTAATCTGGGTGTTCGTTTTAAAATAAATATATACCTTTCAAACCACAACACTGTAATGATTGCATTTACACAACAATGTAACAGAGCTAGAGATTTAAATCTCATTCAGGTATTTATAAATTTTGGTTCATGTTCAGGTTAGATAATTGCATGTTCAGTTTGAATATAGGGGAATATATGTTTAAATTATATTAAAAAATAAATATATTTTAAAATCCTCAAATTCAAAATTGCAGGTTTGGATAATTGCAAGTTCAATTAGAATATCCTTTAAAAGTTATAAAAATGAAGGAGGAATATTTAGAAATTGTTTTGCATTTGGAAAAAGTTGTTTTTATCAAAAAAAAGTATACTGACATATTTAATAAGGTTTAGATATTATCATAATATGCATTTGCTTTAAAATAAGTTTTAGCGGATGGCGAGAGTGCATGTGAACCGAATTACTGGTGCTACATTGAACTAATCATTATGTTAATTTTGATTGGCGTATGTTATGTAAGTATGATTAATGTAAACACTTGTCACAATTTGTTAACAATAAAAGATGTATTGTGAGAAAAATATATATCAATATATATATATATTCAAAAACGTAAAACAATATTGATAAATCATATATATAATGGGGCTCTTTCCTCTCTTCTAAGAGCATCCACGTATGCGTTTTTTTAATGACTGTGGGCCCCGTCTAATTTTCGGTTTCGATTGGTCAATTTGGTTTGGTCTGATTTGTGTCTTCCTGTTTGGTTTGATAAAAGTGAAACTCTGCGTTTTGGCTTCACCTAATTAGGGCTTCATCGTTATCCTCATTCCAGAACTCACCCCTCGCCTTCTCCGCTCATCTCTTTATCTCCTCTATCGTTCAACGTATTTCTTTTAATTCGCCAATAATTGTTATTCACATTAAACCCAATAACAATGTGGACCTTTATGTTTCCTTCACATCGATCTATAAATAGAAGAGGGTTTGGGAGCAGGATGAATCTTCATCTCCACTCCGCAAGCTCCGTACCCAACCTCTAACCCTCTCTTTCCCAACTCTTCCGGCGTCCCGATGCCGTCCGGAATCCACTGCTCTGTTTCGGTAGGCGAGACCACAATACGATTCGTGGAAGATGTCCCTGACATATCATGAGGCTGCGAGATAGATTCAGTCAAGAACGCCACTTCTCTTCCGAGATGGCTCTCCGGCGAGAGAGGACTCGGATAAACAGAATAAGCTGGAAAAAAAAGAAAAAAAAACTCACATGTGATTATGGCTGTTGTGGAACGAGGGTCACAGTTTTCCGTTACCTCATCGACTGGAATCAATTACCTTCGCAGTCGATGATTCTCACGGAGTAACCATGAACAAGAAGCCGCTTAACAATTGCGCGACCAAGGTAGGAAACGCCGTAGCAAAGTAAGTAATTTCCGTAAAATAGAAAAAGTAGAATGGAATCTGTCATATTAATATTTTAGACAGGTTACTTTCAGGAATCTGACATTGAGCAGCAGGCAAACAAGACAACAATTAAAGGATTTAGAGCCTCAAGCATTTTAATCGGACCAAGCTCAATGATTTTCAGACAAGTACAAAGATAGAGACTTTGGTATGTACTCTTAAATATTTATATTTACAGCTTATGTCATTACACCCTGTTAAGTTTATTTTGCATTTTGAGCCTCTTTCTTTATTTATCATGTCTGTCTGCAGAGGGAAGAAATAAGGCTCATGGTCCAAAGAGATGGGTCTGCAAGCAATAGTTTTCAGCCAGTTCACATCATTCTTGGATCTGATAAACTACACCCTCGGGAAGGTAATATCAAGAGAAACACACTATGATATGAATATGTTATTCTTTAACCAATAGTTTTAATGAGAGTGTAAAATTCTTTCAGTGTGGGGTTTGGTTGCACCCAACTGGTGGGAAGCATGTCAATGGCAACTAGAGATGTTGCTATCAATAAATTCAGGGAAGATCAAAATTGCAAAATTTTCTTGATGAGTTTGAAAGCTGGAGGGGTTGCTCTCAACTTAACAGCCCTTCTATGTTTATTCTGATCGTTTCACGGTTGTTTCCTACGTGACGTTATACGTAGATTGTTTATACGATTGTTTTAAGTAACTAACGAGAACCTCATAGTACTAAGAGATTAATTACATAAAACACAATTTCAAATTTTCTATAAATTAATTACATAAAACACAATTTCAAATTTTAACACACTTTGACAACTACTAATAACAAAACTATGCTCTAACTAAACTACTTTAATATTTAACTGTTTTTTTTTTCTTTCCACGATATCAATTCATTTTTTTTACTTTTTCTTTTTCTGCAAAACACTTTTGTGTTAACGATTCAGGATAAGAGGAGAGGTCTTGAGACAGTAGTTACGGTAGGTTAGCCAAAGACAAAGTAAAGTTTACTTGCAAGTGAGAACTTTGTGGCTTCCACACTCAGAATATGGTTACAAAGTGAAACAACTAGATCATAACTAAGGAATTACTAATTAGCGTATAAATCTGACTAGAAGAATCTCGAGGTGTTTATAAATCTAAAGAACTGCTTAAATTTTACTTATTTTAACCGTAAAACCCATTACGAACCAACAAAATATTGAACATAAATTTTGTTATTTTAGACCACTTCAACTAAACAAACAAATCACTCCACGACACTTCCTATAACATTTTAAAGGTATTTTAACACATCTAATTGTCAACAACTCCGCGCTTGCGCGGGGCTCCGTTCCTAGTGGATATAGTTCGAACGTTATTAATGTATAGTATTTTTACTGTTTACTAGGTAGAAATCTGCGCTACGCCGCAGGATGTTATAACACGAATTGATTTTGTATATAGTTGATGTTTAAAACGGAGCTAACTTCGACCAGAATTGTCAATCTTTTCCGAATATGAAAACGGAGCAAAACGAATACTGTTTTTTTTAACGCTGATTTATTATGATATTACAATTATGATATGAGAAATGTTACATAAACGATTCAACAACCGACAATACTACCTGTCTTACGAGGACTTATGCCTAACTGCATCACCTGAGCTATCCTATGAAGATCCACACTTGACCCGATTTACTTGCACCATGTTGAAGATCCCTTGTAAGTCTTTCTTTCGTAGTCTGCATAATTGTTTAATAAATCGCTCTTTCCGGGACTTGAAACCTGGATTACCTGTAATCCGCAAGAAATTGTATAGTCTGGGATTTGAACCCCAGACCTGGGTGTAGAAGCCTTTAAACCTTAACCACTAGGCTACGGTGCTTCCACAAAAAATACTGTTAGAATCATCAGATTCAAAGCATATGACTTATCCCCGACTTCCTAAGCAATCACGACTTTTTCTCTATCTTTTCGGTCAAAATACAATCCGTTTTTAGCCCCTTCATCTACTGGGCTTAATATCATTTAGTATATAAGCTACATCTTCCAAAAACTCCTATCATCAGTGTTTGTAAGGCACTTGGCAAAAGATTTATAGAGGCACCTCCCTCTCCTATCTTCCTATCCTTGAAGTGAATCTTAGGCTCTTAGCTGAGATGTTTACGTTGAAACTTGAAACCATAAACATCTTTTATCATCAAGCACACACAGTCATCACACAAATCCATTCTAAACTAAGCATCAACCTAATTTCTGATATATTAGAATAAAGAGACATAATTCTTTTGCAACTTTGCATCACTTGATGTTCATCAGTTTTGGATAGTCTACAGTGTATATGTGACCAAAAAATAAAGTTTCATAATGCACTCTTGAAAAAAATTCGAACATAACTGAAATAGAGAAAAGAATAATTACTTTACTCAGAGACCAAAGTTTTTTTTTTAACAAACTCATTTCACATAGAAGACAATAAAGAGAAAGTAGAGCTCACAATGCAATTACCGTCTGGAGAAAGAGAACTCTTGATGTCTTCATCAGCATCTTAATCCTCTTCGAAATCTAAGTCACATGCGTCACTGCATTTTTTTCTCAACAGATTCTAAAGAAAAACAAAGTTTCCTTTTCATGGAAATGGGTTCCAACCACTTGTTGGAATGGTCTAACATAAACCTTAGCTTCTTGATAATATTTGTTATTTGCCCAAGCTTACCATGTCCCCACGGAAAAAATAATAAGAAATTATTATTTTTTGGTAAACGTTTCTCTGAAATCGTGCATAGTGAAATCTTCCGTAAAGTGTCGCCATCATCATCCCGACCCTCCTTGAAATCTTACAAAGCTTTAAATTAAAAATTTTACATTGTTATATGAAAATAGTAATACACAATCAAGAGACTGGGAAGAAACAGAGAGAAGACCTATAATGCTTTGTACCTCGATGAAAGCAGAGACGTCTTCTTCTTTTGACGTTAAGAAATTCAGAAGAAGATACGTTCTTGGCGATTTTACCGACAGATTTAACCCAAGCTGAAGTGAAATGAGATTTCAAACCGAGCAATGTATGGATTGTCTCAGGCAAATTCTGAACTGGTTTAAATCTTCTCCTCTCCGTTAAACGAAATCTTGATGTTTAGTAGAAACAGAGAAGTTCTCAGGTTCATATTCTGATTTCACTGAGCTTTTTCCGAGAAGTGAGGAAATATAAGGAAGTAGTAAAATTGGTGTCAGAGATTATTAATGGCAGAATCTGGAGATGTGCTTTTACTTTTAGAGGGCTAGAAACTTGAGGAAAGTGTTACTTCATGATAACCATAGAGGAGAGATATTTGTAGCTGGATACACTTGCTGAGACAGTAATACACAACTCTGCTTAGTGTTTTATATTTTCCGTTTCTCAGATTGAACCCTAGTTATCTTTAGCTTTGCCTCGTAGTTCCCCATTAAATCCGACTTATGATCAGGTGCAGCTTCAAGTTCGAACCCTACAAAAAACTATCGAAACTCAGTTCAATATGTGATGGAATCGTAGCTTTGCCTCTTAGAAAAGATTTTCGATTCGGCCAGGAAGAAGAAGATATAGACGAGAATACTCTTCCGGAGATAAGACTTGTGTATTATGATGTGGACAAGCGAAATGTTTTCATTAGTCTTTCAAGTTTTTTCGGTTAATCACATGTCACTCTAATATGAATCTAAAAAGATGATGTGTGAGATACAGTACGTTGAGAGAACCTTGCTTCATTATTGTGTTGATTTTTTTTTAAATAGCAGTGATCTATTTCTCGTTCATGTTTTTTGTTTTAAAAGTAATTTTCTTTCGGTGGAGTTATATAAAAATGAACTTAGACAACACATTCGATACTTAAATTTTGAAGAATTTTCATGTTTACTACTTTCTTAGTACCATTATTCATGTTTACCATCCCTAAAGAAATATTTTCAAAAATACATTTTTCATTGAGTGACAAACGACTTTTATACCCTTGTTCTCTAAAGAGACTTTTTATGTTTTTGAATTGTATTTTTTCAAATTCGAACTTTTTGTATTTTTTAAAAAAATTCGAAAAAATTCAATTTTTTTTTTCAAAATATCTTTTTGAAAATCAAAAATTATTTTAAAAACTATTTTGTAACTATTTATATATATATTTTTTAGAATCCTAAATTTCACATTCCAAAAACTCTACCCTACCATTTAACTCTAAACCCTTATTCTAAATTATTTAAACTTAGGGTTATAAATGCTTTTTACCCTTTATTAAAAGTGAGGGTAAAAATGATTAGTGTAAACATGAAAAATGCTACTATGAATATGGTATTTATGGCAATTTCCCATAAATCTTTGACATGACTATTTATTAAAGTGAACAATAAATTAATTTAGTTCTATAAGATTTGTTCAAATATAATGAATTAGTTATGAATAAGATTTAGGAGATTTTGTATTAAATTAGGAAAATATATTAAATGCTTAAAGTTAAAGGTATTTATTAATTCAGTGGCAGTTTGTTGTAAATAAATGATAGTTTTAATGGTTAGTCTACAAAGGTACTTTAGTTTTAATAATATATAGGCGTGAGTTCTACTTTCAACATTTGTGACATAGTTCCTTTTATGGCATATGATCTAGATTTGAGGTCAAATCCTATTCTAAGTGGGTGGGGATGATACGATCATGGGTGATTTGACCATTGGTCCACTCGATTAGGATGATCCCCAAGATGATAAGAACGACTCAAAGAGGCTTTCATTGGAGCTAGGAGTAGAACTTGAAGATCAGGAGCTCAAATGGGGATATGGAGATAATTTTACTCGTCCAAACGACCAAGATAAAGACTTCAATCAAAACAAAATTTGCAAAGGAACGATTACAAGAAGATATGTCTTGAAGTCTCATTTCACGATGCCCATTTACTTGGAAGGCCTTTGGCGACGGAAACCCATTTTGGATGAGGCCTTAGCTATTCCTACTGAGCCAATGACTCGATCCAAAACTAAGAAGTATCAAGAAGCCTTAATGGCCTTTGTGCAAAGGCTTAGCCCAAGAAAATGGTTAAAGACGCATGAAAGAGTAGATGAAGAGGTTCTCGACCAAGTCTTTGGTCAAAATGCATGGGGAAGCCTCCAAGGAAAGACTTGAACAAGTCTTTAACCTTTTCTGAATTTCTTCTAAGTATTTTTGCTTCTTTACTCATTACTTATATATAAAGGCCTAT
The DNA here is from genome assembly GCF_020379485.1 of Brassica napus. Taxonomy (NCBI): domain Eukaryota; kingdom Viridiplantae; phylum Streptophyta; class Magnoliopsida; order Brassicales; family Brassicaceae; genus Brassica; species Brassica napus. The sequence continues at coordinate 8,580,401 of NC_063451.1, read as the reverse complement.
GTAAGATTCTACACAACTTTTGATCCTTTTGTGAATAAAAATGTGTGTGATACACCCGTGAGCATTGTTAGATAAGTTGTATCTTGTATCCATCGGTCGATTTCGCTTACTCGGGTGAGTCAAATCCAAATGAAGCCGTTATAGGGTTGTTTGGGAGTCGTCCTTAGCTTCCAAAGTGGCCGTTCGATCCATCTAAAAACTTAACAAAAGTGCTAGTAGCCTTTGGCGGATAAATCTATCCAAACATCATTGTTAAGTGCAATCCGTGGGTTGGAATTCTATCGCCATCCTATGACATCAGTTAGTGATCTTATATTAGAGGAGGAGGAGACTTGGAAAGCTGGATAACTTGAATCCCTAGTGTATTCCTCTATTCCGGAGCTTAACAATATGTTAAGATAGACAAAGGAATGGATACTGCTGAAATTATACAAGAAATCAGGGTATTGGGTGGCTCGAAATGTTGTGGTTTATGGAGGATCGGAGATATCTGTTGAACCGCGTATTCATGCACTTCAGGTTGTTTGCTTGGAAAATTAAAATACCCACAAAATGAACTATCTTAGTGGGTAGATAATGGCTGGTCACCAGACTGTTATAAAGAACCTAAGACGCATAAACATGAGATATGACAGCCACTGCCCATATGTAAAGAAGAGGATGAATCAATAAACCATATGATTTTTAAATGTCTCTGGTCGAGAACCTCCTTGGCCTTACGCTCGTAAACTTAGCTTTTGTTAATGACATGTTTATACAAAATATGGACTATTTGTACTGGATGAAAAATGAAATATGAAAAGTTGAAAGATGACCAAAATCCATATCCTTTATTTATTTGGTATATCCTGAATTCACGGAATAATGAACCTCTTTTCATTGAACTAATGAACCTTACTCATATGAGATCTATTATCTATCCACTTGAATTAGTTACATCTCCTGTTCAATGTTTTCTCAATCCACGCGGCTTAATTGTTTTCTCAAGTCATATAAATGTTGACTATTTGAAGAAGATTGAGAGACATAATAAATGGCTGAGGAGAGAGGACCATCTTGGACATAATCTATACTTGTTATGTATTAGATGATTTTTAATTTTTATTTTTTTAACGTCAGAACGGCCATTCTATTACTCAAGTTTGAGGTGGTCTGGGTAACCAGATCGGAATAGAACAACCAATGAAAAATAACTCCCTATGAAAGGTTCTAGCAGTTTTAGCTAGAAAATCAGCAAACTGGTTGCGCACTCGTGGCACATGAGTGATTTTGAAATCCGAGAAACAAATTTGCAGCGTCTCTATCTTCTCTAATTTTGTCGCGAAGCTTGGCCACTTCTGGGGTTCCTTTATCATTGCAATTAGCTTCTTGCAGTCTGTTCCAAAACTCTGGCATGGCGAGTGTTGAAGCATATTCTCCATCGCCCATCGCAGTGCTTCTACCTTCGAATGCAATGCTGATTCACATCTAATGAAATTCTGTATTCCCATAAGTTGTATGTTCTCCCCACTATCCATCCAGACCCATCCACATCCACTAAATCGATCAGAAGTTGTCCAAGATCCATATAACAGGCAAATATTACAAAAGCTTAAGGCTTGGTTTTCCTCATTATTGCTAGCTTGTATTGCTGGTGGTATCATTTCATTTGCATTAAACCATGCTTGACACTCACTTTTTGCGTATCGAACTAGTTCCAAAGGGTCTCTGTCTATTCCCCTGAAAAGTTTATTATTACGAGCATTCCATGTATACCATATTATCCAGGGATAATGATCTCTGTCTTGGTCTGGTTCTATGATATAATTCTTCCTCCAGAATAGATAGTCCATGTTTGTCTAGACGCTTGACACTGGAAATGTTCCTGGGCTTGTAGGAGTTGCTGATAATGACCATACTTGGAGAGCTGGAGGGCAATCAAATATTGCATGAGTTATAGATTCTTCTATTTCTCCACACCTTGGGCAATAATTATCGCACCTTATATTCCGCCTTACTAGATAATCATATGTATTAGATGATTGAACATGGTCAATTAGGAGATATAATACTTGTACAAATTTTTTTCCAAATAGTAAATTATCACGAATAGAAGAAAATAATATAAAGAAATTCTCTAGGATAGATCTTTTTTAAGTTTTTGTCACAAAAATAGTCCTCAACGAAGAAAATGACAAAAATAAGTTTTATTAAAAGGTAAAAGTGTATTTTACGCTTGGGTTAACTAATCTAGACTTAGGGTTTAAAGTTAAGAGGTGGAGTTTTGGGAATATGGTTTCAAATTTTAAAAAATAAAAAATAAGTATTAAAATTTTCAAAATAAAAAGGAGCTATTTTGGTCAATTTTTTAGGGCTATTTTTGTGACAAAAACTTAAAAATGGCTATTTGAGAGATTTTCTCAATAATATATCTAATTCTGAATTTATTGGTGCTATATTCTTACAAAATTACTTCAAAATTATCCCTTTTTATATTCAAAAAACATTAACGCGACTTAAGTGAAAACAAAAACAGTTAAAAATTTCATAATAATATTTTAACTAGGTTGAGATCCACACTTTGTGTGGGGTGAGACATGAGTAAAAATTATATAGTCAAAGTAGGATGGTTCAATCCGGATTTCGGTCCAGTTTCGGTTCAGTATTTTATTTTATAAAAATTAGATCCCATATTAAAACTATTTCTACTTTGGTTTGATAAGGTTTATATAATTTGGTTTTTAGTTTATTCGGTTTATGCGAAAATTAAAAATATATTTATCTTTTATAACATTTTGTCAATTTTATTTTGTCTGATTAATAATCAAATTTCTTAAACACTACTCTAATTTTTAAAAATATAATGTGTTATATTTTATTTAACTATTAAAATAGTAATTAAATAAAAAACATTTCATGAGATAAAAATAAAAATATTAATAATATTATAGCATTATTAGATAACTAAATTTGAGCACAAAAGTATGTCAATGAAATACTCCACTTAAAAATAAAATTATTCAAATTAACGTCTTAAATTTCAAGATCATATCAATAAAATAAACTATATATATATATATATATATTGTCAACTATATTATGTAATTTACATATAACTAGACTACTATGTGGAAGCAGTAGCGCTTGGGAAAAAAAATCTTCATGACATTTGTATACTGAGAACAGGTACAAAAATTGAGAAATAAGTATGGGAACGTTTAACTAGATATGATCTGGCAAGATCAGACCCGTGGTTTATTATTGGCGATTTGAATGAGATAATTGGTAATCATGAAAAAGACGGTGGTGCTTTACGAAGTGCCGGGTCTTTTCTATCTTTCAATAACATGATCAGGAATACTGGATTATTGGAATTTCCGGCACGGGGGAATCAAATGTCATGGCAAGGAAGAAGAAAGCAAAGAAAAAGAAATAAAGTAATGGTTCGGTGTCGTTTGGACCGAGCATTAGCAAATGAAGATTGGCATGCGCTTTTCCCATGTTCTTACACATAATATCTGGGAATGGTGGCGTCTGACCATCGGCCAGTGGTGGCTCATCTTGATAATAAAGTAGCAAGACCGAGGGGACAATTTCGTTTTGACAAAAGATGAATTGGACATGATGGTTTATTGGAATCGATTGAGAGAGGTTGGGGTGAATTTTCCGAGGAGAATCCGGCGGATTTCGTTTCAAAAATTACAAACCGTCGTCATGAGATATCTACATGGCGAAAGAATAATCCACCATATGGAAAAGAGAGGATCGGGGAGCTTCAAAAAGCACTTGAAGAGGTACAAACAAATAATAATAGAACTCAGGAAGACATTCTCGAGGTTTCAAGGAAGTTACAAGAAGCATATATGGATGAGGAAGATTTCTGGCAACAGAAGAGTCGTAATACGTGGAATACTTCAGGGGATCTTAACACAAAGTTCTATCATGCCCTAACAAAACAACGTCGTGCCCGTAATCGAATAGTGGGCCTCTATGACTCTGATGGAAACTGGATAGTTGAGGAACAGGGGGTAGAAAAGCTGGCAGTGGATTATTTTGATGATTTGTTTCATACAACTACTCCTACAGACTTTGATGGTTTTTTAGATGAGATTACACCTTCTATTACTCCACAGTTGAATCAACGGCTACTTCTGTAAGCAACCGAGGAAGAAGTTCGACTGGCTTTATTCATGATGCACCCAGAAAAAGCTCATGGGCCGGATGGAATGACAACTCTCTTCTTCCAACACTCATGGCACTTAATAAAAAGGATCTACTGGAAATGGTCAACATTTTTTTGACATCGGGAAAACTTGATACAAGGTTAAACATTACGAATATTTGTTTGATTCCTAAAAAGGAGAGGCCCATAAGGATGACTGAACTCAGACCTATTAGTTTATGTAATGTAGGATACAAGATTATATCTAAGGTAATATGTCAAAGATTAAAAGCTTGTCTTCCATCACTTATCTCAGAGACGCAGTCGGCTTTTGTGCATGGACGATTGATATCGGATAATATACTCATAGCTCAGGAGATGTTCCATGGATTGAGGACTAACAAATCGTGTCAGGACAAATTTATGGCAATAAAAACGGACATGAGCAAAGCTTATGACAAAGTTGAATGGATTTTCATCCAAGAACTATTGACCAAGATGGGGTTGGATCATCACTGATCCAATTAATGATGGAGTGTATTTCCTCGGTTCAGTATAGGGTTTTATTAAATGGTTAAGCAAAGGGACACATAATACCACAGACGGCTACGACAAGGGGATCCTTTATCTCCTTATTTATTTATTATGTGTACGGAAGCATTGGTAGCGAATATTAAAAAGGCGGAGAGAAATATACAACTGACGGGTATAAAGGTTGCTAGGGATTGTCCCTCAATTTCTCATTTACTCTTTGCAGATGATAGTCTTTTCTTTAGCAAAGCACAAAGGGAGGAATGTCAGACAATTCTCAGGATTCTAAATGAATATGAAAGGGTTTCGGGACAACAAATAAATTTCGAGAAATCATCGATTCAATTTGGACACAAAATTGAAGAACCCACAAGACAGAAACTACATGATATTTTAGGCAAACAAAATTTAGGAGGAATGGGATCATATTTGGGTATTCCGGAGAATCTGGGAGGATCAAAGGTCCAAGTTTTTGGATTTGTTCAGGATCGCCTAAATAACAGAGTAAATGGATGGACTTTCAAGTTTTTCACCAAAGGGGGAAAAGAAGTGATTATAAAATCTGTGGTAACAGCTTTGCCAAACCATGTATTGTCATGTTTTCGAATTCCAAAAACGGTAATGAAGAAGTTAACGAGTGCTGTGGCACAATTTTGGTGGAGTCCGGGGGTAATACGAGAGGTATGCATTGGAAATCATGGGATAAACTCTGTAGTTCTAAGGATGACGGAGGTTTGGGATTCAAAGATCTCACAGATTTTAATACAGCTATGTTTGGAAAACAATTTTGGAGATTAATAGATAAACCGAATACATTATTTTCTTGTGTATTTAAAGGGATGTATTTCAGGAATGCATCACCCCTGGAACCCATTAGATCGTACTCGTCATCTTATGGCTGGCGCAGTATTGTCTCTGCTAGATCTCTGGTTAGCAAAAGACTAATCAAAAGGGTGGGATCAGGATCCTTTATCTCAGTATAGAATGATCATTGGCTTACATCCACTCGCCCGAGAACAGAAAATAAAAATCAACACAATCTTTACCTGGAACTAACAGCGGATTCTCTCATCGAAGGAACATCGAGAACATGGAATTTACTGGTTATTCGGACTCTGGTGGACCCGCAAGATGTGAAAATTATTGAAAGTATTCCTTTAAGTCGATTTCATAAAGAAGATCAGGATGGATGGCATTTTACAAACAATGGAAGATGCACGGCTAAATCTGGATATCAAGTGGAGCGAGTATATCCGGACAGAGAAATAATACCACCCGTGTATGGTCCTTCGGTCACAGCGCTGAAGGCTTTCTTCTGGAAAGTACGCTGCCCACCAAAGATAAAACATTTTTTATGGCAACTGCTGACAGGATGCATTGCGGTTAAAAAAAAATTTAGGTCAAGAGGAATGCAAGGAGATATAATTTGCGACCAATGTGGAGCTCTTGAGGAGTCCATAAATCATGTTTTCTTTGAATGTCCACCGGCGATCCAGGTCTGGGCACTTCACGAATCCCAACGAGTCCGGATATATTTCCCACTCAATCTTTGTTTACCAATATGGATCATTTATTTTGGAGAGTCTCCCCGGAAATGGAAGATCATCACTTTGCATGGATTCTATGGTATATATGGAAAGGAAGAAACAATAAAGTATTTAGCAATTTGAATATGGATCCGAGAGATACTCTCAAATTGGTAGAAACAGAATTGTTACTTTGGGCTGAAGCACAAAACTCTCTTATACAGGGAATGAATCATACTCATGCAGTTACCCGTACCATCGATAGTACCGACTATACCAGGTAGATGGTGCTTTACGAACGGATCTTGGAAAAATCAGGATATATATTCAGGGCAAGGGTGGTATTGTACCATGGAAGGTTTTGATGGATTAATGGGAGTAAGGAATACAAGAGCGAGTCAGTCGCCACTACATTCAGAGATAGAGGTTCTCATATGGGCAATGGAATGCATGAAGAATCTTAGACAGTTCTCGGTTACATTTGCAACGGATTGTTCTCAGTTGGTGAAGATAGTTTTGGAACCAGAGGAGTGGCCAACCTTTGCAAGTTATTTGGAAGACATAACATTTTTGAAGAGAAGTTTTAACAGCTCACAGATCATTCATATACCACGGACGCAGAACTCAAAGGCGGACAGTCTTGCACGCAGTGCAAGGAAACAGCTGTCGTTTGTCGTTCATATGGACGCGGAGCTACCAGTGTGGTTTGCAGAATCTATATTAGTCTGCTTATGTTGCTGACAAAAAAAAAAAAAAACTAGACTACTATGTTTTGATTTATTGGTTTAGTTGGTTAATTTGGTATGACCTGTTTATATACTGAACCATCTCTATATATCATGGTTTTAAAAAAAATAACATACATTCGGTTTTTTTTTTTTTGATAATCCAGTATCCGACCACTTTTGCGTGATCGACTAGCCCACCGGGCCTAAGCCCATGCCATTACAGGATTTTTAAGCGTCCACTTAAGGGCTCCTAGTTATGCGAAGTGGTCTGGAGGGCGAGAGGAGCCCATGTAAATCCCCTCGTGGCCAACGCGAATCAAACCCGGGACCGTATCGGGGCCGAAGCTCCCTCAAGTACCACTAGGCCAACTCGAGTTGGTTTACATTCGGTTTATATGGTTACCAAATTCAAATCACTTTTGTATTTTGGTTTGGTTTTAATTTATTTGGGTTTACCGGCTTTAACACCCTTAATTCAAAGCACTAAATAAAAGTTTTTGTATTTTATAATTAAACATAAAAATAATTTTTAAAGGTAGAACATATCTTTCAAAGTACTAAATTGAATGATATATAACGTTTGATATTGTTTTTCAAAGAATAATGTGTCTTTGGAATATATACTTTCATATTTTCCATAAATATATCGATGTTCATATATGTTAGGATATAGTTATGATGATTTATCTTTAGAATCATATACTCTGGCATAAAAGACAATAAGTAAGATATTTTTTATTTAATACAAATGAGGTGCATATTTCCAAATACAGGTTTGAACTCAACTTGCTATATCACGTGTATCTATACTATTAAAAGGGATGATTCCCAAAAGATCTACTTAAAAAAATTGTTGACCTACTTATTTTTTAGTCAAACCTATTATATACAACTAAATATTATTAACTATCCCCTATTATATAGCAACCAAATAATATCCTCTAACATTTAAATAAATCTCACTCACTTTAATTCACTCAACAGTTTTACATAAGATCATGACTACATATATGGAATGTTTCAAATGGTTATTTTCCTTAAATCAACTGTCCCAACTTCCTTCAATTTAACACTAGACCCTGATCCGCGCGCCAGCGCGGATTTGAATTTTCGGTTTTTGGTTATTTATTTAACTAAATAATGTATTTGTAATATTTGATGTATTATATTCACCAAGTATATAATTTTTTTGGCATCTTAAACCATCTATTTACGATGAATATTCGATATCATATAAAAAATTGAACAAATAGACGTAATTAGAGAATTGTATACGATATATAAAAACAATGGTTATTAATGTAAAATATAAAGAAATATTATATTATGACTTAATATGGCATAAAAGATTATAAATTATTTATACATGTTTAAAGAAAATAAAATGATTTTTAAACTTCTATGAAAAATTTAACATATAAAAAAGGGCGATGAATTAGTCATCAAATTGTAAATAATTTCATAATTTTATTAATAATAAATTATTTATAGTCTTTGTTTTTCGTCAAGATAATTATTAAATGTCCATAACATTAATATGTTAAAATGCCATATTATGAAAGCCCATGTTGTAACAGTTTTTTTCCGGGAAGTGTAACAAAAAAAATTACATTTAACTCTTCGTTTTGTTTAAGTTTGTGTCGGTAAAAGATTAAAAAAAATCTCTCTATCTTTTTCAATGTTCAATTTGAGGCTTATTATGCGGAAATCATACGCAAATATAGGCAATTGGTTGGAATCTCTATATCTTTATATTCTTATAAATTTTAAATTTATTGTTTCCTCTTCTGCAAGCAAATCAATTACCGAAATAATAGATCAATTGGTTGGAATCAAATTTATTCTTATAATTAGTGTAATTATGGTTACAGTTTCTATATTTAATAGGTACATTAAAGATACGACATTGAAGATATTCTGTTTTGATTAATAGAAGATATTGGATTTTGAGTTTGTATTTATTGATTTGTTTTTTTATAAAGCTTAGAAAATCAATAGGATGATTGGTTGATTGATTGATATATCCTATAAAGAAAACGAAAACTATAGGTGGTTTGAATATTGTACATCGATCGATGCATGATGTAAGTTGACTATATAAAACTTGAACATTATCATTTCAAACTAAAGTATATGTAGGTTATATGCATTTGTTATATTGTAGTTAATATATTTTAAATATTACATAAGTCAAGTGATTCACGTTTTCGTAAAAATAAAATTCAAGTTTATTATTGGGCCGTATTCGTACGTAATAAGCTACGTTAAATATGATGTATTTTTAGGTTCATTTAATGACATTAAGTTTAAATTTGATTAAGGAAAACTCATTAATTTAACTGAAAAAAACAAGCATTAATATACTAGATTATGACTCACGCGGTTGCACGGAATTATTGATATTTATAATTATGTTTTTATATTTATTAATTTAGATACACGTTCAAATTGTATTTTTTTAGTTTGGCACTGGTTCGATTGTGGGTTTTGATTTTTGGTTAAAAAAAATATAATAATAGTTCAATTATTTATGAATTTGGATTTGGTTTGGGTTTTGTTATTTTTAATTTTAGTTTCGTATCATTTTGAATTTTTTATACACAATTTTCGTGTCCAATTTTTTTATCCGGCAAATATTTATGTGATATGTTACAGCTAATACTATATATGATTTAAAAAAATATTGTAACATTTATTTAGTATTATAAAATCTTCTATAAAGATTAGTTTTATAGACTTGAAGATAAACTCACGTTTTATAGCTGTAAATTTTGTAAGTCCGTACTCAAAGAGCATAAATAAAAAAATAGGAAATGCGAGAGAAACAAAAGTTGTGCTGCTATGGCAAATTAGGCCCCCTTTTTAAAGCTCAGCTTTAAACCTATAATATATTTACTTTTATAAATACTAGATCTTGTTTTGCGTCAGCAGTAACCTTTTTTCTTGACACGTATCGATCCGTAGTTCGTACTCGTAATACACTTTTATTGGTACATCAATTAAGATATGCCCTAACGTTTAGAGTATATGGTATTGGATTTTTGCTGACCAATCATCATCGGGGATAAGCTAGAGGATGTTTCTTCCAAGAACATGTAGCTTCTCCCTCTCATGGCAGAAGCATTAGCGATTCGAGCAGCTCTCAGACTTGTGGTATCTTTTATCCTCAACCACATTTAGCTTCGATTAGACTGCAAAGGGCATGTACAAGCCATTACCACGAATTGACGATCTATAGAGCTTTTTGGAATTCTAGCAAACATTCTTCTTTAGTTTTTTTTCAAGTCATTTCTAGGATTTTCAATGAGCCTGTCTTTGTAACAAAATTTTCCAAGTGGACACGGCTTCATGCTATAAAGCCCTCTAAAATTTTAATATAATTCAGTTGCTAAAAAAATATAGTATATGGTATTGAAAACAAAAAAAGCAAAAAAACAAACGTAAGATCAATGTAAGTTTTGTTTTCACCAAAGTATAAGGAATATGAAACGAAATTTGTAGAATGGTTACAACATAGAAACGTGAACGTGATATCCAGAAATATCTTGCAACATAGAAGAATTTATGATGTGTGTGTATTTTTTTAACTATTAGGGTTTGTGTGTTGATTGGCTATTTAAGAGAATATAGTGATCTATTAATAAAAAAGACAAGTCAAATAAATAACAAATCTGATAAAGAGATATTTGTAAGTATATGGTTTGATTTGTGGTGTATGAATGTGATTCACATATATCTTTAGTGGTGGGACTATGAATTCTAAGTAAGAAAATTGGGAATTGTTTAAAATAATGTTGGGTGCATGTGATAGGAACATTTATAGATGACACAAGTTGGGGCACTTTCATGAGCCCTAGTTAAACAGTGCATGGTGACCCATCATTTTGAAAGTTCTCACCTTTTTTTCTTTTTCTTTTTTACCTATTAAAATTAGTTTTTTTGTTTTTAAAAACAAAAAAAATTGTTTCATCCTGTTGGAAAATCAATTGTAATTTTAATATTTTTTAATTGTTCATATGATGTCGCAGCCATTCATTACAAGGTAAAGAATAGATTCAAATGAAGATCTAAGAGCATGATTATCCCAAAGACCCATTTAGGGGCTCTTATTTATTTTTTAATATTTTTAAATAGTAAAAGTGAATTAAGAGACAACATTAAGAAACCCAAACATTTTTATGCTCCATTGCAAGGCTCTTAATTAAAGGTTCTTAAAAAAATTATTATACATTTTAATTGCATGAATGTACCAGTTTTAATTGCATGAATGAAATATGATTCACAAAAAAAAAACATCATGATGTTTCTGAATCATGAAAGAACATAACAAATGTTTCTTTCTGATGAAACCGATAAACCAAGCGTTATAATTAACAACCGTACCATGCCAACCTGAAGATAACACTAACATATATCTTTTCTAATCTATTTTATTACTATCTTTCATGAAAATGGCTAATAACTAAGTCACAAGCTGCTTATCATCGTGCTTCATCACATACCTTTTTAAGAAGGCTTCATTGGTATATGCCAAGACACATGGAATCGAAGGGAGTTCACTTCCAAGCAACCCTTTGGCGATGAGAGCTTTGATTACGTTACACCTAGGCACAATCCCTTCTCCATGCCGTATCCAAGTAGCTGAGGAAACAAAGCCACAACTTCTAGTGGCCAATTCATCTGATTCACAGCAAACTCAATCTTCTCCTTCACCAACCTCAATCAATACATCAAGATGAAACAACAAAGACATACCCTTTTCTTAAGTAAGCTTTGGCCAATGCAGGATCCAACTCAATAGCTTTCTTTGTATCTGACACAGCTTCTGCTCATCAAGAACTTGTGACACTACCAAACTAGATTTCACACAGAAAGACATTATTTTGAAAATCAATATTCAAAAATCTAAACTTTACTCCGCCTTCAAGGAGAACTCAGAGAAGCAGAGCACAAGGAAGACAACTCAAACAAAAAAAGCAAAGACTTTCATCGGAGGAAATCAATCCCATAAACAAAAAACAAAACTTTACTCATTTATTTCTCATAATTCAGAGAAACTATCAAAACCCCTAATGCATCATTCAACACTCAGCAAAACAGAGCCAAACACACACACACACAATAAAAAAGTTGAGATTTTTAACGACAATGGAGGAAGAAGAAGAATCAAAACGAAGAGTGATTGACCAAATATTACCAGTGGTTAGAGCCTTAATCATGCCATTTCTACGACCCTTAAAATCCCTAAAAACCTCCCCCACCGTGTGTGGGTTGTACGCGGCACCACCACCGTCGCCACCTCCTCCGTCCATAATCTAACACACAGAAGAAATATATTTGACTTGCTCTGAAGAATTGGGGAGGAATCGTCGCCATCGAGTATTGTCCGAGAGATTTTGGAGAATGGTCGACGAGAGGGAGAGAGACACGGAGTGAGAAGAGAGAAAGAGATGAACGCTTTTTAGTCAACACGTGTCTCAAAAGACCGTCTCTTCTAACTCCTAATTAAGCGACGTTTCTTTCTATTTGACCTATTTTTCTTTTTTTTTAATTGATATTAATAAGAAGAGACGGGAGTTGCATACCCCGTTAATGATGCTCTAATAACTTAGCTTTTGTCTACTACACATGGAATCATATGTCTTTTCTAGATAGATGTCGTAACTATTCTTTCAAACTTATTGATTTTTTTCTCATGACGTTAGTTCATGATATAATAATTTTCTCATTTTTATTTTAAGTTTTAGAAGCAGAAAGTGAACATATGAAATTCATTTGTTTTAAAACATGCATCAATCCATAACTGATTGTACTTATTTTATCAATCAACATAAATTTGGAAGAAACCTAAGCCGGAATTTGATCTTCAATACCAACTTTTCAAACTCTAAAGGAATGCAAAAATTTTCTTTTAAGTTTGCTGCTGAAGACATTAACTTCATATAGTAGATAAATTAGAAATAATTAAATGATACAAGTAACAAAATCAAATTTATTTCAACAAGAGGTTCAGAATATCTGTATCAATTAGTTGTATACATGATTTTTTGAACTTTAGTTATATACATGATTGCTCTGAAATTTTGTGAAATATAGACAATTTAGTTAAAAGTAATGTTAGTAAAAAAATTTACTTAAAACTGGGAATTTTACTTTGAAAAACGGGGAATTTTACGTTAATATTTTACTTGTCTTTTTATCAAGACCAATCCCGATTGCATATATCTTCTATTTATTTTGTTGACTAAGGGGATGAATGGTTTTCTCATTACCACCCGCAAACGCAGTTTTTGCGGTTGATAACGGTTGTTGGCGTTTTGCAACGATCGCTAAAACCGATTCAAACCGCTCTAAACTTCATAAATTTAAAAGCTAGTTCCAGCTAGCGTTTGCGGTTGCGGGCAGTTGCGGGAAGATAAAAATTTTTTTTTTTCTAAAACAATATAAATACAAAAATAAAAATATTCAATAAAAAAATTAAAATTGGAATTATAAAAATACTAAAATATATATATTATATTTTAATTAATATTATAAAACTTTAAAATAAAAATATTTTCTATAATTTTTAAAATTTAAAAACTATACCTTTCTGAATATAATTTTTATACTCCCTCCATTTCAAAATAGATGATGTTTTGGAGAGTTTAAAATATTTCAAAATACTTGATGTTTTGATATTTTTATATTAGTTTTAGTTTTACAGAAAACTGTGTCACAAATGATGTTTTATAGTGGGTTTTGTGATTGGCTGAATTAGTTTTACTTTATATTTTTAATGTTATTTTTTAGAAAAAAGTGTATGTCTTAATTCTTGTGCATTCATCTAAAACATCAAGTATTTTGAAACAGAGGGAGTATTTATTATAATATTATTGTTTTTGATATTTTTATAATTATATAAAATGTAGATATTGTTAATTTATTATTTAACGGTTGCTACATTTGGTAGTTAACTAGTCATAAGTATCTGCAAATGCACTAATTTATAATCGCAGAACCAGTCGTACAAAAATCTCTTAGAACCGCTAGAAACCGCAACCATCCGCATCCGCTAACTTTCGCAACCGCAACCGCTGTGTTTGAACCAGTCAGGCCCTAAGTGAACTATAATCAGATCATGGTTTGATTTTATGTTAAATGTATGAGATAAAGAAGATTTTGGACCCAAAAAAAAAGATTTCAGAAATTGATAAATCAAAGTTGATAAAAGAGCGGTACTACCGTAGTCAAATTGAAGTATCATGATTCATGATACAATATTACAAATGAATATAACCAAAATAAGCTTTTAGCGAAAAGGGTTTTGAGTGGATATGTAAGTTGTTACTGTGCGACTAGTTTTTCTCATTTATCTTCATTTGAAACGACGAACAGAAAACGTCAAATGAGATATTATTGATGGTCGTCGAAATACTTTTCTGAAGCAAAGTAAAAAGGAACTTATATAAAGGAAAGAACCAATCAACCTTCGTTGTTTTTTATGCCATGGAGACCTACTAATTAGTTAATATTATTATTTTTTAATGAATGTAAAATTTTATTCAGTCAAACTTTTTTTTACATCAAATGCTTCCATTGTTGATTAGAGAATATAATCAATGAATTAAACGAAATAATCAATTCTTTTGAACTTCAAATCTGAGAGGAATCTTGCATTCTTGATCCAAACCACACACAACCCCTCCCCAAGATTTTCAATCGCCTTTTCCTTTAACTGGTAACAGTTTCAGGCGAATAGTTTTGTCCACACATTTGATCAGAACCTTCACATCCCTTGGCTGCTCTCCATGGCGTCGAGCATTCCATTCTCTCCATAACCTGTGTACCATAACTTGGAAAGTGTAACGAAGTTTTAACTAATTAATTAATATTAACGAATCCGGTTATCAAGAATAATTAGATGTAAGAAATGAACTGATCTAAGTTTACCAATCTTTTACATTTATTTGATGCTTTAGGGTAACCAAGTTGAAGTCACAAGTTTTAACTCCTGATTTTCATTTATTTATATGAATATTTACCATTCATCAAAGAAAACACACTCGAGCCCCAATTATGATGACTAGGTCCTTGTCCGCGCTACGCGCGGATAGTATTTTGTTTTTTTTCTTCATATTTTTGTACTATTATGTCAATTGTTTAGTTTTATAAAATGTTATGTTTTTATTGTAAATTTGGAATTAAAAATCTAGTTTTTGCTTACTGTAAAGTAAGTTAATTTTTTTGAATCTTACCACAATACATTATACATAAATAGAATATAGTTGGTCTTTATATTCTTATTTGGTGTAATATTGAAAATTTTGATGGTTTTTTTAAATTATATATATTAGGATTGATTTTCGTGACTATATTCTATAATTGTCTAAAAAAATTGTTTGTCCTATATAGACATCCACATAAATATGGACTTCTGATAAATTTGTTCATTGAGATATTTAGTTTCACTTTTAACTTTATTCTCTTTTTTGACATCCTCATGCTAGCTTGTGGGGCTAGCCAACTTGGTGCAAAAGGGTTTACAAAAGCTGATTGAGATGCGCGTGATCGGACACCTTTTGCTAGGCTATTCATACGTAATTTTAAAGCTCTAGGAATATAAGCAATAGAAAGTTCAGAAAATTCTTTAGATACAGCATGTATTTCGTTGAGCTCCGAGTCCAACACAGGCCAATCTTTCTCCTTTTGAATAAGCATAACCAGTTGTTCACAGTCGATTGAAAGACCATCTCTCTGTGTCTAAACTTCAGTATCACTTGCATTGCCCATAGCAAACCTTCAGCTTCCGCTTACAGTGGTGATTTGGTGCGTGTATATCGGTCCTTACTCCAAACAGCATTGGAAAGTCACCATCCATTAACACAAAGTCAAGTCAAGATATGTCTCTTTCATTTATCCAGGATGTCTAGCAGGAGCGTTTCTTTGCGAAAGAACAGTTGTGTCTGTTACCTCAACTCCCATGTCAATCTCCATAATCTTGTCTACACGTTGAGTTATCCTCCAACACTATGCTTCAATTTTATTCGCTAATGGGAAAAACATAATTACTACGACACTATTAATGATTGTTTTTTTTGTTAGACCGATACGGCAAACTTATGTTTTATTTAACAAAACTCTTATTTTAATTTTGTATTAAAGAATCAATTATATTTTATATTATCCATAATTTTAGTAAATTTACTTATTTGTCATGTTTTTATTAGGTTTTCGCTAAATCATTGATTTATTATTTATTTTTAGCTAAGTCACTAATTTATTAATTTAAAAATACCCTTAATTAATATTATATATATATATATATATTAAAATGAATTTTTTATTAGTAATATTAAATTTCTATTTTATATTAAAATTTAGTTAGTTTTTCTTATTTGTCATATTTTATTAGGTTTTAGACTTTTAGATAGGTTATTGATTTATTATTAATTTCTAACTGATTCGCTAATGTGTTAATTAAAAGAATACCCTTAATGAATTTTATATATAATTAAAAACGAATTTTATTTTAATCATATAAAATTTATATGTTATATTAATATTAAATAAATGATTTTAAAATAATATAATAAAATTATCAAAAAAATTTAAAATAAGATAATTCTTATTTATATTTTATAGCTATCTGAAAACAATAATTTTATTATAAAAGTTAAAAAGATACAAAAAATTATAATTAAATATTATTCAAGAAAAAAATATTTATATAAAGATATTTTCTAAACTATTTCTAAGATATGAGTGTTTTAAAAAATTTAACACGGGATGTTTAGAACACGGGATTATGCTTATGAGAGAGTGGCTCGGGAATGGGCTTCGAGATGGGTCGTCATGAGAGAAAGGTAAATGGGGGAGACGGCGATTAGGTTATTCAGAGGATGAGAAAGCTGTGTGCGCTTTGGCTTGAGTCTCAACAATACGTAGATTAGGGTTAATGGGCTGGGCTGGGATAAAGTGAATTATCAGATTGATGGGATTAATGGGCTGGGCTGGGTGAAAGTGAATTATCTGAGTTTGGCTTCACTTCGGCTGATGGCGCAAAACAAAAATACGGAGTCGGAGAATGAGTTAGCGCACAGGAAGCCCGATCGTGATTTTAATTTGAAGCCTAATCTGGCAGTGACGTGGCAATTTGATTGGCCCTGATTATTTTGAGCATGTGGCTAGCTTTAGGAAGCTTAAAAATAGTCCCTTTTATATAGTGGGATAGCGCAAATTCAAGTCAAGTCGGTGACAGGTCAGCAAAACCAAATCAAGCTCAACTTTTATCACCACCACATATATAAACAGATCACTTTGACTCTCGTTGGGAACTATATTCCAGCGGTTACCACATCAGCCGTAGAATAATTTGATAGCAAAAGAATAATTGAATTATACTTTTATCTTGCTTCAGCGAAGCTTTCATGAAGCTTGAAGGAAGAACAGTTTGCAACCTAAACTCATGTTCCCTCTCTCGAGTACGGAGTTTAAAATACCTGCAGGAGCCAAAAATATTAGCAAGCTAACTGCATCAACATGACCAAGAATATTGAAACCTTGGATAAATTTACATTTTGAAGCTTTTAAAAAAAATTCGCAGAACAAATTGCAGTCAAGAAGTGTGAGTGTGTTATGATATAAACACCAAACCGAGATACTTTGATAGAGATTGTAAACGAAAAGCACCAGAGGTTCGGTTACACTGAGAATCAAGCAATCAATCACGACAACTTGATATCAGAAAACGCCATTGAAGAGCCCAGCTCAACAACCCCAATGTTTTACAACAGAAGATGCATAAAACCGTAGAACAATATAACTATCGTATTTAAAGAAGATGAGATTAACAGCAAAGCCTCTGTCTCCAATCCAGTCTCTTCCTTCCCTTGCCACGTCATCATTAGTCAAAGAGTATTTACTTCCACTATCACTCTTCTCTTTCTTAAGCTCGCTGATACTATGGACGTATCAGAGTGATCCATCGTGAAATGTTCTGAGACCTCCCCACTGAAGAACAGCAGGGTCCTGAAACTAACCTATACATCTGTTACTAACAACTGAGTTACAGTTACTTTAATCTTTTGAGGCTACTTATCTGCTGCAATGCAAGACTTCTTGTGGATCCTTTTCGTTGGAAGGACTTCCCATATGAAACAATCTGCGAGAAGCTTTCAAGCAGTAGGCTGTTGTATCTGGAACTGCACATGTTCTTGCGAGCTTGCTCAAACAGAGCATGCTTGACAATCCTTGAGGGGCTCCTGTCTAGTTTTGGGCAACAAAACACTCCAAAACTGTATATAAGAGTTCAAACAAAATTGGTTTTCAGTTTGAGATTATAAAATCATGTTCATCGTCATCCAGCTAGCTCACCATGCATTCAGATTATTTGATTTCATCAAGAGAGTTTGACGGGCTTATCCATGAATTAGAATCAATATCATTACAAATACTCATATTTGGGTTTTTTTCTTCAGAGTCCACGGCATATAGCACTAAGATCCTAGATGAAAACTTTGTAGATAAAATCAAGCAAAATATATTCTAGCAACTCAAGGACAACCATAAGAAGTACTTAAACACTCATTTGAAAAAAAGCTCAAAGGAAGTGATCCAATCAGAGGTGAATGTCAATGTTGTAAATTTGGAAAATCTACTAATAAAAAATTGGAGAACTACCAACCTTGTGCAACTGATTGTAGCTGAGTCCATCTATGGCACTGGACCAAAACCAAGAATAGTAATGCTCATTCCAGTGTGATAAAGCCGACATCTTCTTACACTCATCTGTGTTCATCAACCAAATATAAAAAAAAAACAGAAGCAATCAGCATCCAAAGGAAAATTTAATAAATAGACACCTATCTATATGTTATGAGCTTACTTCTCTCTCCCATTTAACTCTTGAATCTCCTTTTCAATCAGCCGAATCAGAGTGTTGCATCTTCTAGCTAGTTCCTGACTCGTGCGGGATTTCACAAACCAGTTAAAACATGAAAAAGGAGGTCATCCCAGTTCCCACACCCAAGTTTTTTGCTCAGTCAGATCTGTTTAAACCAACAAAATTTACCCCAAAATCAAACGCCACAATAGTAAAAATGAAACAAAATAGTGAAAGTAAATGATGAAAACATAGACCATGAATTCGTCGCACTCTCCATTGTAAAGCTTCCCTTTGTTCTGGCCATATTGAATCTCACTTGCAGCCCAGGGTTTCTGCAGCGACTTAGCTTCTTTTTACATTTGTTGAAAATTATCGCCAAAGAGATTATAAGAAATTTCCGACTAATTGGACAAAATCACCAAATCCAATCGGAAATGCGCACAAAGCATTTATCTATCGTTGTATGATAAGAGGAAACTGGGATAACACCAATCATCGATATCTTCGCCGGATAAGGTCTCTTCAAATTAGAAATTTGTGGAATCCAATCAAACTGGATTGGAAATAGGGCTCTTCGCTGGGAGATGACGATGAGATAAACAGATAACTATATTGATAATGACGATGGTATAATTGTAACTCGGTTTAATTTTAAGTATATGGGTTATATATGAAAGTATGTTTTTACATTTAGTCCCAACTTGTAAAATAGGTCCCAAAAAAAATACGCCCCGGTAGAATTCAATTAGGATTCTATTTTAATAGAGTAGATTAGAAATTTGTGGAATCTAATCAAACTGGATTGGGAATAGGGCTCTTCGCTGGGAGATGACGATGAGATAAACAGATAACTATATTGATAATGACGATGGTATAATTGTAACTCGGTTTAATTTTAAGTATATGGGTTATATATGAAAGTATGTTTTTACATTTAGTCCCAACTTGTAAAATAGGTCCCAAAAAAAATACGCCCCGATAGAATTCAATTAGGATTCTATTTTAATAGAGTAGATTAGAAATTTGTGGAATCCAATCAAACTGGATTGGAAATAGGGCTCTTCGCTGGGAGATGACGATGAGATAAACAGATAACTATATTGATAATGACGATGGTATAATTGTAACTCGGTTTAATTTTAAGTATATGGGTTATATATGAAAGTATGTTTTTACATTTAGTCCCAACTTGTAAAATAGGTTCCAAAAAAAATACGCCCCGGTAGAATTCAATTAGTACTCTATTTTAATAGAGTAGATACATTTGATATAAACGGCACCGAAGTTTCAATACGTAGGGGTCATTATCATATATTCCATCCTCCTCCGTTAGATCAAAATTTTCTTACAAGATAACTTTTGAAATATAAATGAGCCATGTCCTCTTAAACATTATTGATCAAACCTCCAGAGTATTTTCCACCCAAAATTTTATAAAATGAATCAATGAATTTTGCTAGGTCTGGGGTTTTTGGACCTAATTAGTTTTTTTTTTGAAACAGACCTAATTAGGTATTTAGAAAACATTATTTGGGTTCGGATCGGTTTCTTTCGAATTTGGATGGTTTCGGGTCCATAATTCAAATACGTATAAAATATTTGTTATTTTTTTTGTACGTAACGGATATTGTTCCTTTCAGATATTTAAGACTCGAATAAAACTCGATAAACATAAAAATACTCGAAACACAAAAAAAATATCCAAAAATCTAAACAAATACCCAAAAATCTAAAAAATATTCAAAAGACCTAAAGTTTTACCCGAAATCTAACCCGAGGAACCAAACAATACCCGAAATTGTTTCTGAATACCCAAAAATATATATTTAAAATCCAAACTATAACCGGAAATTCAAACCAAAAACTCAAAAATATATGTATACCAAAAACATATCCAAAATACACAAATATTTCTAATATACACAAACATTTTGGGTACTTTGGCTCCCAAACAGGTTTTGGGTAGGTCTCAGGCGCGAACAGAGACCCACATTTCCAAATAAAATACGTATTTTTGTCTGGACATATGTGAACCAGTATTTTCGAGTTGATTTTGGTTTCATGGTCCATGTAAAATGTCCATGCGTAAGAGAGAATTACATAAGATTTATACAAAATTCAAAATAAAGTAATTCATAAATTATATAACTTTAAAAAAAAATTCATTTTTTATATAATTCGACTTTGTAACATAATAATGTAAAACAATCACAAAATACTAATTCATATTAAAATTGGTTATAACAAAAGAACTTGCGCTTTCAAGCGCGGATCAATATCTAGTTAATTTGTTACTTGGTCTACATTCTTTTACTCAGCTAAAAAAAAATTAAATGACATTTAATAAACCGATAGAAAATTATTTTGATGAGGTCCAATATAACAAATAGTTGAATAATCAACTAAAATTGATTAGCCAACTAAAATGCCTAACCCTAATCTAATACCAACTCTCGTTGTGTATCCGATGAATCAAACAAGCAATAAATAATATCCGATAATGTCCAACTACAATCCTAAACCAACTCTCGTTGTGAATGGATAACTAGTTCATCAGGATTTAGATTCAGCTTATTAATTACACTCTCGTGTCTCACGATAATCCTATGATTCTAGATTCGAGTTATCAGTCACACTCTCGTTTTATTCCAACTACTCTAGAAACTAGTATGATAATCAATCATGGTGTAGAATTCTGTAAACCCTAGAAATCCTATGATTAGCAATTTGACATTAAGAACATGAAATCTCTAAGAGACTCTTTGTAATTATAGGTTAAAACACGTCGGGACTCTTTGTAAATAAAGGAGACTTTTGGGTGAAACAGAAATTATTGGAAGTTAATTAAAACTCGTCGGATACTAATCAGCACGGGCATCGTTCAACACTCAAAGGGCGTCGCTCGACACTTGCTACAAACGTTAATCCTTGACAGCTTCTTCTTGCGCGTCAGACGGACCACTTTTCAGTAAAACAAGCATAGCTTTTGATATAGGATTCTGATTGACATTAAACATGTCTCTTATTAATCTAAATTTTTTTTGCTTTTTGGATCAATTTAATTATTTCATGGTGGTTCTGTAAATAGCTAGATGTTGAACTTCCTCCTCCAAAGCAGGCCCGGCTCACATGATATGCAACATAAGCAATGGCTTAGGGCACATGGGCTATGTTTTAGAAATTTAAATTACATATTTTCATTATTTTCATATTTTATATATTAGCTTAGGGTCTTAACCAAATTTTGTGATGTTTGGCACGGGCCTGCTCCAAGACTCCATCCCCATTCCCTTTGCTAGTGAAATGTAATGACAAAAGAATGTAATAACAACTGTAGCCATCTTCGGAACTATGCCTCTCTCTCTCACTTGGTTTTAAACCGGTTCTACTGTTGCATCCTACTGAGCTTGGTTGGTGTTGGCCATGTTCCTCGGAACCTTTGCTCTGCTATTTCCTACTAAATTTCTTACATTCAGAGACAAATCTTAGTATTCTTATGTCGGAGATTCATGTGGATGGACCGGTTTCCTTTCGCTGGTTCATCATATTTAATTGTGAATTGGTTTAGTTCGGTTTAGAAAATACATGTATATATATAATAGTTCGGTTTCGGGGAGAGCTCGGTCGCTACGTAGCGACCAAGCTTTGGTGAGAGCTCGGTCGCTACGTATCGACCGAGGTTCAGGGAGAGCTCGGTTGCTACGTAGCGACCGAGCCGTTTTTGTGCTTGGTCTCTACGTAGCGACCGAGCTTCGGTGAGAGCTTGGTCGCTACGTAGCGACCAACTTTTGCGCTGGTTGCTACGCGGCAACCTTGTTCGTGTCTTTCTTTGATTTTTCGTGAATGTGTTTTCTCTGCAAGATTGTTCGTAAAAATAAATCTTTTTCTAAGATTTATTTTTCGTAAAAACGTTCATGCCGATTTTTACGGACTTTCAGACATTGATTCCGTCGTGACCGATTTTGACCCCAACAAAATATCCACTTGTAGAGTACTCCTTCCACCAAGACGTATCGCGCGGATTGGGTCTTAATATTTTGGGCCGCCCATTTTTCCGCTGGGAGTTTCCCGTCGGCGATGTATGCGAGGATTGTTTTTGTCCAAGATTTGTCGAATCCATACTCGGATTGTTCTAAATTCTTCATTGGCTGAACATCGACTTTGTCTGGATCGCCGTCGGGTGCCTCGATTAAGTTTATTATGACGGGCGGCCCGGTGCTAGGGTGCTCTATGAATTCTACGGGAATCACTCTGCTCATACCTGGATCTGAACTAGATGCCAAGGCAGCTAGGGCGTCAGCCTGTGCGTTTTCGGCACAAGGAATCCGGGTTTGAGCAAATTGGTCAAAACTTTGAGCCAAGTTTTGAACGAGTTTTAAGTAAGCATCCATTTTCTCGTCCCTCGCTTCGAATTCCCCGCTGTATTAACTTGCAACTAGTTGGGAATCGCAGTACGCGTGAATATTACGTATTTTTAGGCCGTGAGCCAATCATAAACCTGTGATTAGGGCTTCATACTCGGCTTCGTTGTTCAAAGTGTGGAAAATCACTCCGAATGATTGTTCCAGTACTTCTCCTATTGGCGACGTGAGTCTGACTCCGACTCTGGAGCCTTGTTTGGAAGAGGATCCGTCGACGTGGAGGGTCCAAGTCGAATCGGGTTCCTGGTTAGTCGTGCACCCTGTAGGGAGTTCTACTAGGAAGTCGGCGAGCACCTGCGACTTCGCGTAAGATTTTGCTCGGTACTCGATATCGTACTCGCTCAGCTCGATTGCCCATTTTGCTAACCTTCTAGATTGACTGGGGCTATGCAGGATTGTCGTAGTGGGAACGATGTGAGTACTACGACTGTATGGGACTGAAAATACGGCCTTAGCTTTCGTGCTGACATTAAGACTGCAAGCGCGAGTTTCTCAATCATCGGATAACGTGTTTCTACATCGAGTAAAGTTTTGCTTACGTAAAAGATGGGTTTTTGTTCGCTACGTTCTTCTTGGATGAGGATGCCGCTTACAGCCGTGACCGACACCGCGATGTACAGGAACAGTGGTTGTCCTTCTACTGGTTTTGCGAGCACCGGGGGAGTGGCCAAGTAGTGTTTCAGCTGTTGGAAAGCCTTTTCGCACTCTTCGGTCCACCCGAATTTTTTATTTCCCTTCAAGGTGTCGTAGAAAGGAAAATAATTATCTCGGGGATACCATTTCGATCAGTGCGGTGATCTGTTTAGGGCTGGCCTTGATCCCGCAGAAGGTTACGAGGTACCCCAGGAATTCTCCAGATGCTACTGCGAACCGACACTTAGCGGTGTTAAGCTTCTTACTGTGCAGGTTCAGCCTTTCGAAGCACTCTTGGAGGTGAGTGATATGATCCCGCTCTTCGAGGGATTTGACGAGCATTTCATCAATGTACACCTCCATTGTCTTTCCGAGTTGTTCGGAGAACATACGGTTGACGAGTCGTTGATAAGTTGCGCCGGCATTCTTAAGACCGAACGGCATCACCCTATAGCAGTAGGTTCCGCGGTCGGTTATGAATCTGGTTTTTTCCTGGTCGTCGGGGTTCATCATGATCTGATTGTACCCGGAGAATGCGTCCATGAAGGATAAGAGTTTGTTCCCTGCTGTCGCTTCGACCAAGCGATCGATGTGTGGTAGTGGGAAGCTATCCTTTGGACATGCCTTATTGAGGTCCGTGAAATCGACGCATACTCGCCACTTTCCTTTTTTCTTTTTCACAACGACTGGGTTAGCGAGCCAGTCAGGATACCTAACTTCCGTTATGGATCCGACTTTGAGAAGTTTTTTGACTTTGTCATTGACCGCGCCAACACGCTCGGGTCCCAGCTTTCGTCTCTTTTGCTTGATAGGTTTGAAAGTCGGGTCGACGTTGAGCTCGTGGCACGTGATGTTGATATCGATCCCTGGCATTTCCTCTGCGGCCCATGCGAACGTGTTCAAGTTCTTTTTCAGACAAGCAATAAGCTCAATTTTCAGAGACTCGCTCAGGTTCGCGCCGATTTCGACACATCAGTCTGGGAATGCTTCGTCTAAGCATACCGAGACAACGGGCTCGCAGGTTGGTTTGCGCTTTCCCTCCAAGACTTCAGCTGCTCGTGATTGCCAAAAGACTTTGGTTTCGTCTTGTTCTGGGGCGTTGCCCATGGCGGATGATTTCTTTTCTTTTTAGGCGTTACCTCCGCTAAAGGGTTCTTTCGCTTTAATTCTGCGGCGAAGCATACTCTCGAGATTCTCCGATCTCCCCAGATGGTCTCAATTCCGCGAGGGGTTGGGAATTTGAGACACATGTGGTAAGTTGACGGGACTGCTTGCTTCGAATTCAGCCATTGAGTTCCTATGATCGCGTTATACGACGCAGGTCGATCGATGACCAAGAGCTCCACGATTTTTGTCATGCTGCCGGCTTTAACAGAGAGGTTGATTGTGCCGAGAGTCATGGTTGCCTCCCCCGAAAGTCCTACTACTGGATTCGGATCTTCCGCTCTTTTGGATGGGCAGATTCCCATTCTCTCGAGGGTGCTTTTGAAGATGATATCGGTCGAGCTTCTGGTGTCGACCAATATCCTTGCGATATCGATATTCTGGATTGTCAGCTCAACGATAAGGAGATCATTGAGAGGTTTGACCGGATCGGTCGTTGCTCTTTCCTTGAAGGAGATAGCATCGCTGCCTGTTCGATCAGACATACCGTGCCTCGGACATTTGTGGTGTTTTTTGAGTTAGATAATCCGATGCTGCCCCATTCTAGCGCCAAATTGTGAGAACCGAAATTCGTACTGTCGATTTTCCGTAAAATAAGGAAAGATAGAAAACCTAAATTTCTCAGAGGTCCCGGATTATCTGCGTAAAGACATGAAAAACGAAAAAGACAAAGTAAACAGAATACTGAAAGTAGATTGCACAGAGGCGTATTATTGATTGGTAAAAGAACAAGGTTACAAAATTCGCGAGACATAAGACAGACATGGTTTCGCTAGCTGAGTTTATCTTAGAAAAAGAACGAAAAGAGTCTAAGTAAAAATCCGGCCGCCAAAATCCTAAGTTTTTCTAAGCTAGCCGAGTTCTCCTAGGTCTCCAAAAATTCTCCTCTGCGTCCTCGGCT
Source organism: Brassica napus (assembly GCF_020379485.1). NCBI lineage: Eukaryota > Viridiplantae > Streptophyta > Magnoliopsida > Brassicales > Brassicaceae > Brassica > Brassica napus. Next base: position 8,554,490 of record NC_063451.1, on the reverse strand, counting down.
CTGGCTCCTCTTATATATGCCTCATAAGTCGATTTTCGCGGAAATATTCATTTTCTTTTCGATCTTCATCATTATCTTGGAAACTTTACATTTATCTTCCGATTTCGCGAGATTTATCTTCTGCTGCAAATAAAGATACGTCGTCATAGCATCGTTGGGCTTGGCTTTGTTTAAGAAATCATAAGTGGGCTCTTAGCCGCGTTCTAGGCCTCTTTGGGCCGTTTTTTTACTTAAGCATTTATTACGATTTCTTCAAAAGAAATTGATGCGACATCGACTTGTCGAAGAAGTTCATATTTCTCTTATAGTTAGACGAATATGGTGTCACGTTAACCTTCGTCTTTTATACGAAAACCATGAACTTTATTCGGGAATACGAGTTCTCACGGTTCTTATTATAAGGATCCAATGGCAACTCCGATCGATACGAAACAAGAGCGAGTTCGATACCGTCTTGGGAGAGGAGCATTGCGGACCGGATGAGAACAACACGATCGTCCCAGCTCGGCCATCAGCCATGGCCGAGCTGGTCGTGCGTTTGATCCGGCTCGGCGGATGGCCGAGCTGGTCCCATGTTCGGTCTAGCTCGGCTATCCGTCGAGCTGGACTATTTTTTTTGTTCCGGGGTTCATCTCTCTTTGACACTTATCCTCGAGAGATATTTCCGAGAGTGTGTCGAGAAGGTTTCCGCGAGTAAATATGATTTTAGACGTTGATTCCGAGATAACCATTTTTGACCCCAATAGTAGTTCTGATGGTATTTATTTATGTGAACGAAAATATGCATTAGAACTACTGAAGTTTGTGGATATGTTGGACTGTCGTCCTTCTTCGGTTCCCATGATTCCTAATCACAAACTTTCCAAGACAGAGGGTGAGCTTCTTGATACCCCTGAACGCTATCGAAGACTGGTTGGCCGGTTGATGTATTTGACCATCACACGTCCTGACATTACGTTTGCTGTTAACAAGCTTTGCCAGCACTCCTCTGCTCCGCGCTTACCTCATCTTCGTGCGGTATACAAAGTTCTTGAATACATTAAAGGAACTGTTGGTCATGGATTGTTTTACTCCGCTGAAGAGGACCTTACATTAAAGGAATTTGCGGATGCAGATTGGGCATCTTGTCAAGACAGTAGACGTTCAACGGCTGGTTTTACCATGTTCATGGTTCTTCCTTGATATCATGGAGATCTAAGAAGCAGAGGCTGAATACAGAGCTTTGGCTCTCGCTACTTGTGAGATGATGTGGTTATGTCAGTTACTTCGTGACTTACGCATCTATCGTCTACCTATCATGGTGATCTGTTCGGATAGTACAGCTGCTATATACATTGCCACTAATCATGTCTTTCACGAGCGGACTAAACACATTAAACTTGATTGCCATACAGTCCGGGAGAAGCTCGAGAAAGGCCTACTTCGTACTGTACATGTGCGTACAGCTGATCAGGTGTCTGATATCCTTACTAAACCTTTATTCCCTCATCAATTTCAGCATCTCATATCCAAAATGAGCTTGATCAACATACACAGCTCATCTTGAAAGGGACTATTGGAGATTCATGTAGATGGACTGGTTTCCTTTCACTAGTTCATCATATTTAATTGTAAATTGGTTTAGTTCAGTTTAGTACATACATGTATATATATATGATTGTAAAACTGACCGTTAACACTGAATGAAGATAACTTCATTTTCATAACAAACTCTCTCTCTTCTTATACAATATAATTGTATGAAACACATATATGTATGTAATGCATGTCTGAACATGAATAAAAACTAATATATAAAATTTGAAGCAATGTATCAAATATCAACCGATGGTTAGGAATTAGAAACTAAGAAAATTCAATAATACAAATCTGATCAAATCAAATCTTTAAACAATTTATTATTATTAGATAACACAGAATTCTGAAATCTATTTTAAAATTCTAAAACTTGCAGATTTGAATAAAAATTTTAAAATGATAAAATTAATAGCGGTAGATTTAATTTAGATTTTCAAATTTACTCTAAATTAGAATGCACAGAGCATCTCCATATTCTCTACCGTCAATCTACAAAATGGCAAAGTATACAATGCAAAGTATACAATATTATAGTTTCCTTTCCATTCCTTTCGAATCTGCCTGCACAAGTTAGAGCTATTTTCTTTTTAGTTCTTTCTACAACTATTTTTTAAGTACAGTAGAACCACACAAAAAAAAAAAAAAATTATATTTTCAATAAATTCCTTCTAGAAATTTCAGTCCCAAAACGACTGCTTTATATTAACAGAAAATGACAAAAGTACCCCTAAAATCCACAGGTTACTCTTCAGAAACTGTTTCATCTCCTCTCCTCAGTTCTTACTATTTTATCTACGACGCGAGTTCTGAACAACACTAAAACCAACTTACAAAACCTGAGATCGAAACAATGAAATGTTACAAAGGGTCAGCCATTCTCGCTACCGATTACTACCCTTTCCTCTACAAACGACCAGTCTTTTCTCCGTCCGCTTCGTTCCCATCTACCACTATCTCATACCCGGCCCGAACCCGATTCTTATCCACCCGGATCCAAGCCAGACTCACCCAAGACGATCCAGTTAAACAATCTGAGGATTTAAGCTTCTATGATCTCCTCGGCGTCACCGAATCCGTTACTCTCCTGGAAATCAAACAAGCGTATAAACAGCTTGCTCGTAAGTATCATCCCGATGTTTCGCCTCCGGATCAGGTCGGGGAATACACAGATCGGTTTATTAGGGTTCAAGAAGCTTACGAGACTCTCTCCGATCCTCGCCGGAGAGTTCTATACGACCGAGATTTATCAATGGGATTCTCATTTTCGTTCTCAGGTCGACGCAGGAATCGATACGATGAGGTATATTCATATGCACATCCTTCTTCGTCTGCTTTCTCCAGAATCTAACCGGTTTCCGGTTTTTTAATTTTGCTTATTTTCGTGATAAACCGAATTTTTTTTTATTTTTTGAATTGACACCAGTGTTTCGTTGTATGGTTTGGAAATTTAAGAGTACAATAATTTAATTATGTCACACTCTCATTTACTCCCAGCGATGTTGAGATTATTGATTAAGATCTTTCTGTTCATATGCGGACAAATACTGTTCAATATTATCCGCAAAATTTATCTACTCATTTTTTTTTTCAATACCTAAAATTTACCGAAAGATTCGAGAACCTTGTGTGTAACCTTGTCGCCAGAATTGACCACTTCCTTTGTATGGTCCAAATAAAAGACACATTTTTAATTTATTACATGAAAAATTGTTGCTTTTTATTGAAGTTAGGATTAGTTGATTCAACTGGAAAAGTATTATTAGAGATTACATAATCGAATGATGTTTAAAACTAAAGTAGCATTATATTATATGGTTTTGGATCTGTAGAAATTACAGGTCTTGGCTCCCAACCTCCTGACTTGAATATATAACTCAAAAGTTGGGATTAGTTTGAAAGCAGTGGACTAGAAAATGTTGACATTTCCAACGCTGAGACTCTGTTCCACTTGCTTCTCTTATTCGACACTATATGATTTTACTGATCTTTATAATTCAATTATTTGTTTTCAATCATTCTCCTATATGTTGAACTTGAACCAAACCATATGTACTCAATCCGGAACTGATTTGAGTTTTTTGGTGATTATTTATGAAAGCAGGAAGTTGTGGAAGAGAAGAGTGAGTGGAAGAAAAAATGGCAAACTCAGCTCTCAGGGCTAAAGAAAAGAAGCCATCAGAAAGAAAACAACTCAATATCTTGGGCTGCTAGAATGCGCCGTCAACAGCACATGTCTGAAGATTCTTCTTCATAACCCAAAACGCCAAATCTATTCGCCTCGTTAATGTATAGGTTATAAATTGTTGATGTAATATAGAAAGCATAGTATAATTATCCACGAATTTTATATATGTATATACACTTTGCTGTACCTATGTCAATCGGCAGGTATATCAAAAACCCTAATCACTAAAATAAGTTTCTTTTGTTTGTGCTTTTGAATTGTTAGCTTTGCTATGGAATGACCTGAATTTGAGTTCTGGCAGCATCAGTTTGCAATAGCAGTGTTAGTACGGCCAAGCGTGGTCCTGAGCACAGTGAACTGAAACATCGGCATATGACTTAAAAGATTTACATAGAAAGAGGTTCCTGAATTTGCGAATTTTTTTTTTTTAGAAACCCCTTACTAAATTGTTTTAGGCCTCTATCATCTCAGGGATGCCCCCAAGTACTCGGCAAACAAAACAATTTGGTTTTTTTTTGTAACAACTCAAAACAAAACAATTTGTTTGATATAAAAAAGAACAGTGTTGATGTTGGAGTTCTAGGCACGGTAAAAAATATAGCAGTAGTATTAGAAATGGTAAAAGATCTAGCAGCACAAAGTCATTCCAAACTTCCTAAACAAAACTGTATACTGATACATCGGTTTTCACCAAATAATGTATCACTAGTTTAAGATCCGCGCAATGGGATAAATATTATATATACAAATTATTTTATGTATTATATGTTGAAAAATGGCCTTCGATATAAACTAAATTTTTTTTTCTAAACATAGACTCCAGTGCCTAATTTGACATAAATGTTTCATTTAATGATAGCAAATTACTAGGTTACCCTCAATCTTAATTTAACCTAAATTATTAAATAATAAAAAAAAACATTTTGAAAACTTTTCGTAAGTTTTACCGTCGTTTCCAACGAAACTGTGCTGTCGTCTCCGTATCGCCGTCCGTCGTCTCCCCTCCGTATCGTCGTCCATCATTTTCTGCGTCTCCGCATCGGCCTCGATCCGTCGTCGTATGCGCCCTTGCATCGGCCTCGATCCGTCGTTGTGTGCGCCTCTGCATCGTCCTCGATCCGTCGTCGTCTCTGTATCTCAGTATCTCGTGTCTCCGATCTGATCAAGGTATCATCATTTCATGTTCATTATAAATTGATGATATGTTGTTGCGATTGGATTTTCTAGTTGTTTTGAAACTTAAGATTGGATTGTCATCATCTTCACCTTCTAGACTCACAAGTTTACTTAAATGTCTCTGCGATTGGATTTTCTACTTGTTTTGAAACTTAAGATTGGATTGTCGTCATTTTCACCTTCTAGACTCACAAGTTTACTTAAATGTCTCTGTGGTTGGTCTTTTTGAGATTTGCTTGTGATTTTTAACATATTTTCAAACTATGGCTGAAGTTTTTTGTTTTTGTGGACAATGGAGCTCAAAAGAATCTTTCCAGTGGGAGTTTAATGTTGATAAGAATAGGAATGCATCTTTTATTTACATAGAAGATCTTCAGTATAAAGATTTGATGAAGATGGTCTTCAAAGATTTTAGTTTTAAAGAGAAATAAATAAGTTTGAGTTATAGGATTTCGTTAGACTTGAAAAGTATTGTTAAGGTTTTCCCCCAATCTCCATAAGATATACTCGCCAGCTCAGAAGTTTCATCGGCAAGATTAGAGCATTTAATGGAATATGTCGGTTGTGTGTTAAGGTTTGTTGTTTTGTTTCAACTAAATTATTCAGGAAAATTTTCCTATTTATGTACTAAACCTTCCAAAACAACTTGATTTTTGCAAGTTATTACTGATTCATCTAGATGTACCAAGCAAACTACTGATATATTTGCTTTTCCTGTTTTGAATGATATCCCAGTTTTTGGTTCTACTGTACAGAGAAAAAAACAGGTACATTGTTTCTAATTTCTTTTTTTTTTCTTTGTGCATGTATGATTTTCTTCTTTCTTAGAGTATTCATGATATGCTTCCTGATCATGTACTAAATCTTCCAAACACAATGAATCCTGCAGGTTATTACTGATTCAGCTAGCTGCAACAAGAAAACTACTGATACATTTGCTTCTCATGCTCTTTTGAATGCTATTCCAGTTTTTAGTTCTAATGTGCAGAGAAAAAAATAGGTATATCGTTTCTATTTTTTTTTTTTTGTATGATTTTCTTCTTTCTTAGAGTATTCAGGATAGGCTTCCTGATCATGTACTGAACCTTACAAACAAATTGAATCCTGCAAGTTATTAGTGATTGAGCTAGTTGTAACAAGAAAACTACTGTTACATTTGTTTCTCCTGCTATATGATGAACTTTCATATTCATTTGTGTTCTAACTTTTTCATTTCAATGGTTTGTTGATGATTTACATTTTTATTGATCATTTTCTGGATGTTGTTTATTTAATGGTTACGTGATATGCACTGGCCACATATATATTTGCTTTTGGAAGCCTATCTTGAATAAGTTGGATGCTTTCCAACTTATGCAATATACAATTTAGTTTTAAATGCATTTTTCCTCCGAAATTCCAAATCACGATTTGAAATTTTCCCAAATATGCAGATATCAATCCTTTGTTTTTGATCTGATTTCCTTTTGTTAGTTTAAACTTCTTTGTTAGAAAGAAACACACTAATACTCAACAAAATTTACGGTTAAATACATTTTTTTTAGCTTCTACCAGATGATTCTCCCCAGCCTAGCGGCTAAACCATCTCTCTTACGAAACTGAAACACTTGCCTCATCCCGCGTTCGATTCCCTTTGGAATCAGATCGCTTTTATTTTTTTAATTGAATAAAAATTAATGGATTATATTCATTTGCTTACATCAACAAACAACTGAAACACACTTGGCCTAGTGGCAACACTTTATTCCCCCTTTTCCCAGAGATCTCGTGTTCGAATCCTGGTAGATGTATCTTTGTTCTTTTTTTTTCTCCAAAATTCCAAATCACAATTTGAAATTTTCCAAATATGAAGATATCAATCCTTAGTTGTTGATCTCATTTCATTTTTTTAAGTTAAACTTCTTTGTTAGAAAGAAACATACTTATATTCTACTATTTTAGAAACCCATCCAGAAATTCCAAAGTTCTTTCCAACGTTTATAATATAAAAGTTATGGTTAATAAAGAGAAAAAGGAAACCGAGGAGCATTACAAGTCGATTCTCCGCTTGGTCAAGGAACAAACGCAATCTGAATCTGAATGGAATGACGCTTCAAGCAAAGTAAAATATATTTCTTCGCAAATTGATTTGCTTGATGTCATTATCAAAGCTGAAAACTTTGACCTTGTTACTGAGTTGGAAAAACTAGCAGCATAGCGCATTGAAGCCGAATGAACTTGGCTAATGTCAAGGTTAAAGTAATTGACTGGCCAAAGCTTGAAAAGTTGGATGGATGATTAATCTGATGTTATCAACTTCCCTCTTATGTTTTAATACTAATATTTATGTATTATGAAACCCACATCATATTTTATGGTCACTTTTTCCTTAATGAATCAGAACATTTTTTAATTTTTGTATCAATCAGCAAGAGAATTGCTTATATTGATTTTAAAAGCTTACTCATTTTGAGATATCATACATTGGCTTAGTGGTCTTGTATCTTGGTAATCTCATTTTCATATTCGATTTTTGGAAACCCATCCTGAATATCACCAATGGTATCTTAGATAAGATATGTGAATAAAGAAGTTCACATTTCTTTACAAAACAAATATACACCGTAGCCTAGAAGCTAGCCCTCTACTCTTACACAACTCGTATCGCACATTAAACGCGCATTCGATTTCTTTTGGAAACAAATTCTTTTTCTGTTTTTAATTAAATATAAATATGTTGTTTATATTGATTTAATTATAACACTTGGAAAGTATAACACTCTTGGCGTAGTGGCTGCACACTAGGATTGAATTCCATTTACGAGAATTCTCGAGTTCAATCCTGGTACATTCACAATTAATTCATTTTTGAAGTAAAGGCTTATGCTTACTCTTTTATTTTCTGGAAACCCATCCTAAAAGTACCATAAGCTATCCTAGATAGGATTTGTGTTTTCCAATGATAACAAATTTTAACACTTTCTTGATAGAATTACTGACAATGCTTCAAGACATCCTAAATTTCTTTAATAACAACCAAAATGAAACAAATGTTGTCATCATTCATTACAACTTCTTACTTGTCCAAGTCAACATCAAAGTTCAAAAACATAGTCTTAGCATGGCAGGTATTGAATCTCCCATAGCGTTTCTGTCCTACGTAACCAAGCCAAAACAATTTTCAAATTTTCTAGTATCCGATTTTCTGAAAAGCTGTCCTGAAAGTTTGAAACAGCTTCCTGAAACTAAAAAAAAAAATCCCAAAAATTTTCACAAACAAACTCATCTCAGTCACACTCATGAACATTGAGATTGTGGATAAAATACCACACATAATCAATGGAATCAACATTGTCTAGAAAAGAACAGAATCAAAGATACATTACCTCAAAACCTTATGTTCCCAAAATTTAGCAGCCTTTGATTTGAGCTCCAACAACTTCCAAGGACCTTTCAAATGCTGGACAACAACGCAACAGAGCTTTGTATTTAGCAGAACAACTTCTCAGGTAATGGTGTTTCTCTTCAGCTACAAACAGTACCAAACTGTCTAACGAGTCACATTATACTTGCGAGTAACGAGAACAAGAAAAAGCTATAACTTTTATGTGTGTTCTTAACTAGGAAAAGCTATAACTTTAAGATGAACAAGAGAACTAAAACATCAACACACACAGGTTTAAAGCAATATCATATCTGACAATTTACACGTATTACACAATCAGACTAAAAAAAATCGAATCTGAGAGAAATAAAGCATTGGTCAAAAAAGAACTAGGAACATCAAAGATTCAGAATGCTTACCAAAAAGAAAGGTCACGAACTCATCTTCTTTCGTAAGCCCAGTTCTGTAAATGAAGCTTCCTGAGATTCCTTCTTTGTAATTTTGATTATCTCTTCTCTGTTTGATTTGGACAACAAAACAAACTCAAATCTATTATATAAAGAACAACAAATCGAAATCCCCAAATTTCAATTCGAAAACCCTAAGAAGGAAAAATTCCCAAATTTTCAATCAAAAACCCTGAATTCGATTTTGAAGAGGAATCATACCGAAATGGCATCGTTGGAGAATCAAATTTTTGTGCGCTTCGTCGGAGATGATGACAGTGTTTTACGCCGGAGATGATGGAACGAAATTGGAGTCGACATTTTGTGGTCTTCGCCACCGTGAGAGAGATCGAAGAGAAGAGATTCGCCGCCGTGAGAGAGGTCGAAGAGGAGAGGTTTCTGATTTTTTCGGTTATTTTATTTATGATAAAGCAAGGGTATTAAGGATATTTAGTCTATTAATAAATGTTATTTTTGTGACTTTTCCCTTCTAGTGCTATTTTTGAGACAAAAACAAAAAAAATGCTATTATGGAGAATTTCCCTTATATGTTTTTACATATTATGAAATAATAAATATATATTGAATAATTAAAAGTTCTGTAACTATTACATATACAATTAAATTGGTACGAATATATAAATAAATTTTATTAATCCATACAATAATTTTTTTATTGGATAGGATATAAAATTAAATTTAAATGATATTAACATATATAGTATATTTTAATATTAATGTCTATTAAATGATGTTTTCTACTCATATGGTTTTTTATAATTTATATCTTTTATATCAAAAACTTTAAATTATTGATAACAAAATTTTCATTGTGGGATCAATAATTTCATTAATTTATAATTTTTTGAAAATTAAGTTGTGAATGTTTGTTCAAAGATTTTATCAAAAAAAATTGTTCAAAGCAAATTTCAAAAGTAAAACATTTATGTATTTTATATGGTATATAGTTTAATTTAAAACGGTATATATATATGTATATTTTAATTTTAATAATTAATTAAATTAGAATTTTTACTTATATGATTTTGTAAGCCTTTGTATCTTGTCATAACAAAAATTTTAAACCATGGATCAAAAAATTTGAATGTGAGACTTTTAAACAGTTTTAATAATTTATAGTTATTTTTAAAAATTAAAAATATAACATATACAGAAAATTTTAAATTTTTATTATATGGTTAATGTGGTTGTTTAATTTATTTTAATAGTTTATGAGTCAAAACGTGTCGGTTATGAGTCAACATATGCATTGATTAAAAAGCAACAGATGAGTTAACGTATGTGTTGATTAAAGGCACCACTAGAGGCATTATATAAAGTGATCAAGTGCAATACGAGAAAGAAAGAGAAGAAGGAGAGAAGAGAGAAAATTACTGAGAATCAATTGGATTTAATCTTTTTCTTTCCTATAACAAGTTTCTGAAGGAAAACTCAAAGTAAAATTTGCTAGGGTCTTTGTACAGGTGTGTTGTACGGAGATCGATAGTTGTATCCTCAAGATAGACGCCTACGAAACTACACACACCATTGTAGGGGCGGAGTTCTGTCTTATGAGATTTCTCAGGCAAGCCTCTATCAAACCATAGTCAGTTAAGTTGTGAAAACAAAAAACATAATTATCTTGTAAATTTTTATAAGAGTTTATAAATTGAGTAAGATTTATAAAAGTTTATAAATTATGTACGAGTGTGAAGTAAAACAAACGTATTAGTATACGTAAAATTGATTTGCATCTGTACTTTGAATTAACAATCTAACACATAATTTTTTTCTTTGTTCTTTTTAAAGAAAGCAAGATGGATTAATCTACTGCAATTGTGAAAAGTCACATAGAGAAGCCTTTTGTTTTCCGAAGAGTGGATTTCTAAATATAGCTACAAAATATGTTGTTTTATCTCACGACACTGAATCTGGCACAGTGCTTGACTTCTGAAGGACCAGAGTTACCTGTATAAGGTTATATTTCTGATGAAATCGTTAAAACATAAGAGGCATGGACGCAAAACGAGTTTTTGTGCAAGAACTATATTCTTAACGCTTTGGGCGATTCTCTCTGTGATGTTTATCATATAATCCAAACTTCAAAACAGTTGTGGGAAGCATTTGAGAAGAAATACAAGTCTGAAGTTGCAAGCATTAAGACTCATTCGTGGGAAAGTTCTAAAACTTTAAGATGAGTGACACTGTTTCTGTGGTGAAACAAGTGGAATTTTTTTTTCAAATTATTGCTCATGAATTGAGGGATGAAAGTTTGGGGCTGAATGAAGCGTTTCTGGTTGCTTCTATTATTGAGAAATTGCCTTATTAGAAAGAAGCAATCCAAAGTGAAGTGGAATCCATTTTGAGTAACCATACATGGGAATTGGTTGATTTACCTCCTGGTAATAAACCAATTGGACATAAATGGATATTTACAAAGAAGCTTAAGCGAGACTAGTGGCAAAGGGATTTCGCCAAAAACAAGATCTCGACTTGGCTGTCAATATGACAATTGCTTTTTAATGGGGTGATAGCATTGGATTACATTAGATCAAAGGAAAACTTGGCTGATTGATATCACTCAAATTACCCTAAGAAGTGATTTATACTCTCTCAAATAAGAGGTCGAGTTGTAGTACTTAGGGATCGAATCCACAAGGAGCTAGGGAACCAGTTAGATCTAATAGTTATATGATTTAGCTAGGCTAATTGGTTTAAAGTAGTAAATAAAGATAGCAAAGCAGTAAACAACTTGAACAAGACAATTGTTCAGCTTGGCAGAGAGTTGTTTGATGGAAGGATGGTTGCTAGATCTAAGGTTTCTATTCAGGTAATCAGGATTATAATGATATAGAGGCTAATTGTTGCTTGCAAGATATTATAGAACTCAACTAGGAGTACAAATCTAACAACTTCCGTTGTATAGACAGTCTAATATTCAGATCTTGGATCTCAACTCTCATTTATTGATCACAAGAAATTGTCGATAGATTACTCTATAGGAATATCGATCAATACACCTTTCACAATATCGATCGATTAATCTATTGGATCATCGATCGATATCGCTTCTAGCAAGCTTTACGATCGGGTTGAATATGTGTTCACTAGGGTTCCTAAATCAACTCTCGTATGTTTCTAGCAATCATAGCTCAATAGAATTCAGTTCAGAGGAAAGACCAAGCGTTCGCAATTGTGCCTAATGATTCTAAGATCAGGGTTCTAGTTCATGACTCTAGAACACAAGCAGTAAGAACAATCCTATGATGAATATCACAACTTAGCAATTCTATATTTTGGGCTAATCCTTCATAACCTATCTGAACCCTAAACCTAACAGGTGGATCTATTCAGACATGAATTTTGTCACAGAAATCATAGATGAATAGATGAAAATCATAAATAATATAAAACCAAAACCAATGTAGTTCCAGGAGGACTCTGATGGAGTTCCTCCCTTCTCTCCTCACTAAGAACAAGAATCAAAGAAAGCTTAAAGAGCGTTTAGAAATAACATAAATAGGGTTTTAGGTCGTCCAAGGGCATTCTGGTAATTTGTGGTTACTTCTGGGCTTCAGTCGGTCATAAAATATGCTCGGCCCACATTCTGGCATCCATGTCGATCGTTGTCAAGAGTTCTTCATCGATCGACATACGTTTCTCTTCTCGACAGCTTCCTCTCGCGAGGCAGACTGACCACTCTTCAGTAAAACGGGCATAACTTCTGCTACAGGATACTGATTGACCTCAAACCGGCGCATTGGAAAGCTAACTCAAAGCTCTATCTTGTGTCAAAATATGGGTTCAATCTAACGGTGGGAAGGTCTCCATCCATAGCTAGACATCTGACGCGCCTGTGCAGTTCTGCACCTCAAAAGGCTACAAAATCACCATATTTCTCCAGAACGTACCTGAGCCTGTAAATACTCTAAATATACTCTATATAGTAGTAAATATATATTAAAACATTTATAGACCATTGCTAAAAGTGGGTAAAATCCATGGTCTATCACTGATGCTTTGACTAAAGAGCAAGTCGTATTCACTTCGAGGGGAATGGGTCTCAAGCCAACACAATGAGTCATTACTTGATGGAAACCTAACCTAGCAACATTGGAGATCCCATGGTCTAGTTTAAATAGAAAAACTAGTTGAGGAAGACTCAAGATGTTTTACACATTTTCTCATTCCTATGATATAATAATGTGTATCCATTGATGATTAAGGTTTGAATAATTTATTCTTAATAATATTAGTATCTTTTGTAGAAGAGAGATAGAATGGACTATCTTTAACTAACATTACCTATACGGGAATGGTGTCAGGTCGCACTTGAGAATTGATATGGCTAAATTCTCTAGAGCTCTCATGAAGTCAGGATATGTTCATGACCAAAATGAACACAACCGTATAAACTAGATGAGATATGTGTTTCACTTATTGTATAGGTTTACTATAAAATGTGGTTAATTCAAGACTATAGTTCATTACCCCACAAAGTAAATTCGATAAGTTGTTACTAGGAAAGGTTTAAGTCCAAAAGACACCTTTTCCGATGCATATTGATTCTACTTTCTCAGAAATATTTGAACATATTTTTTATTCAAATGTGGGGTATTGTTGAGTTTGAATAGAAAATGTGGGGTATTGTTGGACTTTAATTAATTAAAGGAATCAATGTTTCAGACAAAACGTGTCGGTTATGAGTCAACATATGTGTTGATTAAAAAGCAACGCTTGAGTTAACATATGCGTTGATTAAAGGCACCACTTCAGTCATTATATGAAGTGATCAAGTGCAATACGAGAAAGGAAGAGAAGAAGGAGAGAAGAGAGAAGATTACTGAGAATCAATTGGATTTAATCTTCTTCTTTCCCATAACAAGTTTCTGAAGAAAAAATCAAAATAAAGTTTGCTAGGATTTCGGTACGGGTGTATTGTACGGAGATCGATAGTTGTATCCTCAAGATAGATGCCTAAGAAACTACACACCGTTGTAGAGGCGAAATTATGTCTTAGGAGATTGCTCAAACAAGCCTCTATCAAACTACATCGGTTAAGTTGTGAGAAAAAAAAACATAATTATCTCGTAACTTTTTATAAGAGTTTATAAATCAAGTATGATTTATAAAAGTTTATAAGTTATGTACAAGTGTGAAGTAAAACAAATATATTGTAAGATTGATTTGCCTCTGTACTTTGGAATAACAAATAGAAAACATCATCTCGCTCTCAAACCAAAAATGAAGGCCAAACTTTTAGCTTTCCACAAAGTCAAATAACTAAGAATTCTCTATATCGAAAACGACAAAGCTTACCCTATGAGCTGTCTGCATTCAACTGCCCAAGTAAAACCCATTATCCTTTTATCCCTTGTAATTTTCCTCTATCTACTGTTGTGAAGCAAAACTTCACCACAATCGTTTCTAAGCCCCCACTACCAACACTTTTATGTATTTTGTCCCAACTAACCCCGACATTGCATTTGACCCAATTTAGATGAGGTTTGGCCTATTTAGATGAGGTTTTATTTAGAAAGAAATCTTACATTTTCTTCTCTTTGAACTTTGAAAATAATTCTGGTTCCTACAAACTCGATGTCTTCAAAAAGAAATTTGCTTTTATTTTTCCGGATAAACCATAAAATTCATGGGTACATCCTTCTGATCTCGTTTGGAACATTTACGTTCTTAACCATTTGTAACTTGTAATGCATATTAATATATTGTGAAAACTATGCTCCAAATATTGGAAAAGGACAAAAGAATAGGACATGAATTTTGGTAAAATAGGATCAACACATCAGATGTCACAATCATCAATTTTTCTGAAGTGAATAAAAACATCAACTAATTTTGCCGGTGTGGATGTCACGTGTACAATGACTTTTGATATTTTTTATAAGGAAAAAATAATTAAAACTAATTAAAAAATAAAAATATAAACAAAAATAGTCTTTATTGTCGACAACATACACAGACTCAACTAACATTCTGCAAACCACACCGGTAACTTTGCATCCATATGAACGACAAATGACGATTGCTGCCTAGCACTCCGTGCAAGACTGTCCGCCCTTGTATTAAGCGTCCGAGGTATATGAATGAGCTCTGAGTGATTGAATTTTTCCTTTAGAATCTTGATATCTTCCAAATAACTTGCAAATGTCGGCTATTCTTCTGGTTCTAAAACCATCTTCACCAATTGAGCACATTCCGTTGCAAACGTAACCTGATACTGACTTAAGTTCTTTGTGTTTTCCATTGCCCAGATAAGGGCCTCGACTTTCGAGTGAAGTGGTGTTAAACTTGCCCTTGTGTTTCTTGCTCCCATTAATCCTGCAAAACCTTCAAAAGTACTATACCATCCTTGTCCGGAAAGAATATTATTCTCCTTCCATGACCCATCCGTGAAACACCATCTCCCTTGTATGTTAGGTAAGACTTGTAACTCCACCTCCCTAGTTTGTATAACCCTCTCAGTTATCGATGCTTGGGCTCTCCAAATCAACGATTCAGTTTCTGCCAACTTTAAAGAATCTCTTGGATCAATATTTATGTTGCTAAAAACCTTGTTATTCCTGGCCTAGGGTTGGTGAACCTAGAGGTTCACCAACCAATAGGATTGTGTTATTTCATATTCGATATCTTCTAAAAAAAGAAACAAAATATTGTCAAATTATATTATGTTTTTAAAACTAAAAGGTAAAAAGAAATAAATAAAAAATAGTAGTAATTACAAAAAAAAAATATTTTTAATGTCGCCAGCAAAACACTAAACCCTAAATCCTAATCCATAAGCCCTAAATCCTAAACCATTGGGTAAACCCTAAACCCTTGGATAAATCATAAAATCTAAATCAAAATCACTAAACACTAAAACACTAAAGGGTTTAGGGTTTAGGATTTAGGGTTTAAGGTTTAGTGTTTTAGTGTTTAGTGTTTTTATTTAGAGTTTAAGATTTATCCAATGGTTTAGGGTTTACACAAGGGTTTAGGGTTTAAGATTTATGGTTTAGGATTTAGGGTTTAGTGTTTTGCTGACGATGATAAAAAAATATATTTTTTTAATTTTTTTCTGTAACTACTATTTTTTTACTTTTTTATTTTAAAAACTTATTGGTTGGTGAACCTACAGGTTCACCATAGGGGTGAACCCAAGAATAACTTTTCCAAATATACTATAAAATCCAAGCAAAATGGTGGTCTTCCATATGTGGAACTACCCTCCAGTACAAAAATAGTCATTCCTAAAGAATGAAATTTAAAACCCAAAAATCGTTTTATAAAATAAAACTTTAAACAAAATGTAATCATTTTATACTTTAATTATTTTTAGTCAAATTAAACAAAAAAAAATGAAATGAATAATCTTCGTCTTATATAAGAGTTATATACTCATTATACAAGTGGCATCCACTTAATAAAATTAACTGATATTTCATTTATGTCAGCAAAATTAAATGACATCCACAAGTAAAATTAACTGATATTTGGTATGAACCAGATTGTGGATGGCTCATAACCAAGAGATTATACCATCAGCGGCCCAAGAAATAGAGAGTCGGCCAGCTTTTACTTTTCCTTATGTCTTTATGTTTTCCTTTTTCTTAGTTGGATTATGATTATCATTCTTTCCATTTATCTATGACGGTGTAATCTCTTATATAAGAAACATTTATGTTATGAATAAAGATAGACTTTTCTATTACTTTCACAACACGTTATCAGCATGATTGATCTCTAAAATCCTAAGCTAAAATATCGACCATAAACCCTAAATCTCTCTCCATTGCTAAAACCCTAATCTCTATCGATCACCTCTCTTTGATCATGACCCTGATCTGTATTCGACCACTGATCTCAACAAAATCGATCTGTGGACTGATCTCTGCAAGTTTCAGTACGCCTCAACTATTCCAGATTGTACGATCAGTCTGTTCCAGTCCGTGATCTAACTGTTCCAGATCTACGAGTTCTTTGACTGCAAGTACCAGCTCGCGTACCAACGATCCCGATCAGCTCAACCTAAGCTAACTCGCGGACTGCAAAGAAATAATTTGGACCAGTCCGCGTAAGGTTTCAGTTTGTACCAGTCCACGTAAGCTCATTCTCTTTGTAGTCCATTCAACCCATCAAAGGTTTAAGGTATACCTAAACTCTAAGAACCCAGAATCGAATGAACTAATGTTCAAAGTGAAACCCTAAAATCTGTAAACCCTAAATTACGTGTGCATGGATTGTTTTATTTGATTGATTGAATGTTTCTTTGAGGTTTAAATCCGTGTGAGTTAGGATTGATAGTTTTTAATAACCTGAATGAATTATTTGAGATTTAATATTGCATGTTAGAATCTGTTATAATATAAACCCTAATTCGAATTGATAAACCCTAAAATAGAATCTGTGTATTGCATAATCCGAATTGAATGTTTTTGAGGTTTCATATTATACTAGGTTGATAGTTTCATGATATAATCAACTGTTCTGAGGTTTAAGATTATTTGCTAGAAGCTGATTGATTGATAAAACCCTAATTTCGAATAGAAACCCTAAACCCTAATTTGCGTATTCCTAAAATCAGATTGCTTGATTCCATCTTGCTAATATCAGCCTTGAAACTGATAAATATCATCCTTGAAATTGATTAATAAAATTGATAGAATCAGCCTTGAAACTAATTGTTTTGGTTTTTCATGTTTGAAACCCTATTTTTGGATCGAAACCCTAAATTGTGTAATGCTTGAATCCGTTTGATTATTTTTGATTATTGATCCAATTGCTAGACTTGATAAAACCTAATTGAATCTGATTGTTAGTCTAGGTAAATCTCATACCTGAAACTGATTGATTAATTGCTAAACCTTGATTGAATGTTTTAATATTACCCTTGCACATATAGAATCCGATTGCTAAGAATGAATGCATCATATCTACTTGGCCGTGTGGCCAGTTTGCATCATATATCATCCTGACCAACATGTTTATGTTAGGCGAATGATCTAATTATTATTACCTTTGCATGATCTGATTGTTTTAAATTGAGGTTCCATAATTCCACTCCTGTACATATAGAATCAGTATGCTAGGTTATAATTCCATTATAACCATATTGCCACATGAAAACATATAGAAATTGCTTGTTTGGTCGATACCCTTGCTTGATAAATCTGTGTGACTTATTATGCATCATATATCACTTTGGCCGTGTGGCCTTATTGCATTATATCGCCTTTGGCCGTGTGGCTTGTTTGCTTATTAGAAATGTATTGACTTGATAGCATGTCTTGTTTATGACCGTATGTTAAATATTTTATGAGATCTAAAATTGATTGATATATGATTTGAGATGTCGAAAATCAACTTGGATTTTGCTGCCTTAAATCTCTCAGGAGATAATTATTTGAAATGGGCATTGGATACTGAGTTTATCCTAAAGTCAAATGACTTGGTGAATGAATCACAAAAGGCGATAATGCCAAATGAGAAAGATTGATACAAGACAATATTAATTATTAGCTATCATCTTATTAAGAGTCTCAAAGATCAGTATCTGACTATAGAGAATCCTCTAGACCTTTGGACAGATAAAAAAATCGAGATATGATCACCAAAGAACGGTGTTATTACGAAAGGCCTTATTTGATTGGAGGAATCCCAGAATCCAGGACTATAAGTCCGTGGATGAGTCTATTGCAAGCTGGGCAAAATAATGGATTACTGATGAGAAACAGTGAATTGAGACCTCCTGGATTAACCCCATTACCTGATATCAACAAGGCCGCAGAAAAAAAAAAGGTAACTACGTCCAGAATGATAGACCACACGGCCATGGCCGTGGAGGGTGGAAAGGATGTGGCCATGGCCACTATAACACATTTGGCCGTGGGAATCACTATGGCAGAGACCGTGGGTATCAACCCAATTTGAGCCATGGTCAAGGCAGTGGCCGTGGTATGTCCTTTAAACCACAAAGCTCGACCAAATCAGTGTGCCATAGATGTGGAATGGGGAACCATTGGGCTAAGATATGAAGGACTCCCAAAGAGAGTCTGAAAGGGAAGAATCCTGAAACCCACTTGGTCTATAAAGATGGTGAAAATAATTTCGAACATGATCAAGATGATCTTATGGAATATGAGACTTATTATTGCTTAAAAGAATCAAGTTGATAATCTGATTTCGACATCAAACTTGTGTGATTGCTTTGCTTGTATGCTTTCTTTGATTTTTATCTCTTTGAATTTATTTCTATTACATTGTTTGCTTAGATTAAATGAATGAATGATTTTTCTATATGAGTACACTGAAAAACGCCAAAATAAGTATTAAAACAGGTATCGCCAATCTGAAAGAAGACTATGGCTAGACTAATATATTATTGCCTAAGGGTATGCATCTAGAAAGCAGTGATGCTTTATATTCACCCAGCTCTAAGAGCAAGAGCAGCCTATTAAGTTTCAAAGATATAAGACTGAATGGTTTCCATATTGAAACAATGGGCGAAGGAAACAAAGAGTTCCTTCAGATATATGTATAAAATCGCCCAAGGCCATAATAAGTCATAAAGACTATACATGCATTCTCTACTGACCTAGACTATGCATAGATCAGTATGATAGAGACTAAAAGTCTGCGAAAATATACACTTTATGGATTGGCCATCCCGGTCCAAACATGATACAAAAATTGATATTCAAAAGGCACACATTAAAAGATAAGAAGAGTTATCCCAAAGAATCTCACGTGTGTAGCATGTACACAAGGGAAAATCATTAGGCCATCACCAGTAAAACGGCTACGAGCCCCTTTTTCATAATAAAGACTATATGTCTAGATAATACTGGTGAATACATGTCTCAAGCGTTTAAATGATTATGGTATGTCCATGGAGGTAAGTGTGGATAAATCTGTGATACATGTTCATACCAAGAACGGCTTGGTCGAAATCTTTTAAAACGCAAATAGCTGATTGATAGACCATAACTTATGAGGTCCAAACTCTCATTCACAGCTTGGGCCACACGAAATTTACATGCACCTAAGTTAATACGCATCAGACCATTTAGTGAGCATAGATATCCCCTATCACAATTATTAACGGGTGAAGAGCCATACATACCCCATCATAAGATATTTGGATGTGTTGTCTATATACTAATTGCTCCACCACAGAGAACTAAGATGGGACCTCAAAAGGAGGATGGGAATATATGTTGGATATGATTCTCCAACAATAATAAAGTATTTTGAGCCAACTATGGGTGATTATATTTGAGGCCAGGTACACAGATTATTTTAAGACCAGAGGAGAAAAATAATAAAGCTGGTAAAAGAATGGTAAAAGAAATAGAATGGAATCAACCATCAATGTCTTGGCAAGATTCTCGGACTAAAGAATGTGAAATAGACGTCCAAAGATTATACATTTACAAATCTAGCTAATCAAATGCCAGACACATTTGCTGACCCGAAAAAGAATGACTAAGTCATATATAAACCAGCTTGTAATGCACCAACGAATTTGATGTCCAAGAAGAGACACAGTCAAGTTTCTACAGAGTCTAGACAACGTATGAAACGTGGTAGACCAATAGGTTCCAAAAGATAAGAATCCTCGGAAACAAAAGAAATGTGCAGAGAATGATAATCAAAATCCAAATCCGAGGTTACTAAGAAAACAATCCCAGACATGGAGATAAGGCCGGCCGGCTCTAAGGTACAGGTACCAAACAATGTAGCTTGGGACGCCAAGCTGCAAAGTATTAAAGGTCCTGATAATAATGAATCTTAATCGATTATATCATGTCTGGAACATAATGGAACCAATAAGAAATGTCGACATAAGATTATTTATTTGCATACAAGGTAGCACTTGAATTTATGAATATAAGCGAGGATCATGAACCCACGTCAATATAAGAGTGCGCACTCGTAGAACAAATTGGATTGAATGGAAACATGAGGTTAAATAGTTTAAAGAAGAAAGACATATTTGGCCATATGATTAAGACGACATATGATGTTAAAAACAGTGGATAGAAATCGTGAGATATAAAGCTGATGTTGCACAAGGATTCTCACAAAGACCAGTAATAGATTATGAGGAGCCATACTCCCATGTGGTGGATGCAACTACTTTTAGATTTCTCATAAGTCTGGCTATATAAGAGAGAAAATTAGACTTGCAGCAAATTGATGTAGTGACTGCATATTTATATGGTCCACTGGATAATGAAAGTACTAGAGGGTATTGAGCTGAAAGAACAACAAGTTCTCGAGAACAATATTGATAATCATCAAAGTATATGATCTGAATATCCTAGGAACATCTGGATACAATTTCTCAAACAGTTGAATATCTCAAGAAAGAGTTTGAGATGAAAGATCTTGGAAAACAAAGTTTTGTTTGAGATTACAGCTGGAGTACATTAACAATGAAATCCTTGTGCATCAAATAGTATATACAAAAAAGGGTACTCAAGAGATTTTATATGGACCCATCTCACTCATTATCTAGTACATGGGCGTGAGATCACTTGTTTTGGACACTGATCCATTCAGTCCAAAGGTGGACGATAAAGAAGTCCATTTAGTCCTGAGATGGACGATGCAGAAGTCTTGTTTTAAATACTGATTTGTTTGGTCCATAAGAAGGACGATGAAGAAGCCTTTGATTTTGGTTTATTTTATACTAACCAGCCCAAAGAGGGGTTATTTGGTTTTGTTGATTTTTTTTTCAGACAGGTTATGTTTTACACATGGTGGTACACGCATATCACAACAACATCATCCAAGATTTTGTGTGTGTATGTTCGATCAGATTGTGGCATGGCCGATGGTAAAGAAGAACCAACTATCATGTTCGAGGACGAAGCATATTCTGCCCAAGATCTTCATCACCCACGGATTGCAGAAAATTGAAGAGGTCCAAGGGACCTTCAGTAATGTCCAAATCAGGGGGAGTAATGTGTGTTGTACTCTTTTTCCTTCACCATGGTTTTGTCCCAATTGGGTTTTCCTGGTCAGGTTTTAATGAGGCAACATTAAAGCACATTACAAGCTCTAAATGGTTATGGCATCCAAGCAGGAGTGTTATGAACCAGATTGTGGATGGTTCATAACCAAGAGATTATACCATCAGCGGTCCAAGAAAGAAAGAGTCAGCCAGCTTTTACTTTTCCTTATGTCTTTATGTTTTCATTTTTCTTAGTTGGATTATGATTATCATTCTTTCCATTTATCTTTGACGGTGTAATCTCCTATATAAGGAACCTTTATGTTATGAATAAATATAGACTTTTCCATTACTTTCACAACAATATTTTATTTATGTCAGTAAAATTAGATGACGTTGACGTGGTGATTGTAGTATGATTTTGCTAAAACATTAAATAAGATGTATGATATTAAACGTACGGCAATACTCTGGATATTTTAATCAGTTTCCCACTAACTGTCATAGCTTTCTTGTCAATGATTTTTTTTAAATGTCTTGCTCGAACCTCAAACAAACACTCGTGTTGTAAGCTCCTTCACAACCAAGACTGGTTACAAAAAAAAAACAAAAAAAGTTAGAGAGTTTATTTGTGTAATAGCCATATTTTGAAGATGAATTAGGTGAATGACAATGAATTTGACATAATTGAATATTAGGTATTCAGGTCATAAATCATCCGGTTTTACGCTTTTACGTAACATGTTTCGGTTGTAAGTAAGAGAATAGGTGATGTTGTTCTTTGTGGTGCAGATCAAACCAAAACTATTATATATGAACGAAGAGGAAATAGCCTATCAAAGAACGTTTTTTACCGTAGACAGTGAAACGAATGATGTAAAATATGAACATGTTTGGAATAAATGGTTTACTCCATTTACCAACCCTGTAAATCCATCTGCAGAGAACAAACATTGAAGAAAGTGAAATAATAAAAGGCTTAAATGTTTTATTCCATATCAAATAAATAGTATAAGACACCATCACTATCTCAACCTCTGAAATCTAAATACTAAATCTTATAACAATCCATTCAAACCCCTAAATACTAAATCCTACACTACAAGAAAGCACGCCTGTTGCAAGGGAAATTTGCGAGGGGAAACTTTCCTCGCAAATTCGCAACGGAGCCGCAAGGGCATTGCGACGAAAATAATTTTCCTCGCAAAACGCTCGCAAATTTGCATCAAAATAGTTTCCTCGCAAAATTGCAACCAATTTGCGAGACTTTTCCGCAAACTCACGCAAACCCGTCGCAAATTTGCGATAGAAGCTATCGTCGCAAGTCCGTTACAAATTTGCAAGGAATTTGCGTGAGAATTGCAATACCATATATGTTCGTTGCAATTCCGTCGTAAAAAAACAGATAGGTTGGTGAACACATTTTTTGTTTCGTGTAACTAATCTCGAAAAAAAAATGTATAAGTTGGTGATACACGTTTTTTCTAAGTGTAACTAATATTTGCAAGGGACAAATCTCTCTCGCTAATCCCTTGCAAAGGGGAAAGGCATTGCAATTCCGTTGCAATTTCCGTCGCAACTCCCTTGCAAGTGTCTTGCAAATATTTTTCAGATGTCTATATATAGCATCTGTGAGAAGTGAGCGACCATTGGAAAAAAAAAACGAAAGAAAAAAGAAAAAAACGAAAGAAAAAAGAAAAAAACGAAAGAAAAAAGAAAAAAAAGTTGAGATAAATATATTTGCCGTGTGTTGTGAGTAAGAAAAAAATAAAAAGTTGAGAGAAAAATGGCGTCCGGACATGAAATATACGCGCTACGGGCATGGATGTACAATCATAAGGATCCGGAGACTGGTGAAGTAACGAAAGAGTATCGTGCTGGACTACGAGGATTTTTACAACAGGCAACTAATCAACCATTCGCAAGGGAGCATGGTAAAATCTTTTGTCCCTGTAGAAAATGCAAGAACGAGCCATATTTAGAAATAGATACTGTGAAGAGGCATTTATATAATAGAGGATTTAGACCAAATTACTACATATGGTTTTTGCATGGGGAAGGTGCATCAAGTAGTAGTACGGGTCAGGGATTTGAACTGCCAAATTATAATGCAGATTATGTTCCTCGTGAGCCAAATATGTTTGGAAATAATGCGGGTGATGGGTATGAGCAAAATATGTTTGGAAATAATGCGGGAGATGGGTATGAGCAAAATATGTTTGGAAACAATGCGGGGGATGGGTATGAGCAACAGGGAAATAGGTATCATGATATGGTTACAGATGCATTGCATGAAGCTGCTATTCCTGATAGTAGTAGGGAAGAACCTAACATAGACGCACAACGATTTTATAATATGTTAGACGCTGCCAATGAACCCATCTACGAAGGATGTAGAGAAGGGCTTTCTAGATTATCACTAGCATCTAGGATGATGACTATTAAAAGTGATCATAATCTAAATGAGAAGTGCATGGATTCGTGGGCTCAACTCATTAATGAGTATTTACCAGAAGGTAATCTTGCTGCTGATAATTTCTATGAAATTCAGAAGCTAGTTGCCGGTCTTGGTCTACCATCTGAAATGATTGATGTATGCACTGACAACTGCATGATTTACTGGAAAGATGATGAAAAACTGACGGAATGTCGATTTTGTCAAAAGCCAAGATATCAAGAAACCACAGGAAGGAATCCTGTGCCGTACAAACGTATGTGGTACTTACCCATCACAGATAGATTGAAGCATTTGTACCACTCAGAAAGGACAGCCGCGTCGATGAGATGGCATGCCCAACATTCGGTGAAAGATGGCGAGATTACACATCCCTCAGATGCGAAGGCATGGAAACACTTTCAAACCGTATATTCCGACTTTGCGAGTGAGTTTAGGAACGTTTATCTTGGCTTATGCACGGATGGATTTAGTCCATTTGGTATGTCTGGAAGACAATACTCTTTATGGCCTGTCATCTTGACGCCATACAACCTCCCTCCGGAGATGTGCATGCAAAGAGAATTTTTGTTCTTGAGTATTCTAGTGCCTGGTCCAAAACATCCAAAGCGAGCACTTGATGTTTTTTTGCAACCTTTGATCCATGAGCTGAAGATGTTGTGGCATCATGGCGTGCAGACATGGGATTACTCGCAGCAACAGAACTTTAATATGCGTGCAGTGCTTATGTGGACCATTAGTGACTTCCCCGCATATGGAATGTTATCGGGTTGGACCACACATGGAAGATTATCATGTCCATATTGTATGGATAGGACAGATGCTTTTCAGCTGAAAAATGGGAGGAAGTCATGTTGGTTTGATTGTCACCGTAGGTTTCTTCCGCCGCATCATACATATCGTAAGAACAAGAAATTGTTTAGGAAAAACAAGGTAGTGCATGTTCCTCCCCCAGTAATGCAACCAGGAGCATCTTTGTTAGAGCAGATTAATTATTACGGTGCTAAGGAGACATGTAAAGTTGGAGGAAATTGGCACACTCCACCTAACATGCCAGACGGGTATACGGCATCTCATAATTGGCATAAGAAGAGCATATTTTGGGAACTTCCATATTGGAAGGATCATCTCTTAAGGCACAACCTTGATGTGATGCACATAGAGAAGAATGTTTTTGAGAATATCATGAACACTCTTTTGGATGTGAAGGGAAAGAGTAAAGATAATTTGAAATCGAAGTTGGATTTGCCAGAGTTATGTGCAAGACCAGAGCTGCATGTGACAAGAGAAGGAAAATTACCAGTTCCGAATTTTAGATTGTCTGGGGTGGCGAAGCAAAAGTTGTTTGACTGGGTAAATTCTGATGTAAAGTTTCCAGATGGATATGTGTCAAAATTCTCAAGATGCATCGAGCAAGGAAAAAAATTTTCTGGTATGAAGAGTCACGACTGTCACGTTTTCATGCAGCGGCTCCTACCGTTCGCAATGACGGAGCTATTACCGAAACATGTTCATGAAGCAATATCCGGTAATAAAAGTGACTTTTAAAATTAAATATAAATTTATTGTCTTTGGTAATTGAAATAATATTTTTGTTTGATGATGAATTTGTAGGAGTTGGAGCATTTTTTAGGGATTTATGCACTCGGACATTGACTGAGGATGGAATCAAGTTGTTAGCCAAGAATATTCCGGTTTTGCTTTACAATCTGGAAAAAGTCTTCACTCCATCTTTTTTTGACGTAATGGAACATCTCATGATTCATCTACCTCTTGAAGCAGCTCTTGGGGGCCCTGTGCAATTCCGATGGATGTATGTATTTGAGAGATTCATGGGATATCTAAAAAAGTTTGCCAAAAATCTGGCCAAAGTCGAGGGTTCGATAGTTGCAGGAAGTTTGACGGTGGAAACTTCACACTTTACATCCTACTACTTTAGCCCAACCGTTAGAACGAAGAAGACCGCTCCTAGACGATACGACGACGGAGGAGTTGCGCCTTCATATCTTGTTACAGACGTTCCTGACATATTTTGTCAGATTGGAAGACTTGCTGGCAAAGTGAGAGAAGTTTGGTGGGAAGATCATGCACATGCTCATGCGGCTCACATTTATATTATGCGAAACATTGACTACTTGCAGGAATTTGAAAGGTATAGTACTCATACAAATTGAACATATATAAATTGTATTGATTACATATATGCCTAACAAATAACAATTCTTATATGCAGCATATTCAACTTACAAATTCGAGAACACTATCCTAATTTAGAAGAAAAGGATTATGAGCAGTTGAACGAACGAGATTATCCTGGGTGGTTAGAATACTATGTACGTACAATCTTTAGACTTTTAAAATTAAAATGACTTATTTTAATATTTATATATTTTGAGCAGGTGAAAAATGGATGTCATGACAAACCAATTCCGCGATGGTTGTATGAATTTGTTGACAAACCGGTTGCTAAGATCACTACTGCTCCAATGTACTTCACTCGTGGATACACTTTTCATACGTACACACACGGTTCGAAGAGATCAACCGCGAATTTTGGAATCCAACTCCAAGGTGAAACTGACTTCTACGGTGTATTGCAACAGATCATAGAAGTCACTTACCCGGGAAGCATCAACTTAAAATGCGTATTATTTAAGTGTGATTGGTATGATCCAACGAGTGGCCGAGGGGTCCGGAAAAATAACCTTGGGGTCATTGATGTCAATGCAAATAGACGTTATGCAAAATTCGAACCATATTGCCTTGCATCACAAGCAGATCAAGTATGTTTTCTTCCATATCCAAGGATTAGAGAAAGGCGTGAAAGGTGGTTATCAGTGATTAAAGTGAATCCGCGAGGGCGTATAATCGTCGGAGAAATTGCCGATGTCGCTATGCAGGCTGAAAGAGTTGCTGAAATGTCTGTCCCAACCGAATCGACTGAGAATATTTTACACATCGATCCAGATAACCAAGAAACAGAAGTCATTGTTGATGATTCCACCGAAGGGTCTGTTTCAGAAGAAGACGAGTTTGATGCTGAAACTGACGAAGATGACATCACAAATGATGAGGCTGAAAATAGAGACAATGAAAATGTATCTGAAAATGAATCTGATTAGTCAAAATTTCACATTTATGCTCTATTGTCTTGTATTTGAATTTTTTTTTAAAAAAAAATATAACAAGATGCGATGGAATTGCGACGAAATTGCGACGGAATTGCAAGATTTCCTCACAACTCCCTCTCAAATTTGCGACGGATTTGCATGGTCATCCTCGCAATTCCGTCGCAACTCTTCGAACCACTAGCCAAAACCCTAAACGAATCCCTAAAACACAGCCGTTGCAATTCGCTCGCAAATTTGCAAGGGATTTGCAAGGGATTGGCGTCGAATATTTGGTTAATATATAAAGACAGTTAACCTTTCTGCTCCATTACTCTCTGCCGTCAAAGAAAAAAAAATTCTAAATCGTCCCTCCTCTCTGCGTATCCTCCCCGGTCTCTCTCTCCCCGCAGCCTGACGTCTCCTGTCAAGTCTCGCCGGACTCTCCCGCCTCTCCTCTCCGCCGTATCTCTCTCTCTGTGCCTCTCCTTTCGCAGCCCACGCCTCAGTCTCGCCGGACTCTCCCGCCTCTCCTCTCCGCCGTATCTCTCTCTCTGTGCCTCTCCTTTCGCAGCCCTCGCCTCAGTCTCGCCGGACTCTCCCGCCTCTCCTCTCCGCCGTATCTCTCTCTCTGTGCCTCTCCTTTCGCAGTCCACGCCTCAGTCTTGCCGGAGTCTCCCCCTCTCCTCACCACCGTATCTCTCTCTCTGTGCCTCTCCTTTCGCAGCCCACGCCTCAGTCTTGCCGGAGTCTCCCCCTCTCCTCACCGCCGTGTCTCTCTCTCTGTGCCTCTCCTCTCCGATGTCTCAGTCTCGCCGGATTTCATTCTCTCCACTCTCTCCTCGCCGATCCACTTCGATCTAGGTCTCCTTGTCGGATCTCCTTCTCTCAACCCGTCTCTCGCCGGATCTCTCTCCTCACGGTCGTCCTCATCCGCCGTCATACTCGCCGGACTTCCACCGTCATTATCTCGAACCGGCTCTGTCCCTTTTGAAAGGTTACAAATTTTGGTCTATATTTAAGTTTAATTATCAGTTTAGGTTATCGATTAGTGATGATTCTGTGTTTGGTTAGGGTTTTAACTAAGGTTTGGTTAATTTCTTGGCAGATGTCAGGAAATGATTCTCTGTCCCTTTTGAAAGGTTACAAATTTTGGTCTATGTTTAAGTTTAATTATCAGTTTAGGTTTTGATTATCAGTTTAGGTTATCGATTTGTGATGATTCTGTGTTTGGATAGGGTTTTAACTATTTAGGTTTGGTTAATTTCTTGGCAGATGTCAGGAAATGATTATAGCCGCTATCTATCTACTGGTGGTAAGAAGACTTCTGGTGGTAAGAAGACTTCTGGTAGTACGAAAAGTTCATCCCGTCATACCAATCCGGGTAGTTCTTCTAGTTCCCAGATGGCCGAGAGTTTGGCTGTTCCTAATAGCCAGACGCAAGCTTCCCCTCCAGCTCCCGCCCCAGCTCCTGCAGCTCCCGCCCCAGCTCCTGCAGCTCCCGCCCCAGCTGCAGCTGCAGCTGCTCCCGCCCCAGACCCGGCGGCAGATTTAGCGGCAATCAATATGATTTTGGCTAGTCCTGGACATGATCGTCTTCCTCACCTCCATCCAGATCGCCCTCCAAATACGCTTTGGTAAGTTTTTTAATTTTAATTCATTGTAACCATTTATAATATTTTCATATTCTTATAATTTAGTTCTCTCAATTGCCTTGAATTTCCTGTGATAGGTTTGATGACGATGTAAGCGTTGCTGCATCGGTCTGTCAAATCTTTGAAAGAGATTTCAAAGAACCGCATGCTAATTGGAAGCAAACCCCCGGGGATGTTGTGAGACGTTGGTTTGAATCCTTTGCGGTAATTCATTTAGTTTTCTTGAATTTTAAAATTTGTAAAAAATTAATTTTATGTTCATGAATGTCTATTAATTTGCCTTTTTGTTGTGTCAGTAAATGTATATTGGGATTCCGGTATAACATCCCTCGTTCGCAACTCTTTCGAGGCTAAATTGAAACTCCAGTTGACTCGCCAAGTTAGTCGGTGGAAGAGTAACTGGCGGAAAAAAGGCGATGCAGCTATGCCTTTGTGGTTTGACCCAAATGTTTGGGCTGGTCTTGTTGCTTATTGGTTAGATCCAGAATCTGAAGTCCGGAGTTGTAACAGTCGGGCAGCTCGTTACTCTGACCCTGATGGACATGGACCGTCTAAGCATCGTTCAGGTCAGACTTCCTTCAGGGCCCGTGCACAAGTGATTGTAAGTTCTTGTTTTTCTTTTCTTAGTTAATTTAAGTTGTGTTCTGAAATTGCCTATTTTATCTAAGTTGTGATCTCATTTTAAGGTTTAACTTGATCTTTTAAATTGTAGGCTGAGCAAACTAGATGTTCTATTCCAGACTTGCTTGGGGTTCTCGAGATCACTAAACGAAACCCGGATGGTTCTTTTGTTGATGGCAAATCTGAGCAGCTCTACAACAATGTGACATCTAAATTTCAGGAATTATCTCAGGCTGCTAGTGATGATCCCGAGAGCACTGGTTCTAGTGGCCTCTCTCCAATGGAAAAGAACAAGATCTATTGTGAGGTAATTTATTACTGCTTTCAATCTCAAATTTTTAAAAGTCTTCTTTGATATTGATCCTTCTTTGATTTTTTATGCAGTTCGCTCCCCGCAAAAAGGGACGACTGTATGGAGTGGGTTCTCTAAATACATCTTTACGATCTGTTCCTGCTTCGTTTCCTTCTAGCAGTACTAGAGACCAATCTTTGGAGAAGATCATCTATGACCAAGCTCAAAAGATTGAGAGCCAGGGAAATGAAATTTCGAAGCTGTACAAGATCGTTCGTCATCTTGCTAGCAAAGACTCTACCGTGGCCGACATTCTCCAGTCTGAAGACGTGCCTTCTGCTTCTGGTGATGATGATGAATCTGATGCTATTTAGTTTGTTTTCTATCACTTTCTAATGACTTGAAACTTTTTTGTATGTGTTTGTGTAATGACTCTTGAATTTCTTTCTATTTTAGTAATATTTTCGCTAACTATTTAAATCTCTTCAGAATTTTATAAATGTATAATAATTTATAAAATTTCAAATTCTGCAGGAAAAAAATTAATTAATCGCAATTGACTTGCAAATTTGCGACGGAACAAGCCTCGCAATTTTGCGACGGAATAAAACCCTTGCAAAATTGCGACGAAACTGTTAATTGCAAAATTGCGAGGAACAACTAAACCGTCGCAAATTTTTGCGAGGAAATCAGTTCCGTCGCAAATTTGCGAGGAATATCATTCCGTCGCAAATTTGCAAGGAATTTATTTCCGTCGCAAATTTGCGAGCGTTTTGCGAGTGATTTTCATTTGCGACGAGCGATTTGCGAGGGAACGTGGTTTCTCGCAAAACCCTCGTAATAAGCGATTTGCAACGGAATTGCGATGCAGTTTTCCCTTGCAACTGGCGTGTTTTCTTGTAGTGCTAATATAAACCATAAAGCCAAATATAAAATCTAAATCCAAATAGAATGGAACAAAATAAATAACATAGTACATATTGGTGAAATTATGAAATATCTATGATTGCATTGAAGAAGTTCATGCTGGCATCAGCCCTTATCTTCTAAATATTAAACCCTATACTCTAATCACTAAACCATAACCCAAATATAAACCTTAAATCTAAATATCAAAATCTAAAAAATAAACTTACGACGAAATAACCCAATACGAAGAATAAACTAAACCCTATCAACTAATCACTAAACTCGACACGGAAATATAAACCCTAATCCAATGTCAACTCCAATTTTTCATAAATTAAATCCAAATTTCGAAATGCCAGTAAAATGCATTACCATTATGAGGCATATAAAATAGAAAATGTAAAAATATAGTTGCAATCTAAGGATCATCTTAACATATTTCTCAAATGTTGATATGGATATACCTTCATGGAAGGTGGTAATGCTTGCCCCAATGTCAACCCCAAACGTACATAAACTAAACCCTATCAACTAATCACTAAACCTTATACGGAAATAAAAACTCTACTCCAATGTCAATCCTAATCTTTCATAAACTAAACCCTAGCCACTAATCCCTAAACCTACATGGAAATATAAACCCTAATCTAATGTCAACCCCACTTTCATAAACTAAACCCAAATTTTGAAATGCAAGTAACATGTATTTTCATTCTACATGAGCATATTGAATAGAAAAGGTGAAAATGTAATTGCAATCTAAACATCATCTTAACATATTTTTCAAATGTTGATATGGCTATGCCTTAATGGAAGGTGGTAATGTTTTCCCCAATGTCAATTCCAGTCGTACATAAACTAAACCCTATCAACTAACCACAGAAATATAAACCATAATCCAATGTCAACCCCAATCTTTCATAAACTAAACCCAAACCACTAATCACTAAACCCTACATCGAAATATAAACCTTAATCCAATGTGAACCCCAATCTTTCATAAACTAAACCTAAATTTTGAAATGCAAGTAACATGCATTTTCATTCTACATGATCATATAGAATATAAAAGGTAACAAACGATATACCACGATACATATATATTGTTCAAGTTTTGAAGTGTATATGATTACAGAGAATGAGGTACTGCTTACACCAAATTTAGATTGATTGTAGCGAAAAGAAATGAAGATTGACAGAATTAGAGAAAAGAGGTAGAATAGACAACATCGTATGAATATCATTCCCATTCAACATCACATTGTATTCTTTTTTATTTGATGTCATAATAAATTCTATTCCATTTACATTCAATATATTATTTCTCTTTACAAAATCATATACAGACTACTATAAAACACATCTATACACCAATACAAAACTCATATCAATATAACATGAAACAACAACGAACAAGATTGAACCCTCTCTTTCAAGCATCGAATGAAATATAACTTACTAAATAGTACATTATATATTAATAAACATGGTAAATAAGAGAAGAGACAAATTTGAAAGAAAGACAGTCTATTCCATTTCATAAAATAATATTGAAATACTATTACCCTTCCAACTCATCCATGACAAACCCGAAGAACTAAATGAAAATGAAGACACAAGTTAGTTTACAAGTTGGAAGGAAATGACAGCATATGAGATAGGCTACTAGTATATGAATTATTATATGCTTAGGTTAAATGTTTAGTTGTGTCAATCCAAAATAACTTATGCGAGTAAAAAATTAACATATGCAATTAGAATTGCACCATCTGATATAATATATAATTTATATATATGGAACATAACATATGGTCAAATGGAATGGAAATCGAATAGTATATTAGTTCTGATATGATTCTTCAGAAATAGCAGAGGAATGGAATGACACGTAACCAGTCTCTAAAACTAAGATTTTTCATTTCAAATAGCACAGGAAAACTCCGATCATATGGCCCTAATTTTGCTACGAGAACGATGGTATGCAACAAGAATGATGGTACAGAGTTAGTAATTATAGGACCCTAATTCCGGAGAAGATCCCTAAATCAAATGACATAAGAAAAGGTGAAATGAGTCTAAGAAAACACAGACAATTTACCGTAGTTCCAAAGATCGGAGATGAATCGAGTTGGTGAAATTGGAGAGGAGGGTCTGTTACTAACCGCCGCTGCAAATTTAACGCCGTCCAAGGTCGAAGGACGTCACAAGCAGATAAAATAACACAACTGGAATGGCAGTAAGAAGAAGATAGCAAAGCTTTCGAAATCAGGCAGAGGCAACAGTGTGGAGCAAATCGGTGCTGGAGACTTATCGCTTCTAGAAAGTTACCTAGGGAAGTAAAAAGGGGAAGATGTGAAGTCGAGTAAACCACGATTTACTTTTGTGGGATTAATAATTAATTTTTTTCTCTTATCTTTTTTGCAGGCTGCGCCGGTTGAGTGAAGGGGTATTACAGTATTAATATGTATATGTAACGGCGTGTATAGGAATGTTAGGGAAAATGGCTAGTGGGTGAATTAGACTTTTTTCATGGTTATAGGGCCCAATTTTCCAAAAAGTTAAGGTGATTACCATACGTAAAGGGGCAGACGTAAGTTGCCCTGACTAAAATTTATTTTCCTTTAGGTAATCTCTTCAAAATTTTCATGGGAAATTGAATCCAATAACACTAAAAAAAAAAAAATCATTAACTAATTAAAATCACCCTCTCTCTCTTCTTTTCTTTTTCTATCTCTCTCTACTCTCTTTCCTAAAAACTAATTTTGCTTTTTTTTTGGTTATTTGACAAATAACCCCAATTTTGATTTCCTTTATGTAAGCAGCTTTAACTCTATGAATATGCCCCCATCTAACTTGAAATTTATAATAGTGCCTCTGATTGAAAGTGTGTTTAGATCCGCCCCGGCTGATATGTTGAAAGATGAAAACTAGTACTACCCATAAATTTTGGTAATATCAATTCTTGACAAATAAATAAAAAATTGTATTCTATCATTTTTGAAACTATACATAGAGATGAGAAGCTAGAGTCTAAAATTGGGTGAGCAAAGTGGAGGAATGGTCTCAAGAAAAACTAGAATTTGGTCGTGCTCCTGCGCATGTTTGACTTAACTTGTGTTCAACGTAAACTCATAAACCGCTGGTTTTATAAAAAAAATCTATGTACATTTCTATGTTTTGTAATTTACATATAGAGTAGAATATATTATTTAAGAATATAGATGTTTGTTAATAATTTTTTTATTTGTACATAATATTATATTAATTTTTTTATAACTTGATGCAATTTGATGTAATTATACTATTCATATATTAATCTGTTGTGTTTTTTGTTAATTTATTTTAAAATGAACAACATACTAAAATTTTAGTTTTTGCATTAATTTTCTATGAATTATTATTAATATTATGATATTTTTTCTTAAAAATTGAACTCTCGAATTTTTTATATTTGACTAAACTAAATAGGATAATACTATATTTAAAAATTGTTTTATATAGTATATATTTCAGTTTGTGTTTTTATTTTCACCACAAAGAAACAACAACCATTGTAATTAATTAATTTAAATTGATTTTAAGTGTAGTGGCAGAATCTGTAAATAAAAAGAAATACAAAAAAGAAGTACTTAATTTATTATAAATGCAATGGCTAAATGTTTAAGTAAAAGAAAATACTTAATCTCATATCCATGTTTCCAAACAATTCTCATTTATCATATTATCTATGTTTCCAAACAGTACCAAAATGTACTTTTAATAATATAAACTAGAGATTGATCCGCGCATCCGCGCGGATATTGATTCTTACTTTTTTATACATTGATATTTGTTTTCCATAATTAGTGTTATATATTTTAGATGAGTCGTAATATAACTAACTGTATTCAAAAGACCTTGACCGAATAAGGCAATATGGTTATTTTTGGTACAAATACATTTGTTATTTAGATATATTTAGGTTCCTATACATCAGAATCGAACTCATCCAGACTCAGAAGGACCCAACTCAAAACCTACACATAAATTTATAATATTCAAGCGGGGCCTAGTTTCAAAAAAAAAAAAGATACCCGTAAACAACAATTCGTACCTCAATGGATAGTCAATGTTCATACCTAACTGGTTTTATAAACTAATAAAAAAGATTCGTTCTATGTGTTTGGTTAAATTAAGTAAAATATAAAGAGTTTTTCTATTTAGTAAAATAATTAAATAGAGTGAAAATTAAGTGACAATATATATAATGCAACATGTCTTTGAATTATGTTTTTGGCTACGTAATTTTTCACCGATTGAAACTAATTTTTTAAAATTTTTTTAATAAAACAAACTAAACCGAACGTTTAACCATATGCAAAATCCAGTTATTTTACATTTTTGATTTAATAATTGGCACATAATTAATGATGATTAACTAATAAAAAAAGTCTGCACTATTTTTACTATGGAATATACTTAATAATTTGATGTATTGTTAAGATAATATAATTAATAAAATTGTTAAACCTAGTTAAATATGGAAAGACAATCAATGTAATTATATTAATAAAATTACTAAAAAAACATTATATTTTTTTTATACTGTTATCCATATTTCTAAACAATTCTCATTTATACTTTTATCCATGTTTCCTAACAGTACCGATACTTTAATTTTAATAATATAGATTGACATACTTTGTAATACTACTAGTTTTATATTATTACCCGAAAACATTGTAAACAAGTTAATACTTTTCATCTCAAGTATTCGATATTTTATTGTATTACTAGCATGATTATTTTTATGGTCATTTAAGATTTTTAGGTGATTCTCTTATTTGACACGTTTTTTTCAAAAGTAATGGAGCTAGTATTTTATTAATATAATTACTAAATAAATAGTGACTTTTTAAAAATAAATATTAACCATGTTTCTGTTTTTTTTGTAGGAACTAATTATTGTTACAACCAGAATCTCCTTAAAGTAATTGTGTTGTTGCTTGAGAGTGAAGGTTTGGATCCATAATGTGACAGAATACTAATGAGAATTGACCGAGGTCGAGGATGGCGCCATACAATGCAACTGATAAATGGCCACGATCAAGAATGCTACGAAACTCTACGAATTCATCAAGACACTTTTTGACTGTTATGTGATAGGTTGAGGAATGATTATGGACTACGAGAATCTCGAGAGTGTGGTCTAGAAGAGGCTGTTGCAATGTTTCTTGAAACTGTTGCGCATGATGAAGTCCAACGAACAATCGCAGCACATTACCAACACAATCAAGAGACAGTGAATAGAAAGTTTCATGAAGTTTTGGATGCACTTGTTCGCATGTCTCAAGATATTATAAAGTCCGGAGAAAATGAATTTCGACAAGTAAGCACCACACTCTCTTCTGATACAAGGTATTATCCTTTCTTCAGTGGTTGCATAGGAGCTCTTGATGGTACACATGTGTCAGTGCGAGTTGGATCTGACAAAAAAGAAAAGTATTGGAATTTACGAAAGCAACATCCTACCATGAACGTGCTTGCGATATGTAACTTCAGAATAGAGTTTATATATACATATGTGGGGACACCTTGAAGAGCACATGATTCGAAGATATTGACATATTGTGCACATAACGATGAATATTTTTCAACTCCTGAAGGAAAATATTTTCTCACTGATTCAGGATACCCTAATAGGAAGGGATATCTTGCTCCGTACCGTCGAGTTCGATATCATCCGCATCAATGGAGAAGGGGACAACCTACAAATGAGAATGAAATGTTTAACAAACGTCATTCTTCTTTGCGTTATGTGATTGAGCGAACTTTCGGGGTGTGGAAAGGAAAATTTGCTATTATCAGAAATCCAGCGCGATATGATCTTCAGACACAATGTAAGATTGTCGTTGAGACAATAGCGTTGCATAACTTCATACGAAAATCAACAAAAAATGATGAAGATTTTTCAGGAGTATGAAAAAACAGAAAGTGAGATGTTTGAACTTTCGGATTCTGAAGATGATGATGATGATGTTGAAGCTCAAAGAACGAGTTATGTTCCTACAGGGGATGCATATATGGTGGGTATTAGAAACAACATTGCAGAACAAATATAGAGGGGAAGAAGATAAATATTTTTATTCACGTTTTTAGTTTAAATTTAAGTTTTAAATATTTTTTAAAAATATTTTATTATTTTTAATAATTTTTAATGCTAGTTCATATTTTGTAATATTTTATATTATAAATAAATAAGATTTATTATTTTATTTTAATAAAATTTAAAAATACATTTTATTTTTCAGATCTTGTTTACAGCTCACAGCTCACGTTCACAGCTCACAGCTCCCCGCTCCTGCTTCAGCTACTCCTCCCTGCTCTGCTTTGGCAATCACGCACTAAAAGTGCATGGGTTCAAATTCAACTGTCAACAATATATTTTTTCATTTAACAAGAATTGTTTTTTTTATTTTGTTTGTTTTTGTCAAAAATAATTTTTCTTGCATACTCAATCATTCTAGCCTATTATGCAATATGAGTTTGTAAGCCCGATAAAAGTATTTGAGCAAATAAAATAGGCCGAAAGTTTAAACCGAAATATAGAGGATGATTGGAAGGAACTGTAACTTTATATTTTTGCTTTAGAAATAAAACTGTAGATTTTGTTTTGCACTTCTAAAGCACTTACCAATCGACCCCATAATTCCTCTGCAACGAATACAACCTACATTCACTAAAATTGATTCACTAAACAATGCACATGGACAACTATAGATGCATTAGTACACGGGAAAAGTGCCAATTTCGACTCCAACAATTTAGGTCGTGCCAAATACGACCCAAACAATTGATCAGTGACAAATAGGACCTCAACTCAATAATAATTCGAAAAAACTACCCCAACTTCTCAAAACGTGCTTAAATCTACATTGACTCTAACAGAAGTTAGTCAATCGTTAACAAGATAAAACAACGTCGTTTTGATATACGAGGAAAAGTGCCAATTTCGACCCCAACACTCTCAGTCGTGCCAAATAGGAACCGAAATGGTCAGTGCCAAAACCGACCTCAACTTAATTATAATTTAAGAAAAACTACCTGAACTTCTTAAAACGTAAATAAATCTACATCGACTCTAACAGAAGTTAGTCTACCGTTAACAAGATACGATCTTAAATATGTTTAAAACTTTGAATTTATTTATACAATTTTCTTATATAAATTATTTTTAATTTTTTTAATTAAGTGGACATTTTTTTATTTTTCAAAGTTAATATTATATATATTGATATTTTGTTCAAAAATGTTAAGAGGCATTTTATCTTTCCTTCACTAATATATGTTGTACAAAATATTAGACATATTAAACAATAACTAAAATATATAAAGCAATCACCAAAGTTTTAAATTGGATAAGATGAAGAAGAATAGCAGTTTATATAATGGGAATTTCAATTTGTAATAATATTTCAAAAAATTATTTTAGGCTAGTTGTTAGTGTGTTCCTTTAAAAGGATATCCCGGCACGGATTTGAGTCCTGAAATGAACATATTTAAAAAATATATATATATATATCAAAACGACGTCGTGTTAACTTGTTAACGGTTGACTAACTTTTGTTAGAGCCAATGTAGATTTAGACACGTTTTAAAAAGTTTGGGTAATTTTTCTTAAATTACAATTGAGTTGAGGTCGTTTTTGGTACTGACTATTTGTTCGAGTCCTATTTGGCACGACTGAGAGTGTTGGGGTCGAAATTGACACTTTTCCTCATATATCAAAACGACGTCGTTTTATCTTGTTAACGGTTGACTAACTTTTGTTAGAGTCAATGTAGATTTAGGCACGTTTTAAGAAATTCGGGTAGTTTTTTTGAATTATAATTGAGTTGAGGTTGTATTCGGCACTGATCAATTGTTCATGTTGTATTTGGCACGACTGAAATTGTTGGGGTCGAAATTGACAATTTTCCCTAAAATTGATTCACTAAACAATGCACGTGGACAACTATAGATGCATTAGTACACACTAGCAATATACACCTGTACGCAGATGATAATCATTTGGCCCATAAAAAATCTTTAAAAGAAAAAAATGAGATATTTAGGACCTTTGTATATATATATACACCTCTTAAACCCTATTCCTTGGCCCCTGCCTCTCTCTCTCAGTTTACCAAAACCCTAGTTTCGAAGCTTTACCACTCAGGTACCGATCTACTCCATTTTCTTCTCGATCTTCGTTTTCGTACGCCTCATAATGCTTTTGATTTGTGTCTTTCATAATATTCCCATGCCGGGACTCCGTACCCTGTGCCGATTCGTCTTTAATGGATCGGGAGCTTTTATATACACTTTCTGTCTAGCTTGAATCTAGATCTGCAAGTTTTAGGATCTTGTTATTCTCGTTGTGGAATAGGTTTTTGAGATTTGATTTGGGTTTGTGTGTGTAGAAATGGCTTTCTGCAAAAATCTCGGTGGTCTATTGAGGCAAGGTGCGGTTTCTCAGACCGGGAATGTTCCCGTTCAGTCTATGCTCGGTTCTCTCCGGTACATGTCTACCAAGCTCTTTGTCGGTGGTAAATATCTTTTCTTTGTTCTTATGAAGATCGAAATGTTTTTTTTATGTTTTGAAAATTGGTTTGACTCGTGTGGTGTTGATTGGTTCAGGTCTCTCATGGGGGACTGATGACCAGTCATTGAGAGAGGCTTTCTCCAACTTCGGTGAAGTAATCGACTGTAAGAATTGGTTGCACGTTGACGATTTTTGTTACATTGTGCAAAAGCTTACTTAATATTCTTTGTTGTTTTTGTGCAGCTAAGGTCATTGTTGATAGGGAAACCGGAAGGTCAAGGGGGTTTGGATTTGTCAATTTCTCTGATGAGAGTGCTGCTAATGCCGCAATTTCAGAGATGGACGGAAAGGTTTGTGCTTGAATGCTCAGTTAATAAACTTTCTAAATGGCACTTACTTGTGTTTTTGATGGTTTAATGCTTTTGGGTTTTTATTTTATTTTCAGGAACTGAATGGACGCAACATCCGAGTGAATGTTGCTAACGATAGACCAAGTGCTCCCCGGGCTTATGGAGGTGGTGGTGGCTATGGAGGTGGTGGTGGCGGCTACGGTGGAGGTGGTGGTGGCTATGGAGGAGGTGGTGATGGAGGCGGTTACTAAACAGAGGAGCTTCTTGTGAAAGAAGAAATTGATCTTTCTGTTTGTTTTGGACCTTCGTTTGTTTTTTTTATAATTTAAATTTAGTCTGGTGCTAGTACAAAACCTGAATGGGATTTGTTGAAACTCTAGTAGTCATTACTCTCTTATCTAAAAGACACCTTTTTCACTCAGTTTGTGTTAGCTTCAAATATTGCCCGTTGTTAACTCTCGACGAAATTTGAACTGAGAGTATGAGAAATTATCATCTATTTTAGAATTATACCCAACCCGACTTAAGATTTGTGTTCAACCATTTGATCTGACATCTAGAAAGAGCAAGGTGACGTGGTGTGAATTTTGTCTTTAGATTCAAATTTCAAAGAGAGCAAGCGGAGTCTTGGAAAAAGACGTGTATTCTTCATTTTGAATTTGCCTTTGTGAAGAGGTTCCAAAGAAATTGTCTTTTCGATATTGGATTCAAGTTCGATATATTTGAGATGGTTCCTTCCTTAGATAATTTAATAAAACAGCATTTGTTGTCTTGTCAATTAGTGAGAACCCCTGTTTGAAAACTCGGACGCCTAGCCGAGTACTCGTCCGAGTAGGCGCTAGGCGAGAGCCAACCGCCAAATCGGCTTTACAAATCGGAAAATCGTTTAAACGGTAAAAAACCCGACTAGACACTTAAAAATCGGATTTAACCGACTAGTTCCGCGTAATAATTGGACTTGCACTGACAAATTGTGGGCCTTAAAACAAAGCCCGCTTGTCTGAGAATTATTGATACTTTGTTCTTTTATTTATAAGGGACTCCAAGACCACTCTTCCTCGTTGTTAACTGATGTGAGACAAAATGTAAGTGTTTTTTTAATTTTTTTTTTAAATATTCGCGCTGATAAAACAGCATTTGTTGTCTTGTCAATTAGTGAGAACCCCTGTTTGAAAACTCGGACGCCTAGCCGAGTACTCGTCCGAGTAGGCGCTAGGCGAGAGCCAACCGCCAAATCGGCTTTACAAATCGGAAAATCGTTTAAACGGTAAAAAACCCGACTAGACACTTAAAAATCGGATTTAACCGACTAGTTCCGCGTAATAATTGGACTTGCACTGACAAATTGTGGGCCTTAAAACAAAGCCCGCTTGTCTGAGAATTATTGATACTTTGTTCTTTTATTTATAAGGGACTCCAAGACCACTCTTCCTCGTTGTTAACTGATGTGAGACAAAATGTAAGTGTTTTTTTAATTTTTTTTTTAAATATTCGCGCTGATAAAAAAAGAAGGCAAAGACATAAATTAGGGAAATCGAACCCGCTACCTCCTAGAATAACATAACCATCTCAAGCCACTGGACTATGATGTTTCGACATTTGTTTGTCTCGTATATGTGTATATATATAAGTATGTATAAAACTTTTACTATCAGATTTGTTACATAAACATATTATAAATATTTTAAATCCTATTAAAAATTAGGCCCCGATTAATCTTCGATTTTTTGATAACTCGGTAGGTCCGGGGTTGCCGCCCGATTAGCGCCTAGCGTAGTTTCGAACAGGGGTGAGAACAGCTCCATTGGACATTTCGAAGTAGCAGGCTATGGATCTGTAAGAGATACTTTTGTTCACCAGTATGTATCCGAGTGGATGGAGAATTGATTTGCTATGGATGAGCTCACTGGGTTATACAAGTTAACGCTGGCTCACGGTTTCATCAACGGAGAAGTAAAAGTGTATTATATTCATCGAAGGAATACCTTTTTTAAGAGTGCATTTCTATTTAGGACACATTCTTCACTTTTTTGACACTATAAGACGCATGTTACTGGATGGACACTTTTTTTCATAGCCAAGCTGTATTTTCGGACTAAAATGCCACTTGTTGGAAGAAGGGGTCGTTTAGGTATTCGTAGGAACCATTTGTTTTCTTTATTTTGTCTAGTTAGTGGAGACCAAACTGAATAACGTTTTTGGTTTCCTTGGATGAGTTATTAATATAGGTTTATAGATTAAAAGGACATAGTCATTTGTACTTTATTTACCCCACCATGTTTAATTCATTATTATTTTAATTTATGATATGTAAATAAAAATATAATAACCATATAGAAACCTATTTTTTTCTTCTTATTATTTTGATATTCGTATATATACTTTAATACCAAAACGTGAAGGACCACAGTTGCAAAAAATCAAATTTCGCCATTGTTGCTCTTGCTCTCTCGAGCCTAACCCAGCTCACCGACTCGTAGCAGATCAAATCGGACGACATCATTAGCTCCACAAGCCTCTCTGTTTCTACCCTTTCTCTGCTGTTACGCCTGAGATGAAAACAAAACCTCCTATATTGTTTTCTGGTGGGGATGGTTGCTTAGCTATCTTCACTTTCTTCTTTGATTTCGGTTTCGTCATCGTTACACAGAGCGATGGAAATGGGTGACGATGAGAGCAGGATAAAGGTGATGAGAGAGGAATTAGGGTTATGAGAGAAATCAAACTCGCGATGAGACCTCTGGAATCATGGAGATTACGAAATTGAAGATGAAGGAGAAGAGAGTTCGCGGAATTAGGGTTAGGAGAGAAAGGGGGAATATGGATCTGAATTTTGAAATAAAGATGGAGAGAAAATAAAGGTTCTGTTTCGAAAACTCAAAAAAATGTTTGCTTTATCGATTTATTTTTAAAAGAAAAACCATAAAACTCTTATAGTTAGTGCAGTTAGTTAGTTAGAGGGTAGGTTGGACATTGCACATGGAAAAGTGTGCCTCCAGCAGCAAAATATCTTAATAAGTAATTTGAAAGACAAAAAGTGTCCTAGAGAGAAAAAAGTTATTTTTTAAATTTATAACATATATGTTTTAGTGGTGGGCATTCGGGTATGGTTTAGATGTATTTGGGTTCTCGGGTTTAAGATTTCAACTTAATTAGGGTATTTATAAATTTTAGTAGGGTTCGATTCAGATATTGGTGGGTTTGGTTTGGGTTCGGATAACCCTTTTAAAATATAATTTTAAATTTTAAATTCATATTTACTTACGTTTATCAAATCTAAAAACAAAATAATATATAAACCTATAAATTTGAATAATGTATGCAAAATATCTAAACTTAACATAAAAATTAGTTTAGCTTGAATATTTAGATGGAAAATCAATATATATTTTTGGTGTTCTAAGTATTGTTTAGCTATTTTAGATATTTATTTTTGACTATCTATACTATTATTTGTGAAGTGATTTTTTGCAATCGAGCTCTCACGTTAAAAGTAATAGCGGTTAAAATCGATGTTATCCTTAATAAAATTTTATATTTAATTATTATATAATAAAAACAAATTTTATACTAATAATATTAGATTTTTTTAAAAAAATTAGATAATTCTTATATTGTGTTTTTATCTTAAAAAAATATTTTCTATTATAAAAGTTAAAAAAATATTTTTTTTTTTGCAATCGAGATCTCACATTAAAAGTTAGAGCTGTTAAAGTCGATGTTTCCCTTAATGAAAATTTATATTTATTTATTATTTAGTAAAATGGAATTTTATACTAATAATATTAGATTTTTTTTAAAATTAGATAATTCTTATATTGTGTTATTATATTAAAACAATATTTTCTATTATAAAAGTTAAAAAATTAAGATATAAAATAATTTATAATTAATTATTAATTAAGCAAAACATTTGTATAAAGATATTTTTAAAAATATTTTTAATATGTGAGCATATATATTTTAATGAAAAAATTGTTATATATAAGTAATTTGATGTTTGATTTAAAATTTTTGAAAAAATAAAATGTCGATTTTTGAACTAATAAAACATAAATTAATAAGTATTTGAAGAAATTATGTATGCATGTGTGGGCTAGTGTTTTGAAAGTTAATTTATGTTTTAAGTATTTTAAACAAGTTAAAGATACCTTATATATTTTGAATATTTTTTAAATATTAAATCTAAAAATATAATATATTTAAATATATAAATCTGACTGGGATCTATTTGGTTCTCTCCCGTATATATCTTTTTTTTTTTGTAAACTGGCTTTCATTAATACTAAGGAAAAATAAAAAAGATACAAACCCAATGGGCTAGTGTTTTGAAAGGCAAATGCCAGTACAACCCATACAGAGAAATAAAACCTAAAATCTCAAATTGGAACTCATATGTTGTTGTGAAGCCCAAGGGCCCAAGTTGAATATGCAGAGGAAAAGGATTCCCCTTCATCAGTTGGCAAAGAGGAGGAAGGTGGAGCGATATTTCACGATGAAGAGGATGAAGCAGGAGTTTCAATCCATCGTTGGAACATAGCAGAGGAGAGATTGGGATTTGAGACCCTGAAGCTTTGTGTTTTGTTTCTGATTTGGCGATCAATGATTGTGAAGATTGCGTCGACCGATCAAAAAACGTTGGTGTGCATGCGAGAGTTTCGCTCATTCCAAATCCAATAAAGAGCAGCCTGCCATGAGAGAAGAGTCAAGAGTCGGTCTACTTTTCGCGACGGGAGCGCTTTCATCTGCGAGACCGTTTCATCCCAGTTCCGCCTAGGAGTGATCCTGCATCTCTGCGCTATCAATGCCCAAAGATCGAAACTATAGCAGCAATCAAAATAGAGATGGTTCCTTGATTCCGAGTGCGCATTACAGAGGAGGCAAGTCGAGTCAACTTGGAGTCCCCACTGAAGCATCCTATCTTTGGTTGGACATCTATTTAAGATCATCAGCCATGAGTGGAAAGAGTGTCTTGGAATGGAGCGTGAGAACCAGATAACCGGCGCCCAGTCTTGGTCTTGTACTTCTCCAATCAAGTAAGTATAAAGCTCTCCAGTACTAAACTTCGCTTTGACCTTTCCTTGTATTTCCCACTCATAATAATCATGCTCCTCAGTTAAGACTATTGTGGTAATGAATGTGTACAACTCCAACATCGCTTCTGATCGTGCCGGAGGGAGGTGCCAATTTCCATTTCTGTTAAGAGAAGCAATGGTAGCGTGCAGAGGGATAACTAGGCGTGAGCCGGAGGGAGCCTGCAGTGAGGAGATACAGCCATCAGGGGCCCAGTT
Organism: Brassica napus; assembly: GCF_020379485.1. NCBI lineage: Eukaryota > Viridiplantae > Streptophyta > Magnoliopsida > Brassicales > Brassicaceae > Brassica > Brassica napus. The sequence goes on along the minus strand of NC_063451.1, from coordinate 8,509,543 downwards.
ATCCAGCCAAAAACGAGCCGACTGTCCATTTCCGAGCCTCATTTTGATCAAAGGAAACACTACTGTCTTCAACTTGATGAGTTTGTTTACTAACCAAGGGTACTTGTGACTAGGCTTTATTGTCCAGTAGTTATGCAAGGAGCCATTGAGGATCACTTCCTTGAACCAAGACGCCCAAACCGAATCTTCACGGAAGAAAATTATCCATATGAGGCGCAAAGTGCAGGATCTGTTCCAAATGAGTAGGTCCTTAACGCCTAGCCCTCCCTGATCTTTGGTGAGTGTGACTTTCTCCCACGCTACCTTGGCGGAATGGTGGCCTTCTAAGTTTCCTTTCCAAAGGAAGAAACTGCACATTGAATTGATATTTTTTTATGCAGGCTTTAGGGAGTATAAAGGCAGAACACCAGAAAGTTGTAATCCCGGCTATGACAGTTTTGATGAGAAGCAGGCGTCCAACAAAAGAGAGAGTCTTGACAGACCAAGATGAGAGGCGGTTTTTAACTTGATGAAGCAGTGGTTCGCAGTTTGCCAATGAGAGTTTTTTGGAGTTTAGTGGAACTCCCAAATATCTGAAAGGAAGCGAGCCATTAACCATGCCCGTCGAAGCCTGGATGGTATTTATTTCTTGCTCTGTTAGCCCCGACGCATAGAAGCTTGTCTTTTGGAAACTGACTGCAAGACCCGATCTCAACTCAAACTCCTTTAGTACCTGTAGCACATTCTGGACAGACCTCAAAGATCCATCAATGAATATCAGTAAGTCATTTGCAAAAGATAAATGGGTAAGTTTCATTGCATCACATTTATCATGATAGTTTATCCTTTCATTTGCAGCTGCTTGATTCAACATCATCGATAGACAGTTCATAGCCATGACAAAGAGGTAAGGAGATAGTGGATCTCCTTGTCTGAGCCCGCGCTTTCCCTTAAAATAACCATTAACCATACCATTATACCCCACCATGAAACTGGTTGTGCATATGCAGGCTTTGATCCAGGAAAAGAACTTTAGCGGCAGTTGAAGCCCCTGGAGACAGGACAGGAGGAAATCCCAAGAGAGAGTGTCAAACGCCTTAGCGATATCCACTTTAATGGTAGTTCTCTTTTCTCCTTTATTCTTGTGATACCCGTTGACCAATTCACTAGCTAGAGTAGTATTCTCTACAAGTAATCTGTCCTTCACAAAAGCAGTTTGACTAGGAAGGATTAGATTAGGTACGATGGGTTTGAGTCGAGCCACTAGTAGCCTTGAGATAACCTTATACACCGTATTCAAGCAGGATATTGGCCGGTATTCTGTGATGTTGCTTGCTCCTGGAAACTTCGGAACAAGAGAGAGGATAGTTGCATTTGCCGCTGCAGGTAGAAAAGAGGCTGCAAAGAAATGTTGAACTGAAGCAACGACCTCTTCCCCTAGAATGTCCCAGCTTGCTTTGAAGAAACCAGAGGTAAGTCCATCAGGGCCTGGTGCCTTGTTAGGATTGAGTTTAAAAAACTGTTTTTTGATCTCTGAGGCTGACGGAATGATTAACATCTGTTCTGCTTGCAGTAGAGAGACTCTGAAATCCGTTAGAAGAGCAAACCAGGAAGGGGGGAGTTGATTTGCTGCGAGATATTGTTCTGAGGACCTAGGACAGACTGGAAATGCATGATGGCCAGTTGACTCATCTCGATAGGATCGGTGATCAGAATTCCTGCATCTGTGATGAAGAGACGGATCGCATTGTAGCTTGCACGGACCTGACACATTCGATGGAAGTAAGTGGTATTTAGGTCTCCCTCAGCTAGCCAGTTTATTCTTGATTTTTGTCTGAAGAAACATTCTTCAATTTGCCTCAGGAAGATCCATCGATCGTGTAAGTCTTTCTCCTCCTGAAACAGTTGTGGCGTTGGGTTCTGAAGGGCCTGTACCTGCGCAGTTTGCAACAAAATGTAAGATTCTTTAACTCTCTCTTGAATTTTTGAAAAGTTATCTCTGTTTAGGATTTTCAAATCTGTTTTTATGAGTTTGAGCTTCCAACAAAGTTGAGTGAGAGTCCAGCAGTTGCTTCCGGCCCGAGACCATGCGTCGAGAACTACCGAGGTGAACTCCGGGTGTTTGGTTAGATAATTTTGGAATTTAAAAGGCTGGGTTCCTGCTTTGGGTAGTTGAACGGCTAGATCTAGGAGGCAGGGTGCATGGTCAGAGATAGACGGAGGTAGGAAGGTAGCTACAGCATGAGGGTAGGCTGAGATTGTGTTGCAGTTAACAAGCAGCCTGTCTAGCTTCTTTGCTATTGGCATGTCTTGCCGGTTGTTTGTCCACGTATGGCCAGGACCGTTATATCTCAGATCGAAAAGACCATTCTGCAGCAGACAGTCTTGGAATTGGTACATTTGAGTGTCTTGGGCATCCACAGAGTGTGAAGAGTGCTCTGTTGGCATAATGATTTGGTTGAAATCCCCACCAACAACCCATCGATTATGTTGTAGATCATAAGTGTCATGGAGATACATCAGTTCAGCCCAGAGATCTGACCGGTCAGCAGACAGGTTTGATGCGTACACAGCCGAGTAGTAGAGTGGCTCAGAATTTGGTAATTCTATGATGCTTGTGATGCTTTGACTACTCTGGTGGAGAACACGGAGTTTAATGGGATGTTTCCAGAGTAGTATAATCCTTCCATCCTCATCAGATTGGTGGTTGGAGTGAAAGTTCCATCTTGGGCATAGCTTGGTCATCAATGGCAACAGAGAGAGTTCCTTTACATGAGATTCTAGAATAGCACCGAATATAGGTTTATGAAATAAAAGCCAGTTTACAAAAGTTCGATGTTTATCCGGGTCATTTAGACCTCGGATGTTCCAAAAAAAAAGTTTTACACTCATTGGGGAGGTAAAAGAGGATCACCAATGGAAAACTGGGAATCAGGTAACAAAAGAATAGAGTTAGAATCAGAGGGGAGGTGTTGGTTAGACGAGGTTAATCCCAAGAAGTTTTGAGAGGCTGGTTGAGATAGAAAAGAGAGAGATAAAACAGGATCAGTGTTTTTTTTGGGTAAAGGGGTTTGGGTTTGTGGTCAGGGAGGGTGAGAAAGTTGGGGATGATCTGGATCGCTTTAGAGATGGTCTAGGAGGGGGATCAGGAGAGACTGGTGAGCTAGTTGAGATGGAAACTTGGGGGGGTCAATTAACATTTGGTCTTGGTTAGTGACAGGTGGAGCTAAAGGGCTAGAAGGGATAGGATTATTTAACAAAGGAATAGATGAGTCATTTAAGGCTTGAAACGAGTTTGACAATTCTGACTTCTTTTTTACATAAATTTGCTGCAGGTTTTTGGAGGGAAAAGGTTTAGAAGGCGAGAGGAAGGCGTCTGAAGGCTGTTTCTGATGGCTAGGGGTTCTAGCAGAGGGAGATTTTGGATTGGGGACAGTCGGGGCTGGTGTGTTATGGGAAGGGTTTGAGGTTTTGGTTTTTGAGGAAGGTTTTTTAGTAACAGGGGGTGGATTTGGAGGAGCATAGTCTGAGGGGAGCTGGAGACAGTTACAAACTATATGGCCTAGTTCATGGCAATGCGAGCAAGTCGGAGGCGTCCAAGGATAATGGACCAGAACTTCCACTACTTCACCGCTTTGTCTTTCAAACTCTACCACAGAAGGGAGGGGTTCCGTGAGGTCAACTTCTACCTTTACATGTGACAAGGTAAGGCTCACCAAGTTTCTCGTGAAATCATCTGTTTCTTTTGGTTCACCCACTAATCCAGCAACTAAGCTAAGACCTTGTTGGTGTTCTATGTATTGTTTAGCTATTTTAGATATTATTTTTGACTATCTATACTATTATTTGTGAAGTGATTTTTTGCAATCGAGCTCTCACGTTAAAAGTTATAGCGGTTAAAATCGATGTTATCCTTAATAAAATTTTATATTTAATTATTATATAATAAAAACAAATTTTATACTAATAATATTAGTTTTTTTAAAAAAATTAGATAATTCTTATATTGTGTTTTTATCTTAAAAAAATATTTTCTATTATAAAAGTTAAAAAAATATTTTTTTTTTGCAATCGAGATCTCACATTAAAAGTTAGAGCTGTTAAAGTCGATGTTACCCTTAATCAAAATTTATATTTATTTATTATATAGTAAAAAGGAATTTTATACTAATAATATTAGATTTTTTTAAAAATTAGATAGTTCTTATATTGTGTTATTATATTAAAACAATATTTTCTATTATAAAAGTTAAAAAATTAAGATATAAAATAATTTATAATTAATTATTAATTAAGCAAAACATTTGTATAAAGATATTTTTAAAAATATTTTTAATATGTGAGCATATATATTTTAATGAAAAAAATTGTTATATATAAGTAATTTGATGTTTGATTTAAAATTTTTGAAAAAATAAAATGTCGATTTTTGAACTAATAAAACATAAATTAATAAGTATTTGAAGAAATTATGTATGCATGTGTGGGCTAGTGTTTTGAAAGTTAATTTATGTTTTAAGTATTTTGAACAAGTTAAAGATACCTTATATATTTTGAATATTTTTTAAATATTAAATCTAAAAATATAATATATTTAAATATATAAATCTGACTGGGATCTATTTGGTTCTCTCCCGTATATATCTTTTTTTTTTGTAAACTGGCTTTCATTAATACTAAGGAAAAATAAAAAAGATACAAACCCAATGGGCTAGTGTTTTGAAAGGCAAATGCCAGTACAACCCATACAGAGAAATAAAACCTAAAATCTCAAATTGGAACTCATATGTTGTTGTGAAGCCCAAGGGCCCAAGTTGAATATTCAGAGGAAAAGGATTCCCCGTCATCAGTTGGCAAAGAGGAGGAAGGTGGAGCGATATTTCACGATGAAGAGGATGAAGCAGGAGTTTCAATCCATCGTTGGAACATAGCAGAGGAGAGATTGGGATTTGAGACCCTGAAGCTTTGTGTTTTGTTTCTGATTTGGCGATCAATGATTGTGAAGATTGCGTCGACCGATCGAAAAACGTTGGTGTGCATGCGAGAGTTTCGCTCATTCCAAATCCAATAAAGAGCAGCCTGCCATGAGAGAAGAGTCAAGAGGCGGTCTACTTTTCGCGACGGGAGCGCTTTCATCTGCGAAACCGTTTCATCCCAGTTCTGCCTAGGAGTGATCCTGCATCTCTGCGCTATCAATGCCCAAAGATCGAAACTATAGCAGCAATCAAAATAGAGATGGTTCCTTGATTCCGAGTGCGCATTACAGAGGAGGCAAGTCGAGTCAACTTGGAGTCCCCACTGAAGCATCCTATCTTTGGTTGGACATCTATTTAAGATCATCAGCCATGAGTGGAAAGAGTGTCTTGGAATGGAGCGTGAGAACCAGATAACCGGCGCCCAGTCTTGGTCTTGTACTTCTCCAATCAAGTAAGTATAAAGCTCTCCAGTACTAAACTTCGCTTTGACCTTTCCTTGTATTTCCCACTCATAATAATCATGCTCCTCAGTTAAGACTATTGTGGTAATGAATGTGTACAGCTCCAACATCGCTTCTGATCGTGCCGGAGGAAGGTGCCAATTTCCATTTCTGTTAAGAGAAGCAATGGTAGCGTGCAGAGGGATAACTAGGCGTGAGCCGGAGGGAGCCTGCAGTGAGGAGATACAGCCATCAGGGGCCCAGTTATCCAGCCAAAAACGAGCCGACTGTCCATTTCCGAGCCTCATTTTGATCAAAGGAAACACTACTGTCTTCAACTTGATGAGTTTGTTTACTAACCAAGAGTACTTGTGACTAGGCTTTATTGTCCAGTAGTTATGCAAGGAGCCATTGAGGATCACTTCCTTGAACCAAGACGCCCAAACCGAATCTTCACGGAAGAAAATTATCCATATGAGGCGCAAAGTGCAGGATCTGTTCCAAATGAGTAGGTCCTTAACGCCTAGCCCTCCCTGATCTTTGGTGAGTGTGACTTTCTCCCACGCTACCTTGGCGGAATGGTGGCCTTCTAAGTTTCCTTTCCAAAGGACGAAACTGCACATTGAATTGATATTTTTTATGCAGGCTTTAGGGAGTATAAAGGCAGAACACCAGAAAGTTGTAATCCCGGCTATGACAGTTTTGATGAGAAGCAGGCGTCCAACAAAAGAGAGAGTCTTGACAGACCAAGATGAGAGGCGGTTTTTAACTTGATGAAGCAGTGGTTCGCAGTTTGCCAATGAGAGCTTTTTGGAGTTTAATGGAACTCCCAAATATCTGAAAGGAAGCGAGCCATTAACCATGCCCGTCGAAGCATGGATGGTATTTATTTCTTGCTCTGTTAGCCCCGACGCATAGAAGCTTGTCTTTTGGAAACTGACTGCAAGACCCGATCTCAACTCAAACTCCTTTAGTACCTGTAGCACATTCTGGACAGACCTCAAAGATCCATCAATGAATATCAGTAAGTCATCTGCAAAAGATAAATGGGTAAGTTTCATTGCATCACATTTATCATGATAGTTTATCCTTTCATTTGCAGCTGCTTGATTCAACATCATCGATAGACAGTTCATAGCCATGACAAAGAGGTAAGGAGATAGTGGATCTCCTTGTCTGAGCCCGCGCTTTCCCTTAAAATAACCATTAACCATACCATTATACCCCACCATGAAACTGGTTGTGCATATGCAGTCTTTGATCCAGGAAAAGAACTTTGGCGGCAGTTGAAGCCCCTGGAGACAGGACAGGAGGAAATCCCAAGAGAGAGTGTCAAACGCCTTAGCGATATCCACTTTAATGGTAGTTCTCTTTTCTCCTTTATTCTTGTGATACCCGTTGACCAATTCACTAGCTAGAGTAGTATTCTCCACAAGTAATCTGTCCTTCACAAAAGCAGTTTGACTAGGAAGGATTAGATTAGGTAGGATGGGTTTGAGTCGAGCCACTAGTAGCCTTGAGATAACCTTATACACCGTATTCAAGCAGGATATTGGCCGGTATTCTGTGATGTTGCTTTCTCCTGGAAACTTCGGAACAAGAGAGAGGATAGTTGCATTTGCCGCTGCAGGTAGAAAAGAGGCTGCAAAGAAATGTTGAACTGAAGCAACGACCTCTTCCCCTAGAATGTCCCAGCTTGCTTTGAAGAAACCAGAGGTAAGTCCATCAGGGCCTGGTGCCTTGTTAGGATTGAGTTTAAAAAACTGTTTTTTGATCTCTGAGGCTGACGGAATGATTAACATCTGTTCTGCTTGCAGTAGAGAGACTCTGAAATCCGGTAGAAGAGCAAACCAGGAAGGGGGGAGTTGATTTGCTGCGAGATATTGTTCTGAGGACCTAGGACAGACTGGAAATGCATGATGGCCAGTTGACTCATCTCGATAGGATCGGTGATCAGAATTCCTGCATCTGTGATGAAGAGACGGATCGCATTGTAGCTTGCACGGACCTGACACATTCGATGGAAGTAAGTGGTATTTAGGTCTCCCTCAACTAGCCAGTTTATTCTTGATTTTTGTCTGAAGAAACATTCTTCAATTTGCCTCAGGAAGATCCATCGATCGTGTAAGTCTCTCTCCTCCTGAAACAGTTGTGGCGTTGGGTTCTGAAGGGCCTGTACCTGCGCAGTTTGCAACAAAATGTAAGATTCTTTAACTCTCTCTTGAATTTTTGAAAAGTTATCTCTGTTTAGGATTTTCAAATCTGTTTTTATGAGTTTGAGCTTCCAACAATGTTGAGTGAGAGTCCAGAAGTTGCTTCCGGCCCGAGACCATGCATCGAGAACTACCGAGGTGAACTCCGGGTGTTTGGTTAGATAATTTTGGAATTTAAAAGGCTGGGTTCCTGCTTTGGGTAGTTGAACGGCTAGATCTAGGAGGCAGGGTGCATGGTCAGAGATAGACGGAGGTAGGAAGGTAGCTACGGCATGAGGGTAGGCTGAGATTGTGTTGCAGTTAACAAGCAGCCTGTCTAACTTCTTTGCTATTGGCATGTCTTGCCGGTTGTTTGTCCACGTATGGCCAGGACCGTTATATCTCAGATCGAAAAGACCATTCTGCAGCAGACAGTCTTGGAATTGGTACATTTGAGTGTCTTGGGCATCCACAGAGTGTGAAGAGTGCTCTGTTGGCATAATGATTTGGTTGAAATCCCCACCAACAACCCATCGATTATGTTGTAGATCATAAGTGTCATGGAGATACATCAGTTCAGCCCAGAGATCTGACCGGTCAGCAGACAGGTTTGATGCGTACACAGCCGAGTAGTAGAGTGGCTCAGAATTTGGTAATTCTATGATGCTCGTGATGCTTTGACTACTCTGGTGGAGAACACGGAGTTTAATGGGATGTTTCCAGATTAGTATAATCCTTCCATCCTCATCAGATTGGTGGTTGGAGTGAAAGTTCCATCTTGGGCATAGCTTGGTCATCAATGGCAACAGAGAGAGTTCCTTTACATGAGATTCTAGAATAGCACCGAATATAGGTTTATGAAATAAAAGCCAGTTTACAAAAGTTCGATGTTTATCCGGGTCATTTAGACCTCGGATGTTCCAAAAAAAAAGTTTTACACTCATTGGGGAGGTAAAAGAGGATCACCAATGGAAAACTGGGAATCAGGTAACAAAAGAATAGAGTTAGAATCAGAGGGGAGGTGTTGGTTAGACGAGGTTAATCCCAAGAAGTTTTGAGAGGCTGGTTGAGATAGAAAAGAGAGAGATAAAACAGGATCAGTGTTTTTTTGGGTAAAGGGGTTTGGGTTTGTGGTCAGGGAGGGTGAGAAAGTTGGGGATGATCTGGATCGCTTTAGAGATGGTCTAGGAGGGGGATCAGGAGAGACTGGTGAGCTAGTTGAGATGGAAACTTGGGGGGGTCAATTAACATTTGGTCTTGGTTAGTGACAGGTGGAGCTAAAGGGCTAGAAGGGATAGGATTATTTAACAAAGGAATAGATGAGTCATTTAAGGCTTGAAACGAGTTTGACAATTCTGACTTCTTTTTTACATAAATTTGCTGCAGGTTTTTGGAGGGAAAAGGTTTAGAAGGCGAGAGGAAGGCGTCTGAAGGCTGTTTCTGATGGCTAGGGGTTCTAGCATAGGGAGATTTTGGATTGGGGACAGTCGGGCTGGTGTGTTATGGGAAGGGTTTGAGGTTTTGGTTTTTGAGGAAGGTTTTTTAGTAACAGGGGGTGGATTTGGAGGAGCATAGTCTGAGGGGAGCTGGAGACAGTTACGAACTATATGGCCTAGTTCATGGCGATGCGAGCAAGTCGGAGGCGTCCAAGGATAATGGACCAGAACTTCCACTACTTCACCGCTTTGTCTTTCAAACTCTACCACAGAAGGGAGGGGTTCCGTGAGGTCAACTTCTACCTTTACATGTGACAAGGTAAGGCTCACCAAGTTTCTCGTGAAATCATCTGTTTCTTTTGGTTCACCCACTAATCCAGCAACTAAGCTAAGACCTTGTTGGTGCCTCAGGTCTAGTGGAACTCCTGTTAAGTGAGCCCAAATCTTGATTGCTTTGAGTGGAGGTGTTGACATCGAATGTTCCGAGGACCATTGAGCAGTATGGAACATTGAGTCCCCAACATACCAAATACATTTGTCAAGAATTTTTTGGCGAAAGTACTCACTTCGGATCCTTACTAGGGTTGATCTGTTACGAGGATTGTTGTGGATCTCTAGCTGTTTACCTTTACCCCACATATGGTTAAAGACACTTTGGATCTGGTTGAACGGTGGGGGCTTGCCATTGAAATAACAGATAATGAAATCTCTGTGGATCTCAGCGCCTTTCTCATAGACCGAGTCAGGTATGAGAACTCTCGGACGACCTGTTTCAGAAACTGTGGTAGGGGCAAGTCTTTTTAGAGACTTGTCTTCTAGAATTCTCAATCTTTCAACAAGGGTTTTCTCTAAAGGTTTCTGGTGGTTGAGGGGAGGTGATGGGAGAATTGGAGGAGCAGGGGGAGTTAGGGTTTCGTAACTAGGGTTTTGGGTTGGGGGAAACAAGGTGGAGGATGAGGCTTTGTTAGTAATGACAGGAGAGGTTTGTTTCGGTGCAATGGTTGTGAAGGTAATTGGAGTTTGAGTCTCTTCTTCTGTCGCAGGAACAGAGACCGAAGAGAGAGCAGTTTTTTTGTGAGATCCATTTTCAGGAACAGTGGAAGGAGAAGGGCTTTGATTCTCCAGATGGACATCAGACTCTTCTAAGCCAGTAGGAAGCAGAGCCATAGCTGGGGAAGTAGAGGCAGGGACCTTAATCTCATGTTTCAGAGGTTTAGGAACAGTAGAAAATCTAGTTTTAGAAGGGTGAGAGGAAGAGGATAATGGAGGGAATTGTTGTGGTGAAAGGGGAGAAGACGGGTCTGGAGGGTCAGGAGGGATTGGGGAAGGCGGAGGGAGTTCACCGACGGCAGACGACGGAGGGCTCGGGGCGGAAGCACGGCTTGGGAGCTTCCAAACGGACTTCATCGGGAAGCGTGTCGGAGAGGTTTTGACTTTTTTATTTTTTACCGAGCTTTTACTCTCCCGTATATATCTATCAAGCTTTTCTTCGGTTGTAATATACTTGTCTTTCTTCTTATGAGCTTGAACAAATTTATTTATTTCTTTATTTTCAAATTGTTTAAGTTGTGACATGGATTGCTTCAGGTCTCTCATTGGGGACTGATGACCAGTCACTGAGGGAGGCTTTTTTCCAACTTTGGTGAAGTGATCGACTGTAAGTATTGGTTGCACGTTGACGATTGTTGTTACATTGGGCAAAAGTTTAATTTTTATATTACTCTATTTTTGTGCAGCTAGGGTCATTGTGGATAGAGAAACTGGAAGGTCTTGTTTTTAATTTTTATATTACTTTGTTGTTTTCAGTCAAAACCACCAAACAAATCTTTTTTGTCGAAATCGTAAAAAATAAAAATTTCCCTTGGTTTTCCGCCAAAACTTCAAAATGAGTTTTCTCGGAAAAATCGTAAAAATAGGAATTTTTCGCTAAAACCATAAAACAAAGTTTGATTTGTATTTTGGATCTACCCATTGCAGCAAAGAGAAAAATACACCTTTATTATTCCATGTTTAAATCAAAGAGCTTAACTAGGTCTTGGAAAAAAATCCCGAACCGAAGACCCAAACTAGAACCCAAACTGAAATACTGAAACCAGAACCGGAAAAAAATCCCGAATACTCTAATGGTTCCTATATTTTTATATATGAAATAATCGAACCTAACCCGAACCAAACCAAAAATTGAACGGACACCTGAATATATTAAAAAATTAATTATATATACATTTAAGAAATATATATTTTATAATTTAAAAATTTATTAAAGCATACAAAATATTTGAAGAAAAATAAATTATTATAAAGTATCTAAACTATCGAAAGTATCTGAAAGTATCTGAATTATCTAAAGTAGTATCCAAGAGTTTTAGTCCGAATCATCCTAATTATATTATATACTAGATATGGACCCGTGCGTTGCACGGATTTTATTTGATGTTGTCAATAACACATAAAAAGAATGAAAATATTGTTTCACATTAATTCTTGGATTTTCCAATATATATTGATGACTTATTTTAGTAAAAATAATCTCTTTTCTTACATCAATTTTGATTAGTATTTCTATTTCAATAATCATGGTATTTTAAATAGTATATTAGTTTTTTATTTTTGAATAAATACTTCATTTTTAATTATTTTTAAAAATAATATTATTTGTAGTTATTTGAAAGGTCATCTTGCAACTGTTGGTTTGAGGCTTACTCTGGTTTTAAAATTGTTTTTGCATATGTTGCTTTAAGATTGTTTTTATCATTTTATTATAGTTCTTACTGCAATCTTGCACATTAAAATTTAAGATGTCGATAAGAATTCCTTCACATAGTTCATCTCCAAACTTTTCATGAAGAGAATGATGCACACAACCTTCATTGTATTTTTCTATACTAAAAAAAGTTCTAATAAAAATTACAAAACAAACTTTTTTTTTGAGAAAAATATTTACATTTTTAAGTATGAGAAAATTCCTTCCTATAAGTTCATTATTCTGATAAAAAAAACTTAATTATTATTTTTCAAATTTCTTTCCTTTTAATATTTGTAACAGATTTAGTGTTAAATAACCTTCTTAATTCATTGTTTCCTTGATAATTCCTGATAACAAATTAAATAACATTATTTTGACTAAAACCTCATGAAAATTAAAATCATAACAATCGTTGTTGATTTTCAAATTATTATCTAACTTGTGTAACCGTAAAACTGTGTATAACCGTAAAACCGTTTATATTGCATTGATCAATCGTTGCTAACGTAACATAATAAACTGATGTTGACATTGACTTACCTATGACAGCATAACTAATTTTATATCGTCTATAGGAACCAACATACATAATTGTTCCAATAGATTACGCACAACAACATCATATTTTATGTTAATTATGGCAGTCTCTAGTAAGGATAATGGTAAAATAGTTAAAGTTTTTTTTGTGCAACCCATAATTTAAAGCTATATCAAGAAAAGAAACGCTCCTAATATTTTCCTTGTATGAAAGAGTTCTGATTTTAAGCAATATTTTTTTGTGACAAAATCCAGAAGAGTTTAATCTTATATATAGATGTGAATATTTGTAATAAATTTTGGATTATGATTTCTTAAAAAGAAAAATTACTATTTAAATAGAAAATTTTATTATTTATAAGGAAATATATGAAATTATTTTACAATTTTTTTTGTTTAGATTAAAAAAAGAAAACTACAATTAAACACCCTTTAAAAAATTTCTTTTGTATAAGATTTTATAAAAGGATAATTACTATCAAGTAATTATTTACAATTATATTTTTTTTATGATTTTAGAAAACAAAAATTCGTATTAAATAAATTGTTTTACAGATATTTTTTGTTTAAAATTTTTTAAAAGGAAAAAAATAATTTAGAGAAAGAAAATTACTGTCAAATAAAAACTATCAAATAATATTTTGCTATTATCTTTGTTTAGAATTTTAAAAAAGAAAAATTAATTATGATATATTTTAACACATGTCATCATCCTAAATTTTTAATTGCCATTTGTCACCATCATGTTAATTATCAACTTTGAAATAATATTTTGCTATTATCTTTGTTTAGGATTTTAAAAAATAGGAAAATTACTATTAAATAATTCCTTTGTGTTATTATCTTATCTTATTAATTATGATATATTTTAACACATGTCATCATCTTAAATTTTTAATTGCCATGTGTCACCATCATGTTAATTAGCAATTTTGAAGAACCAAACTTTATATAATAAGATATAGATGTAAATAATTGTCATAAATTTTGGATTATGATTTCTTAAAAAGAAAAATTACTATTTAAATAGAAAATTTTATTATTTATAAGGAAATATTTGAAATTATTTTACAATTTTTTTTGTTTAGATAAAAAAAAAGAAAACTACAATTAAACACCCTTTAAAAAATTTCTTTTGTATAAGATTTTATAAAAGGATAATTACTATCAAGTAATTATTTACAATTATATTTTCTTTATGATTTTTGAAAACAAAAATTCGTATTAAATAAATTGTTTTACAGATATTTTTTGTTTAAATTTTTTTAAAAGGAAAAAAATAATTTAGAGAAAGAAAATTACTGTCAAATAAAAACTATCAAATAATCTTTTGCTATTATCTTTGTTTAGAATTTTAAAAAAGAAAAATTATTTATGATATATTTTAACATATGTCATCATCCTAAATTTTTAATTGCCATTTGTCACCATCATGTTAATTATCAACTTTGAAATAATATTTTGCTATTATCTTTGTTTAGGATTTAAAAAAAAGAGGAAAATTACTATTAAATAATTTCTTTGTGTTATTATATTATTATATTTATCTTATTAATTATGATATATTTTAACACATGTCATCATCTTAAATTTTTAATTGCCATGTGTCACCATTATGTTAATTAGCAATTTTGAAGAACCAAATTTTATATAATTATCCAAATACTCAATATTTAACCCAAATTATCTGAATTACGCAAAATAACCGAATCAGAATCAGAACCAAACGAGAATCAAAATTTTCTGGGTATTTTCCTGTTCTAGTTTTACTATCCGAAGCGAATCCGAAACTACCCGAACTGAATCTGACCGAAAATAAGTCATGTATTAATGGGATCCTCTAATCCTCTATTCATATTACCCCATACTCCATACTCGAAATACCTAAAACATATAACTCGAACCGATACCCGAAATACCAAAAACAATAAACAATGTGGGCTAACCTTTCGTCCTCCACGTTGTTTAATATCTAAATCTGGATTGTAGGACTTTGTGGACCATCCAGCAATTATTTTCAAAGGAGATTGTTGAAGAGTCAAGCTTTCTATTTTCTCCCATAAATGTAGTAAGAAAAAAATATAATGCATGTGGAGCTTGTGTTTCCTGTTCTCCCTTTCTGATTTAATACTTGTTTTCGCTTCTTCTGCTAAGCATTTGTGTCCTCCAGACCAAAGAGATACTCTTTGGGAGTTCAAGAGTGAATTCTCTGTCCAAGAGTTAGATTCCTCTTGGTGGGAGTCTGATTTGAAGACAGAGAGGTGGAGGAACAACACTGATTGTTGTTCATGGGATGGTATCTCATGTGATTCTAAGACAGGTACGGTGGTGGAGTTGGACCTGTGGGACAGTTCCCTCAACGGCCCTTTGAGATCTAATAGTAGCCTTTTTAGACTACAACACCTTCAGAGTCTTAATCTTAGCTCCAACAATCTTCCGGGGATTCTACCATATTCCATTGGAAACCTCAAATATTTAAGGGTTTTGAAGCTTCGCTACTGCAATTTCTTTGGAAAAATTCCTTCTTCGCTCGGAAATCTTTCTTACCTCACTGATCTTGATCTTTCTGTTAATCAATTCTCCGGAGAGCTACCAGATTCAATGGGCAACCTAAACCGACTATCAGAGTTGCAACTAAGATATAACAATCTTGGTGGGAACTTTCCTTCTGTTCTACTCAATCTAAGCGAGCTCACTCAGATAAGCCTTAGTTACAACAAGTTCAAAGGTATGCTCCCATCTAACATGAGTAGCCTCACCAATCTGGAGTATTTAGATATAAATGGAAATTTATTTTATGGACCTTTACCGTCACCTCTGTTTATGATCCCTTCCTTGATTCAACTTAATTTGGAAGGAAACAGCTTCAGTGGTCCTATTGAGATTAAGAATATTTCTTCACCTTCTAATCTTGAAGTTTTGTCTCTTGGAGAAAACAATTTCGATGCGCCAATCCAAGGATCTTTGTCAAAACTTGCCGGGCTCCGAACTCTTGAACTCAACTATATGAATACAAGAATCATGGTTGACTTGAGTTTTCTCTCACATCTTAAGTCGCTTAGCTATCTAGACCTTTCAGGGAATGATTTGAAGTTCAGCTCAACTCTCCGTCTTCCCTATTTAGGTTTCTTGTATTTATCATCCTGTAATATCGTTGAGTTTCCCAAGTTTTTACAAAGCCAAACCAGATTGCTGTTATTAGACATTTCTGTCAATCAAATTGAAGGCAAAGTACCAGAGTGGTTTTGGAGATTGGAAATATCGCGTGTTAACATCTCTCAGAACTACATACGCGGTTTTGATGGATCTGCCGACGTTATTCAAAGAACCGGGGGAGTAGTTACGCTTGATATAAGCTCAAACGCTTTCCGAGAACCGTTTCCTTTGTTACCGAACTCTACAAACTACTTATTTGGCTCTGACAATCTATTTTCGGGAGAGATTCCAAGGACGATATGTGACTTGGTTTATCTTGATAGACTTGTTTTATCCAACAACAACTTTAGTGGCTCCATCCCTCCTTGTTTAAGTACTTATCTTTCGGTCTTGCATCTTCGGAATAACAGCATCTCTAGTGTTATTCCTGAAGATTTTATCAGTAATATGTTGATATCACTTGATCTTGGTTACAACAGGTTATCAGGAGGACTGCCCAAGTCTCTGATTAACTGCACTCGTCTCCAGTTTCTGAACGTGGAAGAGAACAGAATCAGCGACACCTTTCCATTCTGGTTGAGAGTGTTGCCTAATCTAGAGATTCTTGTCCTTCGTTCTAACGAATTCCACGGACCAATAAGTTCTTTCAGTCTCCCCAAGCTGCGAATCTTTGACATTTCGAGAAATAAGTTCACTGGGGTCTTGCAATCAGATTTCTTTGCTGGTTGGGGCGCAATGTCATTACCGGTTGTATACTTCGAAGGTGATTCGCAGTATAGGTTTTCAGGAGTTGGCAAACCATACTATCATGCGTCCGTGGCTCTGACAAACAAGGGATCGAATATGAAGCTGGTTGGGAGTGGTTTCACAATCTACAAAACCATCGATATCTCTGGAAACAGATTCCAAGGAGGCATTCCCGAATCCATCGGTTTACTGAAGGAACTGATTGTGCTCAACATGTCAAACAACGCTTTCACAGGCCGTATTCCACCATCTTTGTCAAATATAACAAGTCTTCAGTCATTGGATCTATCTCAAAACCAATTATCAGGTAAAATCCCACCGGAGATCGGGAAACTCACTTTTCTGGCGTGGATGAATTTCTCATACAACAGGCTTGAAGGTCCAATACCACAAGGCACTCAAATTCAAAGCCATAATATTTCTTCATTCGCTGAGTATCCTGAGCTGTGCGGTGTTCCTCTCCAAAAAACTTGCGGTGGAGGAGAAGGAGCAATAAATCAAGAGCAAGAAGATGAAGATGAAGAAAAAGATCAAGTGTTGAGCTGGACTGCTGCTGCAATAGCCTATCTACCTAGTGTTTTCTGTGGATTCACCCTCGGCCATATTCTTACTTCATATAGACATGACTGGTTCATGAGAATCTAACACTCTTTTGCTTAATACAAGCATCTGTTGTCTGATGATATCTAGTCTTCATGCGTTTTTAATAATATGGTAACTCTTTTGTTGTATTGTTTTGCCACTATTATTGTGAGAATCTGTGTGCTTTGGTGGACTTAGTTTTCTATTTCCCTTTATGTGTTTGTGTCTCTGATGTCTTGTCGCAGGGACACCTGGCCTGCAGTAATGCAAGTCATGTTTTAAGTCGGTATAAATCAATTGTTTCTTCATTTTCAGATTTCTTATGTTGTTTCGAATCAACCTGATAGATATCAGAATGCGTATTACCACAAGAAGAAAAACCAGAGTGACTTGGGAGATAACAATGACATGGCAAGCCGTTGGAAGTTAATTCAAACATTTAAAAGAGAAAAGGAAAGCTTCTGTTTAACTCTGGCCAACAACTGAAAGGATTCTTACTGCTGGTGGGGTATTACCGAAGGTTTATATAGAATTATGGGATCATTGCCAGGCCATTGACCAATCTTTTGAAGAAAGACCAGTTCTCATGGTCTATGAAGTCACAAACAGCCTATGAAAAATAGAAAGATGCTATGGTCCGTGCTCTAGTATTGGCCTTACCAGATTTTCAACAAGTGTTTATAGTGCAGTCGGATGCTTCAGGTTTTAGTTAAGGAGCCGTTTTGATGCAGAACAAGAATTCAATAGCATACTTCAGACACGCGTTGACAGCTACAGAACAACTGAAACAAACATACGAAAGAGAATTAATGGCTATTGTAATGGATATACGTAAGTGGAAATATTACCTAATGGGATGTAAGTTTCATGTGGAC
Source organism: Brassica napus (assembly GCF_020379485.1). Taxonomy (NCBI): domain Eukaryota; kingdom Viridiplantae; phylum Streptophyta; class Magnoliopsida; order Brassicales; family Brassicaceae; genus Brassica; species Brassica napus. The sequence goes on along the minus strand of NC_063451.1, from coordinate 8,491,877 downwards.
AAGACTTCTGAGCTTGGGAAACTCACTTTTCTGGCGTGGATGAATTTCTCAGACAACAGGTTTGAAGGTCCAATACCACAAGGCACTCAAATTCAAAGCCAGAATATGTGACATCCGTCACCTCCTATATGGAGGACAGCGTGTCATCCTCGACATGTCATCATACAACAATGTGACATCCGTTTCTTCTTCGCTGAAGAAGACGGGCCACCAACAAAATCTCGAAATATAAAAGCCTATAAACTCAACTACACTCATCCAAGACCAAATAAAATCCAAAAGAAAAGTCCAGTAGAACCAAGTCCATCCAAATATCAAATAATTGTTTGTCTCACCTGAAATGGGAAAGAGAAAGGGGTGAGCAACATGGAAATCACTCATTGAGGTATGTGATGCTATCCCGAAGTCCATGGACCCGGACATAGCACTCCGAATAAATATAATTTAATTCACACATGACAAACACGGTACCTAAAGTACCCAAGCAACAAGCAATGGTCCTAGCGAGGTGCGCACTCGCTGCCCACTAACATGCCAAAATGAAAAAACAACCATTCGAGATAGTGCTCGGACACCGCCCGTAGATGATTTATCGACCCTCCAGCTATGGCCCAACCGGTCGACTAAAGCTGGCAGTAACCTCCAAACAATCCGGCATACATAAGCACCTCTCACTCTGTCTCCGTCTCAAACAATTCTAACTATGAGTTTACAATAAGTGAAGCAAACAATATTGAATCATCTAACACCCTAGTTCCGGTTTAAGCAAATAACCTAAATATCTAAGCAAGCAATGACTCCAATGAGGACGCAAGACAGACTCGATTCATAGAGTCGGAACATATTAAAACTATACTATATTTGTTCAAAATTCTAAGCCGTGTACGAGAAGTTCGAGAATAGCTCTCACCTTAGAAATATGGAAAAGTGGTGTCTATGAACTCCAGCTGCTCAAATAGACTCCAAATTTGAAATCAGGGCGAAACGCCTTTCGAACGGTTAAAAACGGATAAACAGAAGTCTTGTCAAAAAGTCAACCTGCCTGGTCAAAGGTCAACCTCTGACCACATTGGAATTGATTTAAACCGACTAGTTTGACCTAACCGGATTCCAATTTATTTTTAACCGACCGGTTTAAACTAACTGAAATTCAATTAACGAACCAAACCGGCTTGACTGGTCAATGAGTCACCGGCGGCGGCGAGGCGGTGGTCTGATGGCGGCGAAGCGGTGGCCAGTGGTGGCGAGGTGGCGGTCCGGTGGCGGCTGGCGACAGTCCGGTGACGGCAAGGCGGTGGTCCGACGGTGGCGAGGTGATGGTCCGACTGCGTGTGTGGCTAACGCACGGGCGGAGGCAAAACTTCTGGAGGCTCTAGCGGCTTCGTCCGAGCTCCGATTGAGGTGTGGTCGGTGGCTACGGCTTCGTCTCGTCGAGAGGAATACGGTGGTGGCCTTGCATATTCGCGATTCTCAACGGTTAGACATATATTGACGATTTACTAAACGGACGAAACTAAGCTTAACTGCATGGCGGTTTTCCGGCGGTTTCTTGGGCTGCGAACGACAGTGATGAGCTTGACGTGTTCTCGGCTTGCTGTGGCTCCGGCGCCGAGTCCTGGTGGCTCAGTCTCTACAAAAACTCCACATTCCTATTTCTTAACACTCCTTTTTATTTTTTTATTTTTGGAACTAAGAGGACAAAACAAAGATGATGGTGGGTTGGAGGAACGAGTATTTATAGAAAATACTCGGGCTTTCGGGAATAGGCTTGGGCCTTGACGAGCCGAGATTTTAAAGCCCAAAATTTAGGTTGTTACAATTCTCCCCCATTAATAAAGAATTCATCTCCGAATTCAAATCTGAGCTGACTGTCCAATATCATCGCAACAAAACTCTGAATAATAAATCTGCTCGGTCTCTGGAGTCTCCTCCTGAATCCCATCTCTCTCACAACAAACTCTGACAAACACGGTCGACATTCCTTGAACTGCTTTCAGTTGATGATCCAAAATCTCTACTGGCTAACATGGTGCAACCAATTTTTACCAAGGCCGTTTTGAGGCTGATGCAAAATGAATTCTGGCACTCTTACGACCTTTCTCAAAATAGACACATGAAACACGTTATGGAGGTCTGATAACTCTGCTGATGAATCAAATCTGTAAGCAGCTGCTCCAATCTGCTCCACAATAGAATATGGTCCCATATACCTCAGTTTAAACTTATTTAGCTTTCAAGTCTTAGATCCTCCCTGAAATGTCTTTATTTTTAGGTTTACTCGATTGCCTATCTGAAACTCCAATCCTTACGACGTTTAACTGCATAACTCCCCTAACTGCCATGGGCTTCCTAAAGCCAAAATTTGAACATGTCCATTTTCTCTACCGTCTCTTGAACCATTGATGATTCTATCTCAGGTCACTCCCCCACTTTGGTCCAACAAAGTGGTATACGACAAGGCCTATCATAAAGAACCTCATATGGTGCCATCTCAATACCTGAATGATAGCTATCAAGGTAGGCAACTCTGCTAGAGGCAGATTCTTTGCTAGCTTCCTTTCCACTGTAAGACACAATCCTTGAGCATATCCTCTAAATTCTGAATAGTCCTCTCTGGCTGACCGTCTGTCTACTGATGATAATTGTACTCATGCGGGCCTTTGTCTCAAGTGCCTTCTGAAAGACTCTCTAAAATGCAGACGTGAACTAATATTCCAATCCGATACAATGCTGATTGTAACTCTGTGCAACCTCGCAATCTCCCTAATATAAGTCTGCGCCAACTGATAAGCTCGGTCTGCCATCTCAATTACTAGGAATTAAGATGACTTGGTAAATCTATCCATGGGTACCCATGTGGCATCCTTTCCACATGTGTTGATCGACAATCCAACAATAACATACATAATCACCAGGCCTCATTTCCACTCTCGCAAAACAAAACTCAACAATAACCTAATAGGTACCCGATCCTCAAACATAACTATCTGACATGCCTGACACCACGACGCAGTGTAGCTACAATCTTTCTCATACTAGGCCAATGATAGTAGCACTTCATATCTTGTACCTCTTAGTGTTTCCCGGGTGGATAGAGAAATACAGGTGGTGTGTTTTCTGTAAGATCCCTTTTCCAATAGCTTATTGTCCAACACACAAAATTGGTTTCTGTACAGGTACATCTTGCTCAAAACTGTATGACATCAAATACTCCCAATCTCAATCTGCTTAACCTAAGCCATAACCCTATCCTTTGCTTGGTGTATCCTGCATAGCAAATATGCCTTCTCCAAAGCCTCAAGACCATCTGTCTCTCTCTCGACAGTAATGGCACACAATATGGTTCCCGATACGTCGACCATGTGCCTAATTAAGGCATCTGCCACCTGGTTGGCCTTTTCTAGATGATAAGTGATATCATAATTGTAGTCTCTATCAACTCGATTCATCTACACTGCCCAAGTGCAATCTTTAATGAGTGAAGATAAATATCAGACTCTAATGATCCCATAGAATATGGACTTCCTTCCCGTACAATTACGATCTCCAAAACTATAACGCAAATACCCCTATAGCTTCTCTGGCGTGATGCATAAGCAATGAACTGATCTTCCTGCATCAATCCACAATCCAAGCCAGTATATGACACATCTTAATAAACCTCGACCTTTGTAGAACCAAAAATGGTGTCCTTGTCAACTATGCTTCAATTCAATGAACTCCTCGAACAAAAGATTTTCCAATCACACTTACAGTTTTTGCATGTAAACCGCGTCTCAACATTACTATACTGGCGAAACCCTTGATGAACTTCCAGTGGTACCCTACTAACCCAAAACCTGTGGATCGCAGTAGCGCTCTTAGGTGTTGGCCTCTCCAAAATGGTATTAATCTTCTCTGGATCCATCGAACTTCTGCTTCCAAAATCCTGTTGCCCAAAAATCAACCCTTTCCTCTGCCAGAAGCTATACTTCCTCAACTTAGCGGACAATTGATGCTCTCAGAACTGTCCCAACACAATCCATAAATGCTTACCTTGCTCCTTTCTATTCCAAGAATAAATCAGGATGTCGTCGATGAATACAATCACACACTTATCCAAGTGTTCACGAAAATGTCATTCATAAGCTTTAAGAATGCTAACGGTGCATTCGTCGAGCCAAATGGTATCACTAGAACTCATAATATCCATCCTCTATACGGAAATTTGCAATCCGTATGTACTCCTCAGCTATAGCAATCTGATGGTATCTTGACGCTTGGACAACCTTTGAGAACCATGAAGCTCCCTCCATCTAATCCAACAACTCATCAATACGATGGTTACCATGTTCAAGTCTATGTAGTTGAAACAAAGACTGAAAATCCCATCTTTCTTCTTTACAAACAATAATGATGCTCCCCACGGTGAAGTACTCGGTCTGGTAAAACTCTTGTCTGATGAATCTTCCATATGCTCTTTCAGCTCGACCATCTCTGCTGGCGCTAATTGGTATAGAACTCGTGAAACTGGTGCTGTCCTTTGTTCCAACTCAATCGTAAGAATGTCTCCTGTGTCTGGTGGTGGCCGTTCCAAAGGCCACAAATACATCCTCATAATCTGCAATAACTGGAAGATCCTACAACTCATGCTGTCCATCATCCTTAACCATCGAAATGGTCGCCAAAAATTACACTACTCCTATATCTAATAACTCCTCAGCATGTAGCATGCACGCAATAAAAACTTCCATCTGCTCCAGCAATATGAACTCTTGCCCTCAGGCAATCCAATACTACTCAATGTCGTGACAGCCAATCCATTCCAAGGATGACATCGTAAAAACATAGCTCCATCTTTGACGAGTCTCCAAACAAATCGGCCCTCCAAGCATAACTGGTACACCGTGATGAATATAAATAGCTCCCACGTCCTATGCCAGCTGTCTGAACTGACACATCTTTGAAACAATCAACAATGCCAAAAACTGGCAAACAAAACCAAGCGTAATTTCAATATCAACACAACGCAAGCTGCCGCACCCCCAATCCAAAAGTGATTCCCACGTATTTACAAACTAAACATACCTCTAAAATTGTCAAGCACATGCCAACTAATGGCTCAAATCTCATACCATATAATTTCATGTACCAAAACTTGTGGAACGACGGCTTGAAGTTGGGTGGCGGCAAAAGCATCACGTATTCACTCTTGGATAACCTCGGAACAATGACAGAAGAAACTGATAAACTCCTGAGCAATCTCACAAACTGTGACATTGCCCAACAGCTGAACATCTGGCTGGGACCCTTTTAGTCGAAGGACGAATAATGTCATACAGAATTTCTAAATTTTTATATATATATATATATATATATTTTGAAAACATTGAAAACTGATGAAAATCAAATCCCCTAATCGTCATCCCGGGTCAGAAGCGGGACAGAACCCCGCTCTTATACCAAAATTATGACACCCGTCACCTCCTATATGAAGGACAAAGTGTCATCCTCGACGCATCATCATACAACAATGTGACACCCGTCTCTTCCTCGCTGAAGAAGACGGGCCACCAACAATATCTCGAAATATAAAAGCCCATAAACCCAACTACACTCACCCAAGCCCAATAAAATTTGAAAGAAAAGTCGAGTAGCACCAAGTCCGTCCAAATATCACATAATTGTTTGTCACACCTGAAATGGGGAAGAGAGAGGGGTGAGCAACAGGAGAGTCGCTCAGTGAGGTATGTGATGCTACCCCGAAGTCCATGGACCCGGGCATAGCACTCCAAATAAATATATTTTAATTCTAACACATGACAAAGACGGTACCTAAAGTACCAAAGCAACAAGCATTGGTCCTAGTGAGATGTGCACTCGCTGCCCACTAACATGCCAAAAAAAAACCACTCGAGATAGTGCTCGGACACCGCCCGTTATCGACCCTCCAGCTACGGCTCAACCAGTCGACTAAAGCTGGCCTTAGCCTCAATCCGATATACAGAACCACCTCTCATTCTGTATCCGTCTAACTAAGAATTTACATTAAGTGAAGCAAACAATATTGTATCATCTAACACCCTAGTTTCGGTTTAAGCAAAGAACCTAGAAGTAGAGCTAGAAATAGGGAGAGAACCTGAGACGCATAGAAGAATGGAGAAAACGAGGCGGAGTGGATTATTTATAAGAGAGACGGCGTGAATCTCCAAGAATGTCAACATTAGGTCTAATGAGGCCTATTGGGCTTAGAAACTTCCAAAACTCCCACCCATTACTCGCGACGTTTCGGCTTCTCGGACAGAACAAGAGGAGGACCAGTTGAAATCGAACCAGTTATTCTGCTAAACTATCCTCAAAACTGAGTCAAACCCGAATCATCGGTTCGAGTGCCTAACCAGGTCTCAAGAGAATTTCACGGTCCCTGAGTCAAAGAATACCTGAGAGGACGACAGAATGGTCTTACTCTTTGACCAACGTCGAGAAACCGACGAACGTCTCTGTCTCTACAAACGACGAACCGCTCTCATCCGACTTTCAGTCCAAATCATCTATCTTCATAAACCTTACCCCAAAAATTCATTTCAGAATTACTACACTTCTCAAGTGAACTGGGGGGGGGGGGGGGTTATTGTAGGAGATGGATTGTCTCCCTCCACAAGGCCCATAAGATAGAGGATTTGGCCTGGAAAGACAGCCCAAGACGTATGCTTAAGGAAACTGCTTATGGATTACGGCTAAACGCGCAGTCTCGGCTTCTGACCACTTATATCGGCTCCATGAACTACGAGTGTCGACTCAGTGATATCACTCAAATTACCCTAAGGAGTGAATTACTCTCTAAAATAAGAGGTTCGGATGTAGTACTTAGGGATAAAATCCACAGAGATATGAAAACAAGGGAGTTCAATGATGTAAATATTAAGACTTTTGTGAAACTTGAAATCTTCTAATTTGTCATTAATTCTCGGATGGCTTCATAATCGATCGATGTGAGGATCCCAACATCGATCGATATTCGGTGGTATCTGGCGATCGATATTGAATTGCGACCGTCGACCATCTCTTGCTTCCAGCGAAGCTTAAAAGATCTACAAAAAGCTCCACATACATCATTTTCTTCCAGATAGTACCTGAACCTGTAATTACTCTAAATAGACTCTATATAGTAATAATATATCTTAAAACATTCATAAACCATGGTTGAAAATGGGTAAAATTTATGGTCTATCAACTCCCTCAGACTTACTCTTTTGCTTGTCCTAAAAGAAAATACAACAGAGCAGTCTCTCTGAAAGAGATTTAAAACAGCAGGGACTCACATGATTTAAAACTTAGAATCATCACCTCTACAATATTGCAATCCACATCTAAAAATCCTAATCACAAAAGCACATTATACCATATCCTAGCTTAGAAACCAAATTCATCTAGCAAACAGCTTAGCAAATCTTGTATGTCATTCCCTTCTACCAACCTCAATTCTTATCAAAAATAAAAGTGCAGGCTTTACCTTGGGGGTATCGATCACATGATGCAAGGACTTTCAAACAAGTATCTGGACCTGCAGGTAAATATTAGTTCATATCCTCTCTCTCTACTAATTTTCTCTCCTAGTCAAAGTTTGCTTATATTAGCAAGATCATTGACCAAGATTGGACAGGCTTCCTGAATCAAGCCTTAGTGGTGGTTGCCCCTAAGTCATGTTCACTTCTTTTTTACCTATATCCTAGGATTATTTGTGAAGCAAGCCTTAATGGTTGTAGCCACCAAGTCCTGTTCTAATCCTTTACCTATGAAATTCTTATGAAACAAGCCTTAATGGTTGTAGCCACCAAGTCCTGTTCGAATTCCTTCCTAATAAATCTCTATACTAATAATAACTTTTTTTTATCTATCTATAATTTCAAAAATAGAGAGAGAAAGGGTGATAAATCTATATACACAAGGCTTTACCTTCCAGACTTGTTTGAAGAATCCGATCCCATGCATACCAAGCCCCAAGACAAGCAGTTGTGTCAAGTTTAGTGTTGGATGTCAGCTTTGGTTCCTTCAAAACAATCTTAGCAAGAGTGGATAGTTGATAGGTTGATCCACTTTAGTATTTTTAGTACTATCTGTAATCAATAAGTCTAGAATGGTGCTAAAGAGTGGTTAGATATGTAGCAAAATCTAAAAGTTCATAATCCCCTTATTGACTCAATAAAAAAAATTATTTGAAAATACTTAAAAATTCATGAATAAACTAATATTAGTAAGTACCTCCCCCAGACTTAAACTTCACTGTCCCCAGTGATATTCAGTCTAAGTTTGGTAGGTTGGAAAATTAATAATAACTACTAAGTTAAAATGTTATACAAGAGAAAAGAATGTGTTACCCTCTGTCTCGAGGATCGATCAACATGTACACCGCACAATCGATCGATATCTCCGCATCTCTGTCGATCGACGTTACCGTCTCGTTATCGATCGATAGCGGACAGACAAAAAACGTCTGCGCTAGCTGCAGCGTATCCATGTGTCTAACTCATCATAGAATTAGCATTAGTCAACTAGGTTAGCTCTGTTAGACAATCCAAACACATGCAAGATTAGCAAAATAGATAAACTCCAGTCATAACATAGAATAATAAGTTCAAAAGTAAATCCTAAGAGTTCGAAAATAAAGGAAAAACATAAGTAGATAGGGATAGAGAGATGAGGACTAGTCCTCATCAGTGGTCTCGTCGCTGGAGGTGCCTCTGCGCTGGCGGGACGGTCCTGCTGCCGATGATGAGCTGGCTCGCATGCTCCTCCTGCTCGAACAGTGACATCTCGATACTCTGGCCCAGATGGCAGTGAGAGCATCGACTACGACGCGCTGGAAATCTCTCTCAGGGCATGTAGACATGTCTGGCATTGGCAGGAATGGTGGGAGTGCGGCCTCGGCCTGATGCGGCTGAGGTCCTCCAGGTCGCTGGACCGTGTAGCGTCGCGGGATGGTAGCGGGGGCGCGGAGGAGACGTGGGTCAGGGCGGAACTGGATGCTAGCGAGACCGTGGTCGAACTCTGTGAGTGTACGAAGTGGCAACCTCACCTGGTGAGTGCCGTTCTCGTCCCTGAAGCACCAGTCACGGTCCTCCTTGAGCCACTGACCGCTCGTGAGGTGTGCTGCGTCCATGTAGACGATCCGGTCATCCATCGTAGCATCGTCTAATGGAACTCCGCAATGTATGAAGATCGGGGTAAGTAAGCTCCCAACCGTCTCCTTCTTCCTTCCCTTTGACTGAAACGGCTTCATCCTTAGCTTGACCAGATACTCAGCAAAGACAGCTCCAATGTTGGGCCACACGTCGTCGGCCGGCTCCTCTATGTCCTCCATGTGAACCAAACTCCACACCGCGTAATAGGCTAATGTGAGCTCATGCACCCGAACCTTATTAGGTACCATTTTGCAGAACAGAGTGTTGGCAAGGACCTTCATGAAGTAGCGCAGGGTCGGGTGACAGATGTCTGTCTGAAGAGATTTGGCGGACTCGAAGTAAACTGTAGTGATGTGCTCCCAGATTTTCGAAATCCCTGGGAACTCGGGTACGACTGCGTGCTGACGCTCGGTGTCGAACCTGTAGATAGTGCAGAGAGTCGAGAGAGGGAACCTGTAGCGAATGCCGCGAATGAAGAAGGTTAAGACACCCTCGTTAGCTCTTTTTGCCCTCTCGTTGGCATAGTAGATGTTCACCGTGGCCATGAACTGGCGGACCAGCTCCGGGTAGAGAACCTGCGGGTTAGTGGCCAAGTTCCCCATACCCAGCTCTACGAACAAGTCCTTGAGGCCAGATTTGATGCCCAAGGCTCGGATCACGTCTGGATCGACGAACCGCGTTGGCTCGATGGAGACCTTCAGCCACTCATTGAAGAATATGCTGTCATAGTCGTCCCGCGTGTCCACAATCGGGCGGTTTCTACATGCCACGCTCTTTGCTGCTTTATGTGTGTTGTCAAAGTGGTCAAAGGGCGGGATAGGTTCGTCTTCGTGTGGCCAAGGGTATTGGTCGCGAACTGGTGGTGGTGGCGGAGCTGCACTACTGCCGCCTACGTCGAACCTTTTCTTCGTCCTCCTTTCATACATCTGCAACCAAAAACCATAAACGAAATTAGGAGTTTTAGTCCTGTTCGATGGTTGGTGCAATATCGATCGACAGAACGATCAATGTCGATCGATATCTTGGTGCGACAATCGATCGATGAAACGTGTGAATCATCGGTCGATTTCGCCTTCGCGGGAACCTGCAAAAACCCATTGATGCAAGTCGATGTGCATGGCATATATAATCGGTTAAATCGATCAGTATTCCCTATTCTATCACTCCTTTAGCATGAATCGATCTATAAGGGCACGAAAATCCCGGTTCTAGCTCATTCTCTATTTCAACCCTAGGAAGAACGAAAAATTAGAAAATTTCGTGTTCATACCATGATGATGCGTGAGTTTAGTGATCTAAATGGATAGAGGGTCGAAAATCGAGTGGATTGAGCGAAGAAATCGTTGGAATTGGCCGAAAAACAGGAGAGAAAAGAGAATGGGAGTGTTTGCTTAGGGTTTTCGGGTTGTGTGAATGTCGACTTAAGTGTTGACTTAATATGAGCCCGCGTCTGTTCATTTACTATCGATCGATGGCGGTGTGTCTTTATTGATCGATAGACGTTATGTTATCAGCAGCTTTGTGTTTTGATTTTTTTTTTTTTCTAAAAATTTCTAAAAATCCTAAAATTAAATGGGTTGCCTCCCCCATTCAGCGCTTATTTTAAGTCTTTAGATTGACTCGATATTCGAATTTTTCTAATTATCGGGAAGGGGGCCTAAGGTTACGGGCTCAATATTTGGCGGTTTAGCCCAATAGTGCTTTACTCGTTGGCCATTTACCGTGAATTCGTCTCCTTTATTATTTGTGAGCGTAATGGTTCCATAGGGATTGGCATTCACAACAGTAAAATGACCAGACCAACGAGATCGTAGTTTTCCGGGAAACAGCGTTAGCCAAGAGTTATACAGTAATACTTGATCATTTGGTTCGAAGTGTCTGGAAATGATTTTTTTATCATGATACGCTTTCGTTTTCTTTTTATATATCTTTGAACTCTCATAGGCTAAATGTTTAATCTCGTCCAGTTTGTTGAGCCGTATGAGCCTTCTTTCGGCAGCTGGTTTAATGTCGAAATTTAATAATTTAATGGCCCATGCTGCTTTGTGTTCCAGCTCAACTAGTAAGTGACATGATTTTCCATATAGCAGGTGAATGGGGTGGTTCCTAAAGGGGTTTTGAAAGCAGTCCGGTAGGCCCAGAGTGCATTGTCCAATTTTCTAGACAAATCTTTTCTGGATGTGCCCACGGTCTTTTCTAAGATTTCTTTGATCTGTTGATTTGAGACTTTTACCTGCCCACTCGTCTGCGGGTGGTAGGGTGTAGCAACTCTATGATGTACTCCGTTCTTATGGAGTAATCCTTCAAAAACTTTGTTGATGAAATGGGAACCACTGTCACTTATGACTATTCGGGGTATTCCGAATCTTGGGAAGATAATGCTTTTGAAAAGCTTAATAACTACAGATGCATCATTTGTTGGGGAAGCTACCGCTTCGACCCACTTTGACACATAGTCAACAGCAACTAGGATGTATTTGTTTCCGTACGAAGAAGGGAAAGGTCCCATGAAATCTATTCCCCAACAGTCAAAGACTTCTACCTCTTGAATAGATTTATGTTCCATTTCGTGTCTTTTACTGATTTTTCCTCTTCGTTGGCATCTGTCGCATTGTACTATGAATGCATGAGCATCGCGAAACATGGTTGGCCACCAGAATTCTGCTTGAAGAATTTTTTATACCGTTTTAAAGGTAGCAAAATGCCCATCATAATCGGATCCATGGCATTGGAATAAAATGTCATGTATTTCAGTTTCGGCGACGTAGCGTCTATACATCCCGTCAGAACAATGTTTATAGAGATATTGTTCGCCCCAGTGATATCTCCTAATTTCTCGTAAAAAATTCTTCCTTGTGTACCCTCTCAACTCTTCGGGTTCTATGTCGGCCGCTAAATAGTTTACTATATCCGCGTACCAAGGTCTGTCCTTTGAACCTTGTTTGACGACATGCACTCCTCGATGCAGACTTTCCTCCGCGGGGGAATCACGGTCAGGGTACAGCTTGTTGTGTGCGACGTTAACTTTAATATCGAAGGTTAGGGTTTTGGGATCGATATCTTTGCTCTGAATATTGAAAGCGTCGATCGACATACTATCGTAGGTGTCAATCGACTTGGTATTGTCGTAATCGATCGACATTTCATCGTAATTGTCGATCGATAGGTCCTCGGATGTGTGACCTACATTCCCGATGAATGATTCCGTTTGGTAAACGTTTTCAGTCGGTAAGAAGTCATCGATAGGGACGTCGTTTTCTATTCTTATCCGGGAAAAATGATCTGCAACTCTGTTTTCTACTCCTCTTTTATCTTTGATCTCGATGTCGAATTCTTGAAGTAGAAGGATCCATCGAAGGAGTCGTGGTTTTGCGTCTTTCTTTTGCATTAAGTATTTAATTGCAGCGTGGTCAGTGTGGACGATGACTCGCGAACCAACCAGGTATTGACGGAATTTTTCGAATGCATAAACCACAGCTAGCAGTTCTTTTTCTGTTGTTGCGTAATTTCTTTGTTCGTCGAGAGTTCGACTGGCATAATAGACTACATGTAGCTTTTTGTCTTTCCTTTGGCCTAGAACTTCTCCTACAGCGAAATCGCTCGCATCGCACATGATTTCGAAAGGAAGATTCCAGTCAGGTGCTTGTACGATGGGTGCGGTTATCAAGGCTTGCTTTATTTCTTCAAAAGACTTTATGCATTCTGCGGTGAAGTCGAATTTAACTTCTTTACAGAGGAGGGAGGTGAGAGGTCTAGCGATTTTGCTAAAATCTTGTATGAATCTCCTGTAAAATCCGGCATGCCCGAGAAAACTTTTCACATCTTTCACGTTTGTGGGTGCCGGCAGGCCGGTCATTACCTCAATCATTGCCTGATCTACTTCTATACCAGCAGCAGACACTTTATGTCCTAAGACGATTCCATCGTTAACCATAAAATGGCATTTTTCCCAATTTAGAACGAGATTCTTTTCTTCGCATCTTGCCAAAACTTTACATAGGTTATCGAGACAGTTTTTGAAACTAGATCCATATACTGAGATATCGTCCATGAAGACTTCCATGAAGTCTTCTATCATATCAGTAAAAATTGACATCATGCACCGTTGGAAAGTTGCAGGGGCATTACAGAGACCGAATGGCATTCTGCGGTATGCGAATGTTCCATAAGGGCATGTAAAGGTGGTCTTTTCTTGATCGTCAGGATGTATAGGGATTTGGACGAATCCAAAGTATCCGTCAAGAAAACAGTAGTATTGGTGATTTGCCAATCTTTCCAACATTTGATCAATGAAAGGTAAAGGGAAGTGATCTTTATAGTAGCAGCGTTTAGCTTTCTATAATCGATACACATTCGATGTCCAGTGACCGGTCGCGTGGGAATGAGTTCGTCTTTGTCATTCTTCACCACAGTGATTCAGCTCTTTTTTGGTACAACATGCACGGGTCTAACCCAATTACTATCCAAAATCGGGTAAATGACTCCAGCATCTAGAAGTTTAATTATTTCCTTTTCAACAACTTCTTTCAAGTTCGGGTTCAGTCGCCTTTGGTGTTCCACTGACGATTTCGAACCGTCTTCTAGGTGAATCGGGTGCATGCACAGATTTGGAGAAATGCCAGGAATATGTTCGAGAGAATACCCGAGGGCTTTCCTGTATTTGTGTAGTTTATTTAACAATAACGCAAGTTCTCCGTTTGTGAGGTTGGCGTTCACGATTACTGGGTATGAATCTTTATAAAGAAAAGCATATTTGAGTCCAGCGGGCAGAGCTGTTTTAACTAAATCTTTGGTGCCTTTTCAGGATCCCATTCCTTCAAGGGTGATGGTTGTCGATCGACAGCTTTTATTAAATATCGATCGACGTTGATTTCCGAAGCGCCAACCTCTATGTCATCAACGCTTGCTGTCTCCATGCTCACATCCATTAATCGTGTGTATTCTTCAGCTCTACTGTCGACACTGAAAGTTTCTTCTTCACTAGCTGTGAGTACTTTCTCCAGGGGGTCGTCTGAGCACAGGTTTATGAAAGATTCTTCAGCCAATTCACAGATATCGTCCACGTAGGAAATCCGTTTATCGATCAAGGGTCGTTTTATCAGATTATCCATGTCGAAAGTCATCAGAATGTTTCAAATGTTTAGACATATCCTACCTTCTTTGACATCGATTATCGCACCTGCAGTAGCTAGTAATGGTCTACCTAAAATAAGGGGGTCCTTTGGTTCATTCTGGTATTTCACTACAAGAAAACATCGGTATTCTGACGGACATTCCGACGGAAAATGAAATCCTCGGAATTTCCCGAGGAATTTCCGAGGAAATTCCCGAAAATTCCGAGGAAACCCAAAATTTGGGTTTCCTCGGAATATACCGACGGAATTCCGAGGAAACATCAATCCGTCGGAATATTCCGAGGAAATTCCGACGAACTAGTGATCGATCGATGCGTTTTTCGACATATACCCATCGATCGATCACATTGTTACGCTTTGGTCCATCATAGTGATCGATCGATGCGTTTTTGGGCATAAATACATCGATCGATCCGTTTATAAAAAAACATTCGAGATTTTGAAACCCCAAACACTAGTTCCTCAGAATTTCCTCGGAATATTCCGAGGAAATTCCGAGGAACACTTGATATCCTTGATCGATCGATGGGATAATCTCATCGATCGATCAGATTGTTACGCTTTGGTCCATCATAGTGATCGATCGATGCGTTTTTGGACATAAATACATCGATCGATCCGTTTATAAAAAAACATTCGAGATTTTGAAACCCCAAACACTAGTTCCTCAGAATTTCCTCGGAATATTCCGAGGAAATTCCGAGGAACACTTGATATCCTTGATCGATCGATGGGATAATCTCATCGATCGATCAGATTGTTACGCTTTGGTCCATCATAGTGATCGATCGATGCGTTTTTGGACATAAATACATCGATCGATCCGTTTATAAAAAAACATTCGAGATTTTGAAACCCCAAACACTAGTTCCTCAGAATTTCCTCGGAATATTCCGAGGAAATTCCGAGGAACACTTGATATCCTTGATCGATCGATGGGATAATCTCATCGATCGATCACATTGTTACGCTTTGGTCCATCTTAGTGATCGATCGATGCGTTTTTGGACATAAATACATCGATCGATCCGTTAATAAAAAAACATTCGAGATTTTGAAACCCCAAACACTAGTTCCTCAGAATTTCCTCGGACTATTCCGAGGAAATTCTGAGGAAGAAAAGGGTTTCCTCAGAATTCCCTCGGAATATTCCGAGGAAATTCCGAGGAAATAGGGTTTTTAAACCGAAAATAACGTTTTGCGGTTTGAATAACACCTATATAACCCTTATTAAGTGTCTTACGTTCATTATGAAGTCAAAAATTTGTTCATTACCCTAAAATAAACACTTTTCCGATTGTATGAACGAAATTCCCACAACATAAGAGAAACACTTATACACTTTAATGAACGGTAAAGGGAATACTTACAATTCGTTTTGAAATTTGTTATTTCATGGTTTATGCTCATCTATACAAAGAATCTTCAATGGTATGCATTACAATTGTATAAGAAATGAAATACGGCAAAAAAAATTGATGTTTTGAAACCCCAAACACTAGTTCCTCGGTATTTCCTCGGAATATTCTGAGGAAATTTCGAGGAACAATATAAATTAATAGAAATACATGCACATGATATTCTTTTTCCTCGAATTAATGAAAATATTCCGAGGAAATTCCGACAGATATTTAAGTGGCCGTCGGAATTTCCTCGGAATATTTTCATTTAACCGGGCAAACAAGCCGCCAAATATTTCGCGAAAATTGAAATTGAAAATACTGAGGGAATTCCGACGGAAAATATCCGTCAGAACCAAGGTTTTATAAACTCGAACCGCATCTTCTTCCCCATTTCTCTCTTCTTCCTCTCCGGCGATCTATCTCTCCTTCCGGCGTTCTCCACCTTCTCTCGCGACGATCTCTCCGGCGAATCCTTTCCATTCCTTTACAAATCATGTAAGGACCTTATCTCATTCTCTTAGGTCCTATTTGTTAGGTTTTTAAGTAGATTAGATGATTTTAGAAGTTTTTTGATAGATTTTTGTTAGGGTGATTGGGTAGGATTGTGATTTGTTGTGTAACAGGTTTAGAATTGTGATTTGGTTGTGTTGAATTGATTTAGAATTTTTTTTATAAATTGTTTATTATTTTTGTATTTACAAAACGTTTATATAAATTCGATTTTACAAAACGTTTTTGTATATAAATTCGATTTTTGGATTTATAAAAGATGATTTCATATTTTAAAATTAATTTTGTATTTATAAAACATTTTTTGATTTATAAACACTATTTTATTATTTTTTGTATTTATAAATACTATTTTGTATTTATAAAAAGATGATTTCATATCTATAAAAATATTTATATTTATTAAAACTAATTTTGTATTCATAAAACATTTTTTTTATTTATAAACACTATTTTATTATTTTTTGTATTTATAAAAACTATTTTGTATTTATAAAAAGATGATTTCATATTTATAAAAATATTTATATTTATTAAAACTAATTTTGTATTTATAAAACATTTTTTTATTTATAAAAACTATTTTATTATTTTTTGTATTTTAAATATGTTTTCTATTTCAATTTTAATTTTATATTTTTGAATTTCAATTAAAAAAAATAAATTTATAATTTTTTTTTTGAATTTTGGAAATATTCCGAGGAAGTGTATCCCTCGGAATATTCCGACGACATATTCCTCGGAATATTCCGAGGAATTTCCGACGAAAAAAGCCCTCGGAATATTCCGAGGAAATTCATTTCCTCGGAATTCCGTCGGAAATTTCCGAGGAATTTCCAAGGAAAGATGAATTTCCGAGGAGTTATTTCCGAGGATTTTTTTCGTCGGTATGTCGTCGGAATAGCGTTATTCCGACGATATACCGACGATTTTTTCCCTCAGTATGCCGCTGTTTTCTTGTAGTGTTTCAGTACCACAAAATTCGTTGGAACATGACAGCCGTTAATTCGTATTGGCACGTCGTCAAGCAATTCCCTCAGGTAGTCTAACGGATCTATCAGCCATAACCAAAGTTATTTTGGTAGGTTTGAACTCATCGTATCCTAGGGATATTGCGACAGAATGTGGCATGAGGTTCACGCTGGAACCTAGGTCACAAAGGAATCAAGGAAAATTTTTGTTCCGTATATTGCAATCCAAAACAAAACTGCCCGGATCGGGTCTCTTGATCGGGATCTCGCCTTGGATTATTGCACTTACTTTCTCTGAAACCATCATGACGCTGCGCTCAGCGGCTGGAAAGCTGTTGGATACCATATATTTTACATATTTTTTATTGAAGGTGATACTTTTATTGCATCTCTCAATGGCATCTCCAACATGATCTTATCGAATGCTTTCTTGCAGATTGATTTATCTAGCTCTCGCTTAGTCTGCGTTTTGTTAGGAGGGAAGGGTGGTAGAGTCCTATACACTCTCTCTATGGCTGGTTCAGCAGGAGTCGAGAGTCGATCGACATTGTTTCCAGGGTGTCGATCGATATTCACTGTGGATTGTCGATCGACGTTTGTTCTTTCTTGTCGATCGATTTCAACATCTTCTTCTAATTCTCTTCTTCCTCCTCGAGGTCGATGGCTTATTTCTCGGTGTTGGGTCGCTCCTTCTCTCGAGGTATTTCTGACTCGGTATTAGGATCATCGAGGATTACAGGGCGTGACCTATTTTCACCGGCTTCCTCAACTACAGCATGTTTCTCTCTGTTGTTGATTTCTATGGTACTTGGAATGAGGCGTTTTCCGCTTCTCAATATCACGGCATTAACATGACGTTTCAGATTCGCGTCAGTCCGCCCAGGGAGACGTCCTGTCTCTCTTTTGATGGAGGTTGCATTTTCTGCGACCCGACTGTCCAGTCTCTTAATGTGTTCACTCAAAGTGTCGAACTTCCTCGTCAGCTCACTGAAGATTAAGTCTATCTTTCCGTTCAGGTCAGTGGCCAATTTGCGATTTCCCGTGAAAGCTTGGTTTAGCTTAAATTTCGCTCTGCCCCGGCGTGATCCAATAGTAGCATCATAATTTTGGGTGAAGCTATCGTGGTTAGGGTACCTATTTTCCAAGGTTTGGCTGTCTACGAAACCTATTTGCTGTTCTAGTTCAGATAGGGTATCATCATCAATTTGGTAAATCCCAAATTGGTTTTGTCCCTCAAAAGCAGAATGAGAAGAATCTAGATGTTCTTTAATATCGGGTAAAGGTGACTCATCAACTGGGTCAGCTTTCCTTCCTAACTCTACGTCCATCATTTCGTAGGATCTACCCGTAGCTATAATTTTGATCAGATGCCTTGCTTCTTCAGGGTTCCTGGTACTGAAATTCCCTTCACTGGCTATGTCAAGCGTAATTTGGTAATGAAGATTAATACCTCTGTAAAAGGTATTAATTATCTGTGGCGCTGAATAGCCATGATGGGGGCATTCAAGTTGGTAACTCTTGAATCTCTCCCAAGCGTTTCTGAACGATTCCCGTGGACCTTGACGGATCGTGGAAATTTTCTTCCTTACATCCCAGCTGTGCGCCTCATCGAAGAATTGATTGATAAAGGCACCCCTTATCTCCTTCCAACAGGTCAAAGATCCTGTTGGTATTTGGTCAAGCCATTTTCTGGCGTCGCCTTCTAAGGAAAATGAGAAGAGTTTACAACGATTGTATTCATCATCCATTAATTCTTCTAGATACTCGATTTGATCGTGCAGTCGCTCTGAGACGGTTCCACGGAAAGGGTTTTGACGTACCATAATCAAGTATTCGGGACTGATCCCGAATTTCTTGGTATCATCTTTTGGTAGTCTAATTGCGGACCTATTGGAATAGGTCCTTCCAGGGTTTAAGTAGACTTGCAAAGGCAATTTCCATTCATTATCTCTTTCTGAGATAGATTTAATTTGAACATGGATTGCAGTCTCATGTTCATTCATGATTTGGTTATTTGCGTTGCTTAGTTGACCTTTAGGTTCTCCTAGGACTACTATCTCATTAGCATCTTCGGTAAGTGAGTACTTGCCTGCTTTCGGCGGGGTGTTGTCGATCGATGTTCGACGTGCGTCGTCGACCGATATTTCTGTCGACATGACGCTCGATATTGCTCTCACTCCGTCGATCGATGTCCGGCCGAAATCCATGTTTTCTACCTTGAAGATCCTGTGTCAGCAGGAAAAGAGAGAAAACTTTTAGCAAATCTAGTAACAAAATCTAGAGTAAATTCTAAACGTAATCTAATGGTAATAAGAAAGAGTCCCCGGCAACAGCGCCAAATTTGATATCACTCAAATTACCCTAAGGCTTGAATTACTCTCTCAAATAAGAAGTTCAGATGTAGTACTTAGGGATCGAATCCACAGAGATTCGGATTACACAGTAGATTATGGTCTTGAAATAAATCTAGATTAATTGGTTTATAAGTTTTAAAGCAGTAAATGGATTGGTGAGCAAGTTTATTGCTCAATTGATTGTTTTGAGGTTGTTAACAGTTGGTTGAAGTATCTAGATTCAAGTATATTCTCGGGTATGATAAGTGAAACTTAGTTTGGGAAATTAGGAGTTTATTAATATTAATTGTTCTTGAATTCAAACGAAGATACAATCTATTTGACTGTCTAATCTTGATCTCGGATCTCAACTCTCATATTTTAATCACGAGAAAGTGTCGATCGATAATTCTTTGTGAATATCAATCGATACACCTTTTGAAATATCGATCGACAGGGCTATCGCTGCGTCGATCGATACTTCTTCCAGAAAGGTTTACGGACAAGTTTGATTTGTATTCTCCAACTCACTAGACCAACTCTCGTCTGCATCTAGTCAGTTAGATCATACTAGTTATTTTCAGGTATTGGGTCAAGCAATGGCTTGATCCCAATTAATCCTAAGATCTAAGTTTAAAGGGTGATCAATCCTAAACTTAGCTTTAAGCATAATTAGATGAATGAACTATATTTCTAAACACCCTAATAATTGTTGTGTCAGTATTACATTTATCAACCTATTTGAGAAACCTAAATCTAACAGTAAGGACTACTCAGACATATTCATGAAACTCATAGTTGTGATGGTCTGAATAATACTTAGATAAATAATAGAAATAGTAAACAGAAATATGAAAACAAGGGAGTTCAAGATCTTCTTTGTTGTGCAGTAGATGATCTATCTCTCCAACTAAGCTCTCATATTTCAATGTTGGCTTCTTGCCTCCTCCAAACTAGGTTTAAAAGGTCTCAGGCAAGTCTGCCTCTAAAATGATACAAAACCCTAATAAATAGCCTAACAGGCGGCCAAAGACTAATGATGTAAATATTAAGACTTTTGTGAAACTTGAAATCTTCTAATTTGTCATTAATTCTCGGATGGCTTCATAATCGATCGATGTGAGGATCCCAACATCGATCGATATTCGGTGGTATCTGTCGGTCGATATTGAATTGCGACCGTCGACCATCTCTTGCTTCCAGCGAAGCTCAAAAGATCTCCAAAAAGCTCCACATACATCATTTCCTTCCAGATAGTACCTGAACCTGTAATTACTCTAAATAGACTCTATATAGTAATAATATATCTTAAAACATTCATAAACCATGGTTGAAAATGGGTAAAATCCATGGTTTATCACTCAGCTGTAAGGCTGATTACTCTGGCATTTTACCAAGCCCGAGGAAAGCTAAAGCCCATTACTACGAGATGATCTAGGGTAAACGGGAGAAGGGAGCTCGATTTTAAAAGGAGGAGGAGGGGTGACGAGAAAAGGGATCCAAACATTTCACACACATTTGGCGGTTAGAAACTAGGGTTTTACTCTTTACTTTCTTGCCAACTTTACCTTTCCCGGCCGAGCTCTCCGAGCACCGGTTTACTCTTTCTCTTATTTTCTTACCTGTAATCAAACCGTTTACTGATCTAATAAAACGTCTTTGAACTAACCCACTGACGAGTCCTGTCTGTTTTACTTGTTTCCTACCGAACTTGGTTCAAACATTGAAGAACATTCCTATCACATCTCCAAAACCCCTTGCCTTGAGAATCCATATGTTAATCTTGCAATTCTTATTTAATCCCCATCCTAGCTGTATCTCCCTGATCCCTTCGAATCTCAATCACCTCGTCATATGAAACCACAATCTTCTCTTTACCACAGTAAAATTGGAAATCGATCGATTTGATTTCCAAAGATTCAACCTTGCTTGACCGTATATTCTTTGATTGACCATCCTAATCATATCTTTATCTAAACTGATTCTTTCCGCAATTCACTTCATGAATACAGTCCTGATGAAAATCGTTGTTGCAAGTCTTCAATCCCCAATCAACATCTTTTTTAGTTTTTAATATAAAAATGACTATTTTTTTTATAGAGAAAAATTAAGAACAAAAAATAGTCATTTTATATAATTTTTTTTTAAAAAATATTCATTTAAAAATTAAAAAAATAAGCAATCATTTTGTAAAAATAAAATGTAAAAAAGTAACCATTTAATACTTTAATTTTAAAAATAAAATTAACCACAAAGAAATGAAAATGAATAACTTTTATCTTATATAAAAGTTATATATTTGTTGTATAATAAAATTCACGTCAGCAAAATTAACTGATGTGTCATCAATGTTTACAAAAATTCTATAAAATATCATTTAATGTAGTGAATGGTGATTGAGGTATGATTTCACCAAAAAATTAAAAATATGTATGATACTATTCATATGGTGATACATTGGACACATTTGATCATTTCCCACAAACAATCATGTCTTCTTTGTCAATATTTTTTAAAAAGATGTCTTGCTCCAACCTCAAACACACACTTATTATTGTAAGTGCCTTCACTTGCAAGTACCCAGTGAAAAAGGAAAAATAGATGACGTTGTTGATTATAGCTATGGACAAAAGTGAAAAACAACTTTTTACAATTCCATCACGCAATAAAGTCCATGTCACACACTTATAGACCACATACTTATTCATATAGTATGAAACTTATATTAGTGAAAAATAGTATGAAACTTATATTAGTGTTGATAAACATATAGTATACAAAATTAATAAATTGGAACATTGAATACGAATGAATATACAAATGAATTAAAAGATAATATATAGTATAGTACAAGTTAATGAATTGTCTAACAATTATGTAAAGTAATTAACTAACTTTAAATTATAAACTTAACCCCAACCTCACTCTACCATCAAAATACCAAACCCTAAACCCTAATAATGAAACCTTAAGATCAATTATAAACTTTAAACCTAAATATAAACCTTAAATCTAAATATCCAAATAAAAAATAGTATATAACAGTATGTAATATTAAACGATACTATATAATTATAAATTATAGAATAGACATGTGAAGTAGAAAAGTGATAACAATGAATTTGCCAAATAATCAAAGAGAAGACAGTGGCAACGATCAAACAATTGATGGTTGTGGTGGCACTAATGTTAAAGGTGAAATTACAATAAACATAATAAATATTGTGTTACCTTCATATTCTATATTTTAATAATAGAACAAAACATTATAATTTGAAAAATTATTTATAAATGAAGCTAAAAGTACATTGAACATGATAATGAATCGACAAACAAATATTATAAAAATTAATAATTTGGAACATTGTATATAAATAAATATATATATATATTGGAACATGTAAAATAATATAGTACAAGTTACTGATATTATCAAATGATGTAGATATACTATACTACATATGTCTCAAATTAGCAAATAGTATATTGACTAAAATTTACTGTTACTAACTGTCGGGACAAAATATAATGAACAAACATTACAAAGAATGTATGGGATATATCCGTAATAATTTCTCGAACTGTGATGGACGCAAAATTTTCAAATTGTCGTCCATTAAGGCAGCCTTGATCATCTCCAGCTAAACCTGAGACGCCTAAGGAAAAGTAAATGTCTTAGCATGGATAAAGAAATGTACATGGAAAATCTTAAGTAGAGTAGAACAACAATGTAGAATGGAAACCATGTAAGACATATCTATTATATTTTCTCATGCAAGTAGTATTCTATGTACATTTCTTCTTAACCAATATAGTGTATTTGACACCACTACACATTATTCTATTTAGTTTTGTTAACTAGTATTATATTCAGCTCATAAGAACATACACAAAGGCCCAAACTTCTAGTTTAACGCGATTACAAATAATGAATTAGACATAAAACAGAAAATTACTTCATATTCAGATTTCTAAAAATTATTCCATTTGTATTCATGTAGGATAAACAAATTGAAACCATAATAGAATGAACAGTAGAGTCCAAATGCAATTCCTCAAAATTTGGGGTTACATTGTTTACACATACCGACTTGCAACAAAAAATTACTTCAGATTTAGATACATAAATGTTTCGGTGTTCTCGCGATTGTCGCTTTTGAAATCCGAGAGCCTCTCTTTTCTGTCACTGACAAAGCCTTCTAAAACGGTTTTCTTCTCCACTAAAATTCTCTTAAAACGCATCCGGTGGTGTTTTCATCGCTCAAATCTGAGAAGAAATCTACTTATTTTCTCAAATTTTACCAATGAAAATTTTACTTTGTGAAAGAGTGTGTGAATAACAAAGGACCACGTCTTATTTTTCACGGTTACTAATTATTAATTAAAACTTTGTTTCTTTGCAGGCTTTACCAGTTTCATACAAAGATATCCCCTATATATTATTTGAAGATTTTAAAAAATTCGTAACTTCAATTTTGTATTAATTGCAATATGAACTTACTGAGGTGTCAACGCCTAACATCTTCTTATTACTTGCGTGGCAGCCTTATAATGAATTTGGACAAACTTTGGATTAACAATTAACATAACATATATCGGCCGTGTTTGTACATTGTTATAACACATTTTATATTAACGAGGAACCCTAAAAAAAAAATAGTGACATACTTCTAAGTAAAAAAAGTAGAAAATATAATAATTCACACTTTAACTACATAAAAACTTTTTATAATAGAGTATTCGATGGTTCTTCTGTCTTCGACACAAGCAATAGTATTGTTTTTGCTTTGTTTAAACTTGACGAAAGAAACCATTGGATTAAAGATTAAAACCTCATTTTAGTAAAGAAAATAGTTAGGGGTGTTCAATCCGGATACCGGTTCGGTTTTGGTTCGGTTTTTTCGGTTTTTCGGTATTTCGGTTAGTAAAATATAACCACCATTCTAAATCCATATTTACTTCGGTTCGGTTCGGTTTATATACCGTCGGTTTTTGGTTTATTCGGTTTTATACCAAAAAACATAATTCTTTATTTTGGGATCATATTATATGAATTTTAGATTCTTGTTGTCAACACATTCATTTATTAAAAACTATTATAAGTTTAAATAAAAGAACAAAAATAAAAAATGTTTCTATCATCTAATAAAATAATCAAATCTATAATTAAAATCAAAGCTCAAAATTTTGATAATAAAAATAGAAAACAAAAGATAAAACAGAAGCACGAAGCACAAAAAATAAGTTATTATATTCTTTCATATTTAGCGTTCATCAAAGTCATGTTTCTTCTATTAAACACGAAACTCTATTCGTTTATAGATAAAAAAAAATTGTGAAGAATTTCCACTAATTGTTATCATCAAATTTATAATCTTTATTTTAATTTATTCAATGCTAAATTAAAGCAAAAAGATCAAAAGAAGACTAAGAAAATAAGAAGCATGTTTGCGATGAATTATTATTTAATTAGAGTTCAAGTGTTTTACAAATCAGGACTATTTTATTACTATAAAAAATATGGTAATAGTTATTAGCAAAAAAATTAACTTATGATTTTCATACTTTGTTATAAAATATATACATATTTACATGTTTCTATTTTTTGATCGGTTTTATTCGGTTTATTCGGTTTTATCGGTTATATACCGAACGATATCCAAATCCTACGTTTTTTTAAAAATCATATTCATTCGGTTTGTATGGTATATACCAAATCCAAACCATATTATCTATTTCGGTTTCGTTCAGTTCGGTACAGTTCGGTACGGTTCGGTTTTGCCATATTGAACAGCCCTAGAAAATACAGATGAGTGTTAGCCTAACTATTTTCCATCTCCATTAGATCTGTTTAAATAGAAATGAGTTGATCATATACAATGGCTAGGGGATATAATCTTTAAAAGAGTAAGAAGAGTGTTTGAGTTGATCATAATAATAAGTCCAACAAGTTTTTAAAACATTAATATAAAAACTTTTAGCAAAAGAGAGCGTTGATATAGTTTAAGCATAGGTCCAATAGGACTTAAACGTCTAGATCATATGTCCGAAAAGTTTTTAAAATAGTATAGTTTTTTAACGCTGATTTATTAGGATATTATAATTATAAAAAAAATACATAGACGACTCGACAACCGACAATACTACTTGTCTTATAAGGATCTATGTCTAACTGCATCACCAGAACCGCTCTATGAAGATCTACGCCTGACTGGGTTTACTAGCACCATGTCGAAGATCCTTTGTACGTCTTTCCACCATAGCTTGCATAATTGTTTAATAAATCTTTTTTCCGGAAATTGAAATCTGGATCTGCTGGTGTAGAAGCATTAATGAACCCTTAACCAAACCACTGGACTAAGGGGACTTCCACAAAAAAAATAGTATAGTTTAAAAAAATGATTAACAAATATGTATATTGTTTGATTCTCATATAATACCGGTGTATAACATCCATCTCACGTAAAATTTAAAGTGATTATGTTTTTTTTTTTTTTTGTAAAAGGATATTCTATTTAAATTGCATGAGAAATCAAAAGTCTTACAGCGTTTAAATACAGTAGGCCAAGTGACCTTACATATCCAAAAGATACAAACTTGAATCAGAATTAATTTTAAGTGGAGGAGTAGTCAGGTTGCAAACCAAAGCTGGAGAAGAGATGATGAGAACTTGGGTCTGTCAATCCTTAAACTGGAAGCTCTGTTTTTAACAGTTAGTTTGATCTGTCTTACCAACTCAGCAGATGATGAGAAATGGGCGTTGTGTAGTCGGTTGTTCCTCTCTGTCCAAAGAGTATAAAGAGTCGCTTGCCAGCACAAGAGAAGCAGTGTCTTGAGGACCTTGTTTGGTGGATGGTGTTGAAGCTGAAGTAGTAGTGCTTGCCACTGTCTAGTAGAAGAGAAGCCGCACTTTGCTGCGATAATTTTCCAAATTTCCCATGTGAAGTTGCATTCAAAAAAGCAATGTGTAATTGACTCATCTCCAACATTGCAGTAGAGGCATTTTGGGTCTGTTTGCAGTCCCCAACTAAGAATTCTATCACGAGTGGGGCACCTATTTTTAACCATCAGCCAGGTTATGAACATATGTTTTGGGATACCTCCTGAGAACCATACCTCCTTGTGCCAGGAAACCGTTGGGGAAGAGGGACAGAGCAGTTTATAGATCGCTCCTGTATGGAACCTGATTTCTTTCTGATTCCCAGGCCACCATTCAAGTTCATCCTCATGATCATTAAGAGCCAAAGTGGATAGATGAGAAAGTACCTGCAGTTGTCTGTCCGAGCGTGCGTTTGGGACGACCCAAGCACCATTCTCCCAAAGTTCAGCAATGGTAGCATTTCTGTTAACCGGGAAGCGCACCACGGTAGACGTTTGAAGATAGTCAGACAACTTTCCATACGGAGACCAGTTTGTAGACCAGAAGTATGACGTTTCTCCGTTTTGAACATTCTTCCTAATCCAAGGGTAGATGAGTTCCCTAGCATCAAGTAGTTTGTTCACTAGCCAAGAGTGTTTTTGCCTTGTATTGATCACCCAGAACAATTCAATATCACCTTCTAGTATTTCAGCTCTGAACCATGAAGACCAGATTGATTGTTTGGAGAAGAACAGCAACCAAATCATTTTCAGAGGACAAGCCCTATTCCAAGCATCTAGATTTCTCAGAGATAAGCCTCCTTTATCTTTCGCTAGGCAGCAAGTTTCCCATGCAACCTTTGCAGTTGCAGTGGCAGTGATATCTCCTTTCCAAAGGAATTTAGTACATAATGAATCGATTTCACGTATAACAGCCTTTGGGATGATAAAGGAACTTGTCCAGAAGTTTGTGATACCATTGATGACAGAGGTGACCAGTTGCAGTCTTCCAGCGTAGGTTAACTTCTTTACTGTCCAGGAACGCAACTTTGTTTTAATCGACTGGAGCAAGGGAGCACACTGAGATAGTGAGATCTTTTTTGTGTGCAAAGGGACTCCTAGATATCGGATAGGAAGCACTCCAGATGAAAGTCCCGTATGAGTCTTGATGTCCTCCACCTCTGCGTCGGATAAACCAGCAGCAAAAAACGAAGTTTTTTTAAGACTGATCGCTAGCCCAGAACGTTTCTCAAAATCTTTTAACACACCAAGAATGGGCTGGATTGAGGAGAGAGAACCATCAGAGAAAATGAGAAGGTCGTCAGCGAATGAGAGATGAGTAAGTTTGGTTTTTTCACAGCGAGGGTGGTACTGAAACGATCCAGTTGCCGCTGCTCTTTCCAGAGCAAGTGAGAGGCAATTCATCACCAGAACAAAGAGGTAAGGGGAGAGAGGATCTCCTTGCCTTAGACCTCTTTTCCCTTTAAAATAACCATAAGTAGACCCATTGAAAGCCACCGAGAAAGAAGGAGTGCACACGCAAGCCTCCAACCAACGAATCAGCGCCTCCGGAATGTTGTAGCTCCTCAAGCAAGCGAAAAGAAACTCCCATCTAACAGTATCGAAAGCTTTTGCAATGTCTACCTTGATAGTGATCCTCTTTTGTCCTCCCCTCCTATGGTAACCTTGGACAATCTCAGAAGCGAGCAGAGTATTCTCAATCAACAACCTGCCTTGGACAAACGCAGTCTGATTTGGCAGGATGAACAAAGGAAGTATAAGCTTCAGTCTCTTCACCAGCAGTGTTGAGATCGTCTTATAGGTGGTGTTACAACAAGAAATTGGCCTGTAGTCCTCAATGAACGTAGCACCGGGCTTTTTTTGGAACCAAAGTGAGAATAGTGGCATTGGTAGAGAGAGGCAAGAAGTTGGAGATGAAAAATCTTGAGATGGCCTGCAGAACTTCGCTTCCCACTATAGGCCAGGCTGACTTGAAGAAAGCAGATGTAAAGCCATCTGGCCCTGGAGATTTTTTGGGGTTAAGCTTCTTTAAGACATTTGCAATTTCCTCTTGTGTTGGAGCGGTAGACATGAGCTGGCGGTGGTGGTCGGAACATGAGAGAGTGTGCAGTTCTTGCAGCCAGTTATGAGAAGCTGAGATAGTATGTAGAACTTGAGGGGCCAGGATAGTTTGAAAGTGAGCGATAGCTGCAGTACTTATAAGATCCGGGTCTGTAATGATTGTGCCATTTGAGAGGGTTATCGACCTGATAGCATTTTGAGATGCACGGGCCGCTGCGACGCTCTGATAGAAAGGTGTGTTATGGTCGCCTAGTCTGAGCCAGTTCACCCTCGATTTTTGCTGAAAGAATGAATCCTCAATCCCACGCAGGAAGTGATAGTTTTCTTGGAGTTATCTCTCCTCGTTAAATAAGGTAGTAGATGGAGCCGCCATTGCTTGTACCTGCACCAGTTTCAATAAATTATTAGCCTCACACACTCTTTTTTGAATATCAGAGAAACTCTCATGGTGAAGTGTTTTAAGGGAACGCTTAATATTTTTTAGTTTGAAACCCAGCGAAGATAGATCAAATGCTTTGCTTCCGGCCAGAGTCCATGCAGCCTCAGTCGAAGATAAAAAGTTAGGGTGGCTAGTAAGGTGGTTGAAGAATTTAAAGGGCTTAGTACAAGAGGTTGGGAGGGGGCAGGCAAGGTTTACAACACATGGTGAGTGGTCTGAGAATTCATGGGGGAGGAAGGTGGCTATGCTGTTAGGGAAATTCATGATCCACTGATTGTTCACCATAGCTCTGTCTAGCTTCTTTGTAACCGGATTTTCCGGACTTTTGTTGGTCCAGATTCGGGCATTGCCCTGAAATCGGAGGTCCTCGATTCCAATGTCCAGGAGAAAGTCCCTTAGCTCCACCATATCAGCAGTAAGATGATTTACTGTTGGAGAGGAGTGCTCAGCTTGATGAATTATCTGGTTTAGATCTCCTCCTATCAACCAGCTCTGATCTTCCAAATAGTAGGTTTGCTGAACCTCAACCAAACCACTCCAAAGGTCAAGCCTCTCTTCTCTAATGTTTGAAGCGTATATAGCCGAGAAGAAGAAATGCTGACCAGTTTGGAGGGTGATCTTACAGGTGAGAGACTGCCTTGTTTGGTGGATCTCTTGGACCGAGACTGAGTCCTTCCAAATAATAATAATCCTACCATCCTCATCAGTGTTGTGGTTTGAGATGTATCTCCATCCCGGACAAAGGGTAGATAGTAACTGATTCAAGTTTGGTTCTTTTATATGGGTTTCCAAAAGGGCACCTATAAATGGCTGATGAGATGAGAGCCATTGCGCAAAAGGTCGGTGCTTAGCCGAGTCGTTTATACCTCGGACATTCCAAAAAAATAGATTTGTACACATTAAAGATTGTTGGGAGGCACTCCTTGGGGAAGGAGAGCACCCACAACAGGGTAAGATTCGTCAGTAGAGGGGTAACTGGGTGATGAGAGATGTGAAAGGTTTATATCAAGAGGAGGGTGAAAAGGAGTTTTGTCAGGGGGAACAGAGGTTGAAGGGGCGGTTGGCGGGAGGAGGGGAGGCTTTGAGATAGAGGAGTTTGAGAGGGGCGCAAAAGGATTGTAGTAGCTGGGATTTTTTATCGGAGGAGGATGGGTGGTTAGTTTTGCAAACTGTTTTTTTCTTTCTTTTTGGTGACTCCCATTTATGGTTTTTATTTATACTTTTTATTATTTAATTATAATATTTTTATTTTATATTCAAAAGAGAAATAAATTTTCTTTCAAACAATATTTTTAAAATTTGTATTTTTTAAAAAAATAATCAATTTAAATTGTTATTATCATTGAATATAATTATTTTTGAAATAATTTAAGTTTTCATTTACATCAAAACTTATCATATTTACATCAAAACTTATCATATTTTAGGATAATTTTAATTTAAAATGTAATTTTCATATTTTTCTAACAAATTCTAAAAATATTTTTTAAATATTTTGTTATAAGTTTTAAAAAAATATTGAGTTGCATTTCAAATAAAAAAGTAAATATATTAAAAATATTCTAATTAAAATATGTAAAATTTAATATAGTTTTAAATAAATGGTCAAAAAAAATAACACATAAAAAAAAATCATGATTTTTGTTAACTGGGTGGATCATTATTTATATAATATCGCACGTGAAAGAAAATTTTTGTTTTTACAATTATCTAATTAACTCTATATACTCATTTTTTTTTATTTTTTTATATGATATCACACATTCTTAAAAAAAATAGATAGTTTAAAATGCAAAAAAAAATATTTACTTAATGAATATAATATAAACGAATATTACAAATACATCATTTAATAAAATAAATAATTAAAAACTGAAAATTCATATCCGCGCGCGGTCTAGTTCATTTTATTTCTAAAGGGTTGAAAACAATATATTTGTTTTTTT
This sequence comes from Brassica napus, assembly GCF_020379485.1. Classification (NCBI taxonomy): domain Eukaryota; kingdom Viridiplantae; phylum Streptophyta; class Magnoliopsida; order Brassicales; family Brassicaceae; genus Brassica; species Brassica napus. Next base: position 8,461,039 of record NC_063451.1, on the reverse strand, counting down.
TATGTAAGTCAAACGTGATTTGGAAGAGATATTATATGCCATTAAGGGAACTGAACTTTTAGGTAAGAGATATACGTTTAGTATGTAAATTAAATTTTTATTAATATTCTAAAATCTCTATATTAAAGGTCAGTGGCATTTGATTGTAAATTAGTGTTAATTTCTAATTGTATTTTAGTTTTAATAGATTAAATGGATGTTCCAGAAGAACAGTAAATGTTTTTAGCATGGTGAATATAGTCGATGGACATGTTATAGTTTGGGAGTTTAACTCGAAATTCTCTATCACTCTTAAAAAAGTTTCTCTTTCTCCTCATAATAAAAAACTGTTTCTTTATGTATTTATTTTAAATTCAAAATGTGGTCAAAGACTCTAATTCCCTTCATTTAATCATTTATTTACAAGTTCCAACCAGCCCAATACAAGCCCATCGGGTCCAAACCAAACCCAGGCGGATCTGTTAAACAAAACAAAGCATTTTTGTTCCTTCTCTTCCCATTTTCTCTAAGTCACAACTTCCTTACTCTCTGTTCTCTAAGGCGACGGCGAGGAACCCTAAATCCGCGATTCTCTTCGTTTCCTCTTCATTCTCCAACGAAATCGACGCTCCAACCATGGTCTTCATCTTCCTCCTAACTTCGTACATTGTGGTAAGTGTTTTTTTGGTCTCATTGATTTGGTCGGATTTTGAAATTAGGTTTAAAATTGGGGAAAATAGTAACTTTGAAAAGGGCAAGGGAAAATCGTGTTTTTCCTATGAAATTAGGAAAAAAAGATGGTGAAATATTAAATTAGGTCAATGTTATTATGTGAAGATGATATATGGAAGGAGAGCGAAATGTGTTGCGTAGTTGTGGGCTTTTGACTGGTTTAGTTCAATCGAAATTCTTGAATGGCATGATAAAAGGTCGGAACCATGTTAAAAGAATAACTTTGCTTTGAATTCAGATAAATGGTGTTTTATGAATCTGGTGTGTTTTACTTTGTGTATATTATGTATATATGAGTTCGTGGGGAACCTTAATCGATGTTGCTATGCGGTTTGCATTTAGAGTAATTGAATTGTTGTGTTTGTAACATCTTGTACATGAAATGGAGGGACGAAAAAGAAAGCGTCCATCTACTAGAGGTGGAGTCTCCACTAGAGCTAGAAAGGTGGTCTCAGATGGGAATGAGCCGGTAGGAGGTAGGAGAAGATGTAGTCCATCAAGAGAGTACTCCAATGAGAGATACAACTGTAGTTTTGCTCTCACTTGATTCCGAAAGTGAAGACATGCCTGCTGTACCATCTAAGGTATTTTTTGCATTCATTTTAATCATTGTTAGTGAGAAACTCATACTAGTTTTAGTAGTCTTACTAGTTTTACTAGTCTTGCTAGTTCTAATAGTTTTGCTAGTCTAACTAGGTTGACTAGTAAAGAATAACTAGTTCTATATATTTTGATTGCAGGCAAGGCAACCAGCGCAGCCCCATGAATTTTACTTCACGAGCACGGAGTACACGAAGACTTGCAAGATTCAAACCAAGGGCTATGTGAACAAGACAATCGATGTGATCAAGAAGCTTAAGGACAAAGTTAAATTGTTCACAAGCCATCCTCAGTTTTAGCATTTCTTCCACATGCCTGATGAACAATATCTAAAGCTCCAAGGAATGTGTATGTTACTCATGCGTACCATTTCTACTGGAGAAGAAGATGTTGCATGGTTTGCGGTGAATGGTGTTCCCATCCGCTATTCTATGAGGGAGCATGCAATCATGTTTAGCATGATTATCCGATGAGATATTTGAAACTCGGGAGTTCTAAGTTTGTGGATTATTACTTCGGTGGAGAAGAGAAGATCACCATAAAAGATGTGAAGCAGAAGTTGTTGTCTATGAAGGCATGTAATGATAGATTGAAGATGGATGTCTTTTTCTTCCTTGGTTGGGTTATCAGAGGAAATCCAAAGGATTGTGGATCTATAGACTCATTCATCTGAAGGATTGTGGAAGATTTGGATGCTTGCTGAACATTTCCTTGGGGTCGTCTAACATTTGAGGATGCAATAAAGGATATTAAGCATATGATGGGGCTTCTGAAGGGTGAAGTGCATGTGGCATGCGACTTTCCTGGATTCATAATTCCGTTAGAGGTTAAGAATACAATTTAGTAAAATTTTAGTTGTTTTATAACCGAAAATCTGAGACTATGACACTTTATTTGTGTAGGTCTTGGCTTTTGAGTGTATTCCGAAGCTGAGAATTTTTTTTTACTCTCTTCACACAGCCCTTGTGAAGACTGTCCTAAGATATGCAAGAGCTAGTTTACAAAGAGTAGTATGAGGGGTTATCCTTTGGAAGAGATATATGATGCGCTTGGAAAAACAAAGGTACATGTTTATACTTTTTAGTAGAAACTAGCAGAATATAATATTTAAACTGATCTTGTTGATTATTTTATTTTCAGGTTATTAACAATGTGTTGGTTCCAACTGTGGGTGAGGAAACTTTTCTGGCTCGTATTATCGATGAGGAGCCAAAGTATCATCGTGACGGCAGCACAAGTGATACATGGAACTACTAGTTAAATGTGAAGCAGAAGAAAATTTGGTGGAAAAAACTTTATGAGTTAGATGTTGACGCACGAGTATTTACAAAGAAGAAAGAAAAAGAAAATGTGATGTTTGTAAAAGGATCATCTTCTAATTCTGGTTTGGAGTTAAGCTTGAAAGGTCTGGAAGAGAGGATGCAAGTTGTTTAATTCGTCAACCGAAAGAAACCCTGCATTAACACATCTTTTAGACATTTTCGTTTCCACAGGAGGCACAAGTTTTAGTGTGGGCGGTAGTTCAACTGTCTCCTTCCTATGTTTGTTAAACCATTCACCCATTTTTGCAATGATGACATCAAACATTGGTAGTAAGGTGTACTTTCTTGGGCCCTTAATAACACCATTAAAAGATTCTACTGAATTGGTGGTGTCAACATCGTACTTATCTCCTTCAAAGTAACATCTAGCCTATTTCCTCTCTTCAACACTTTTGTGAAGATACTCCGCTGCACTCGGATACTTCCTGCGGAAAGCATGATAAAGGTCCATGAACTCAGCCTTTGTATAAGCGTGAGCGCACTCTCTAAACTTAAATGCACAATTATCTTTGTTGTTACGAATGTGTCCTTTAACATTCTGAGACAAATACCATATACAATACCCATGAACGGCCTGAGGGAACACTAGACTTACTGTCTTGATCAAACTTTTGTTTCTATCTGAAAGAAACACCAATCCAGGGACATCGGATATCACTGATTTCAACTGCTCTGTAAACCATATCCATCAATCATCTTTCTCACCATCTGCAACACCAAACGCAATTGGGTAGTGGTGATGATTGGGATCCTGAGCAGTCGTAACAAGTAGAACTCCACCATAAACATTCTTTAATTGTGTTGCATCGACAATGAAGACTTTCCTCATCTTGAGGAACCCTTGTATGCTAGCTCCCAAAGCAAAAAAAAAAAAAAATACTTCAATTTTTTGGCCCTATCCACAACCACACTAGTTACTGTGTCAGGATTCGTCTGCTCCAGCATGTACATATAACAATATAATAAAGCAATACTCTCTACTGGACTTCCTCGCACTTTATTAGTAGCTAGTCTTCTTCCTCTCCAAAGCGTTGTGTATGATACATCCACAGCAACCCTGTGATGAACCAAATCGATCATAGCATTGGGAGCTGGTGTGTCAATTCTTCTGGGATAATCTAGAGCCAAATTAGATGCAAGGATTTGTGGTGTGCGTCTCCATCTATTAGGCAGTGTTCTTGTAGTAACAACAAAACATCTATGCTGCTTGATATAACTTGTAACCGTCCAAAGATCTGAATTCATCAACTTTGCAACACGCACAAACTACTTGCAGCCTTCTTTTGCTCCTCAGAATTTTATCACATATCTCTTAGTATCCGACTTAATTACATCATACTTAAAACACTTCTGATGTGAAGCCGTCTGAATATGAACTTTTGCTGCCTCCTTGGTTATAAATTATTGACCTAAAATCAAATCCATACCATCATTTTTGGTTCATGATAGACAACTGGTGCGACTTCAACTGATGGTCTTTCTTCTATATCTTCAAACACATGCTCATCTCTTTCGGTGAAATTCTCATGCATCTCAATGTCTTCGTAAAATGTGAGCACACCACCATTGCCTTCATTATCATTTGCATCATTCTCGGTACTATCTTCATAACAACCCTCTGTCTCAGTAGCCTCTGTATCAGTACCCTCTGTATCAGTAGCCTTTGCATCAGTAGCCTCTGTATCAGTAGCCTCTGTATCATCCTCTTCTGAAAGTTTCACTTCTACATTGTTGAACTCACATGTAGAACACTTCTACACTTCTCATGATTAACTTGCAGTGGATATCCAAAAACGTCTTCATCATTCCAGATATATGATTTTTTTTGTTTGAATACAATACTATTGGAAAGTAACTAATCTTCGCTTCCATATTAGATCCATCTACCTTTATCTTTCTGCAAATACCCTCAATCAAAGCAGATTATGTGGCATCATCCACTCATTTCTTCAACACAATAGTGTGAATTTCATATTCTTCTTCATTATCTCCCGATATCCATTATATTTCAGCACATCCTTCATATAATATCCCCGTAGTAAAAAAAATGATTGTGCAAGGCGGATTTTACATTTTTCATGAATTAAAATGGAATTATCATTACAATTAGCATTATTAACAATCTTAAAATTAATTCCCACACTATACAGGCTTCTCTTACTAATACAAATCCATTTCAGTACTATACATAGTAATACTAGTTGAACTTGTAAACATAGTAATATCAGTAATACCAGTAAAACCGTTTTGCCTTTGTAAATACTAGTTCTCTTAGTAATACCCGGAAATTATTCTTGCATTAATTAATCAACTTTTTAGGACAATTTCCCTCAGATTATACATTACCCATGATATATATAAATCATCTTAATGAAATTACACACAAAAAATCATCACAACGAACATAAAATATACTCTATAAACACAGTTTTCAAAATCCTTTTTAATCTCTTAAAATTTGCATTGAATCTTTTTTTTTTTACACTAACCGAGATATACACTTCTTTTTAATAGTATTCCAGCAAAAAATCATCAAAAATGGACATATAATATACCCGAAATCCATAAACACAATTTTCAAAATCGGTTTTAATCTCTCAAAACTTTCATCAATTCTTATTTTTTTAACGCTACCCATGATATACACAACATTTAAATGAATTTTCAGAAACAGTTACATCGAAAATGAACAAGAATTACCTGTTCTTCGAGCTTAAAATCGCCAATGGAGGGTGAGGAAGAAGAGCTTGTATGATGAGGATGAAAACATGTGGGCCAAATGAAATCTTATTGGTTAAGTTTGTCTTGTGGGCCATGGTGGTAGATGAATTATGGTTCGGTTTATTTAATTGAAGACATAAATGTATTTACGAGGTGGAATGATGTATAATAAATTAATGGAATGTTATATATAGAAGCACAATCACAAAGGATAGTGAGAATAGAGAGGAGATAAGGAGAATGAGTTTTTTTCAGGGACATATTAAGTTTAACTCCTATAGTTTGAAACATTCTAAATGATATTTGAAGCGTGATTTTGTCGGGTTATCTAGTTGTTATTTGTCTTAAGAACCATAAATTAATTATAGGCATGATGGATTAGCTAGGAAGGTATCAGACATCATTGGATTGTTATTGGAGAAGAATGTAGTCTAAAAGTGAAGGGGAATGATTGAATTCCAAAAAATAAGATCAACTTCAAATAATTTAGTTGTCTCAACGGTGTAGATCTTAGCCCTACATAAGTAATTCACATCATTATATTGAATTTGTTTGTTTTTCATATAAAAAAGATGACATTACTAGATTCAAGAAGCTATTTGGTTGTACACCCTCATTAAAAAAATAGGAAAGAAGATTGACTGAAAATTATATAGCATACTGATGGACCTGGTACGAAAATTATTATGTGAAAGAAATAAAATATCATTAGAAGCGGTATAAAATTTTGAGACAATTCATTGAATTTGTCATAATATGACCTAAGACAAATGATTTTTTAGAAAGTGCAATTCTAGTACAAAATCAACTATTCTAAGAGATACAACTACTTTTCAATTGGAGATCTTATAAAATTTTAATCTCAATTATGTGTAAGTAATCCATATTTAAAAGAGGAAGACAGCTAGAACTAAAATTCATTCACCAATATATTGTACTTATGTTCTTAAAATCAATAAAATACTACATTGATCTTTTTGATTGTTTTATATTTTTTTTTGTAGTACAAAGAATTCAATGTTATTTTATCCTAACATATCATGTGTGCCAAGACTCAATGATGAAATGGTGGATATATTAATAGATATGTGTAAATTTTAGAATTTTTAAATCACCTTGAAGTTCTTCAGATTTCATTGCTACTTTGTATTTTTGACTCCATTAATTGTCACAATTCACCAATTCTATATTCTATGTTGATGATGCAGCAACAACTATATGTTCCAACAAAAAGATCTAAACCATCTCACTTATTTGAGGTTTTGTTGAATTTTCTGACAAAACCTATACTTTTAATTATCTTTAAGATTTTTTAACGTTAAAACCCATCGACTAAGTTTGTTTTGAGTAAAAACTCATAAACTAACTTTATTTAATGAATTAAACTCTAACATGTCATAATTATCAATACTACAAGTAAATATTTTGTTTAGGAGTTTCTACATTAAGTAAACAAAGTTGAGGTATTTGACAATTAAAAATCTATTAAAAAAATCAAAATTTTATAATATTATCTAAAAATTAGTAATTTAAATTTTCAAAATTAGAATTTTTAATTTTTTTGTAAATATATGAGTTTGATGTGTTTTTTAACATCAACATTATATATGTATAAGTTAAAAATGTAAAAACCCAAAAGATATAATAAAAGTTACCTAAAGATTTATTATTACATTTTTATTAGATAAGATATAATTTTTATCATGTTTTCTTTTTTTATATTTTTAATATTTTAGTAATTTTATTACAGATAAATCTTTAGATAATTTTTGTTTTTTTGTTTTTTTGGTTTTTACTTTTTAAATTTATACATATATAATATTGATTTTAAAACAAATCATACTCATATATTTACAGAAATTTTTAAAAATGTTAATTTTGAAAATTAAGGTTACTAATTTTTAGTAATGTTATTATATTTTGGATTTTTATTTATTTTTAATGGTAAAACTCCTCAACTATGTTTACTTAATGTAGAAACTCCTAAACTAAAGACTTACCGGTAGTAATGGTAATTATTACAAGCGAGGGTTTAATTCATTAAATAAAGTTAATTTGAAGAATTATTTCGTTAAATACTTAATTCGGGGGTTTTTACCCAAAACAAACTTTGTTGGAGTTTTAACATTAAAAATAACCTTATCTTTATTATTCTACGAAATCCTTTTATTCCAACATCCCCCTATATATTAAATGAGAAGTCACTTTAGTGATTTCTTGTCACGTGACAATCATACAGACATTCTCAATAGAATTGAAATGATTTCATTGGTCGATTTTTTTTTTTAATAATTAAAACATCGATGTCTCTTTCTTCGATCTCTTTTTTCTTCGACTTTCACTACGAAGTCTCTTTCTTCGTTCTCTTTTTTCTGCAACGCCTAAAGCTTACAGAGATAGTGTCTTCCCTTTTTCGATATCTCTGATTCAGCAATCATCGAGCAGCCTCAACGCCAGGTCCCTCCCTCGCCCTTCTGTAGACGCTGCTCTGTTTTGAGACGCGATGACGATGTGAAGGTAGACAGAAAGTCGCTGGAGTTCGAACCCTGATCGTTTAATAGGGGTATGCGTCCTTTGTTCTACTGCAATACCTGCAATAAAGAACACATCAACGTCATATCCAGGTATTATTGTCTTCATTAGTACCCAATGAATATATTAATGTATATAAGATTGACATTATAGTCTTCTTGGTTTCATGTTTAAATTAACTGCCAATGTTAAAGACGATTCCGGTGAGGCAAACTTTCTTTTGTTTGATACCAACGCTCAGATGATTGTGCGTCGTACAGCTGCTGAACTATACGATGAGGTAGTTTTTGAAATTAACAGCTGCCAATAATTTGCCTAATAACATTCTTTTGTTTAACTCGCCTCTTTAATTTATGGTAGAATGAAGATCCCGACTTCTTACCAGAAGCAGTTAGCGACCTCTTTGGCAAGAGAATGCTTTTTGAAATTTCAGTTGATTCTGATAACATCAGAGGAAAGAGCTCTCAGTATCTTGTTCATTGTGCTAATGATGATCGTGAAATGATTGAGGAATTTGCAGCTTTGCCTCATAAACCGGTAATAAACTGGTTATGATTGGTTAAGTTTGACAGATACACCTAAGCCAATATTTTCTGCAATTCTCTTTATTTTTCAGGTTTTAATGTTGCTCGCCTCCGATGAGATTTCTGATGGTTCTGGTGGTTCTTCAGCAACTCCTGTGTCTAAAAGAAAAAGCAAAGGAGAGGAAGACAATGATGTTGAGGATCAACTCTCTGTCAAGAAGAAACAGGGTCAAAAGAAAATCAAGGGCGAGTGAAAATCTCCCATTGCGCTTTGGAACATTGTCAACTCAGCTTTTATTTTCAGACAATATGGCTTTGTCTTATTTCAGTATTGTTATCTCTTGGATTTGTCTTTTAATATTTTAGCTTGGGATTTGTTTTAATTTAAAAAAAAATTCTTTATGTTGAAACTGTTTTATTGGCTTTCGGTGTTATTCATTATTTTATTTCGAAGAAAAACATATTGTCTTCTCTTTTCTCTTTCGGTGTTCCACAGAATTACACATGATAATTGGCAAGTTTCGAAACAATTTTATCAAAATGATTGCCCACGGTTTAGTAATAATTTGCTGGAAAAGATGAAATTATATCAAAATGATTGCAAAACAAAAGAGACAAATTTGTCTAATGACAACAGAAATATTACGTAATATTTTCATTACATTCTTAAAAAAAACGTGCCTGTAGTTCCATCATTTATAAAGTAAAGTCAATCATTTATTTAGAAAGTAAATAAATTAGAATTAATGTCAATCACCTATTTAGAAAGTAAATAAATTTCAGAATTAATGTCAAAGTAAAGTCAATCATTTATATATAAATGAAATTAAATACGGGTAGAGGATATACACATAATAATTTTACGGACCCAAGCTATGTTGAATATAGAAATTTACCTTGACGAACACACCATTTATAATAAAACGTTTATATAACAACAACACATATTTCAAGAATTGTACATTTTATTTTATATTATTTATGGATCATATTTCAATTTTTATCAAATTTTCTTATAATATGAACACTATTAATTTTTCCATATTTTGAATAGTTTAACAAATTGCACAGGGTACTTCTGAAAAAAAAGTTATGCGACTCGTTCTTTATTTCTACCATACTGCAACCAGAAGATTTGGGCACACCCTGTCTCAGCATTAAAACTCTCACTTGTCCCACTTTCTCCCACGTTGAAGATGCATGGTATATGTAAATATCAACTTCTTTGTACTTGCAATACATGGAAATCAATGAGTTCACTATCGAAGGTCCGTTTTCATCAAAATCCAACTCAACCGATATCACAGTATATTTTCATGCCCGCATAGAATGCGGACCAGTCACACCTAGTTCATTAATTAATTCCCTTTAGCTCTTAACAACATTAAACCTATCGAATCATTTCTATGTTTTCAGAATTATAGTTAATGCAATTTTAATTTAAAAAAAATATCATCGCATTATTGTAAACGTTTTGACTTCTCATATTAATAATGTCTACCTCCTATCTACCACACGTTAATTTATACTATCTAAATAATTAATTATATTTTTGTTATCGTATTTGTATTATGATATATTCACAAAACATTATTATCTAATAGTAATGACGAAATATAATTAAAGATGTGGTTTTAAAATAATGAAATATATAGCGTATGTACCAAATGCAAAATAGGTACTTATAGGATGATAGGTTTATATTATAAACAAAATATAAGATATAAAATACGTGGGAAAACGGCCATTTCATACCCAACATATCATGATATGTTCAATTCATACCCGATTTCTATAGCAGTGCCAAAACATACATTAACTTATATGGTTGTGCCAAAAGATACCCGACTTATAATTTTTTGGCGAAATCATACACCAGTCGCCACATCAGCTGTCATATCATCCACTTTTGTTCGCTTGGCTGCTACATCAGCTAATTTTGCTGACGAAGATGTCATGTCTACAAATTTTTTTTTGAAAAAACTAAATACTGTTTTTATAAAAATAAATTTATAAAAAATGTAAAATTTTATAAATTTTTATTATTTAGTAAAATTAACAAAAATTAATTAATTATTTAAATTTTAATTTTATATAAGAAATTTTATATAAGAGATAGATCCTATCACAAACCGTCCTTATAATAATTATATATGTGTTGTAATGATTCAAATTCAATGTTAGTGTTGCAGTCTTGTTACTCTTTATTAATCATGGGTATGTTATCATAATTTTTCTTAAATGTAAACAAAACTATGATTAATCAAGAGTAACACGACTCCAACACTAGTATTTAATTTGAATAATTACAACAAATATATAACTCTTATAAGGACTGTTTGTGATATGATCGAAATATTTACGAACATCTCTCTTATATAAGATTAAAATTTAATTAATTAATTAATTTTTGCTAATTTTAATAAATAATAAAAATTTATAAAATTTTACATTTTCTATAAATTTAGTTTTATAATAACACTATTTAATTTTTTTCAAAAAAAAAATTTGTACACATGATATCCTCGTCAGCAACGTAGCATCCACGCGAACAAAAGTGGATGATGTGGCAGCTGATGTGGCGACTAGTGTATGATTTCGCCAAAACATTATAAGTCGGGTATGTTTTGGCATGGCCATATAAGTTCAGGTATGTTTTGGCACTGATACATAAGTCGGGTATGAATTGAACATATCGTGATATGTTGGGTATGAAATGACCGTTTTCCCTAAAATACGTATACCTTAAACTTTAATAAAATTAAAATTCTTTTGAATACTTAAGTCAAAATTTAAACATGTGTGGAAATAAAGATATTTAGTTACATTTAAATTTTTAATCCCCAAATAATCGATACCAATAATATCTAGTTTAAGACTCTCAACAAAATCCAACTTATAAAATACATAATACAACTGAGTAAAGAAAATGATTTCAATTAATTATACGTATTTTGACAATAAAATATCCCTTCTTAGTAATTAAAATATCTAATCTTTACAAATACCTAACAATGAGGATATATTTTCTTTTTGTTATAAATCATATTGTGGATGTCCATAACCGGCCCATACTTAGAGAGAGAGAGTCGGCGGTGATAAGAGAGAGAGAGAGAGAGTCGGCGGTGATGAGAGAGAGAGAGAGAGAGAGTCGGCCAACCCTAGTTTCATTGGTTTATGATTTGTACTATTTCCATATTTGTATTTCCTTTCTTTAATCTTTCTATTATTCTATGACGGTGTAATTCCCTATATATAAAGGGTTTCTTATGATTCAGATTAATAAGGATAAGATTCTATTCTCCTAAGTTTCACAACACATTATCAGCACGATTACTCTGAAAACTTACGCTAAAAAATTCGAACCCAAAAACCCGACGATCTAAACCCTAGCCGGCTTGAACCCTAATCCTGATCGAGAAACCCTTTTCACCCCGTATCCAAGGCGTTCCCGATCCCGTGTTCAGCAAGGACAGCTCGCGTCCTGGTCTTAGCTTGGACAGCTCTCATCCAATGATCCTTAGCAAGCTCCGGTACGCGATCTGATACTCAGCTCGATACTCAGCTCGTTCGCGTTCCCGATCTTAGCTTCAATCCGTTCGCGACCCGATCAACACAAGGATAATTCGCGACCTGTTCCAGCTCATGATCAGCAACGTTCCAGCTCGTTCGCGACCTCCTCTCATTAGTGGTCCATTCAACCCGACTTGAGGTTAAGGTAATCCTTAAACCCTAATCGAAACCCTAAGGTAATAGATCAAAACCCCAATGAGTAAAATCGAAACTAATGATCATAAGATCAAAACCATAAAACCTTAAACCCTAATCGAAACCTTAATGTTTTGAATTGAAACCTTAATGATCTAATATTAAAATCGATCCAAACTCTAAAAGCTAAAACATGTTCGATTTTTATCCAAAACCCTAATGATCTAATGATTAAAATTGAAATTGAATAATTGCTTGATCTGTTTGAGTGTTTTGAAACTGAACTTAGAAACCATTTGCTAGGATTACTAAATTCAAACTTAAATCTGATTGATTGATTAAAATTAAATATGATCACATAGAAATCGTATTTCTAGCTTTGATTACTTGAAATTAAAATCGATAACTTGAAACTGAACTGCTTGATCTGATTGATATTTAAAATCGCATGATAGATTGCTTGTTCTTCACACGTTTTCAACTTATTCAAAACCCTAAATCGAATTTGACTGATTGAATATGATCCGTTGATAGTAATCAAATCTTGATGCATACTTGATTGTTTGATTGCAATTACACTTAGAATTCGTATGAACATATAGAAACCGAATGATAGGATTGATCATATTTTGTCTTAGCCGTGCGGCTTGTTTGCATCATGCATGCATAATCGTATGAACCGATTGCATATAGAAACCAAGCTTGATCATCTCCTGTTTGGCTGTGAGGCTTGTATGCATCATATACGAATGATCTGTTTGCATCATACCTAGATAACCGAATGATAATTGCTTGAACATTACACTTTTAAAAATCTAAATTATAAAACATATGATTTCAGATGTCGAAAATCAACAACTTGGATTTTGCTGCCCTAAATCTCTCTGGAGATAATTACTTGCAATGGACACTTGATGCTAAGATCATCCTGAAATCCAAGAGACTCGGTGAATGTATCACCGAGGACAATAATGCTAGTGAGAAAGATAGATATAGAGCCATCTTGATCATTCGCCATCATCTAATTGAGAGGCTCAAAGATTAGTATCTGACCATTGAGAATCCATTAGACCTTTGGACATAATTGAAAGCGAGATATGATCACCAGAGAACGGTGATCTTACCAAAGGCTATGTATGATTGGAGGAATCTCAGGATCCAGGATTATAAGTCCGTGGACGAGTATAACTCATCCCTATTTAAGATTGAAACTGTGTGGTGAGGACATAACGGATAAGGATATGCTTGAGAAAACCATTTCCACATTCCACACAAGCAATGTGTTGTTACAACAACAGTACCGTGAGAAGGGATTCACGACTTATGCTAATCTGATCTCTTGTTTATTGCTCGCTGAGAAAAACAATGAATTGTTGATGAAAAACAGTGAAATAAGAAGGAATCAAATCACGTCCAAAGTAATGGCCAACACGGCCGTGGTCGTGGAAAATGGCAAGGTCGTGGAAAATGGCAAGGACGTGGCCGTGGTCGAAGTTCATTTGGCCGCGGACGAGGAAATCAGTATGGTCGAGATCATGGTCGAGACCGTGGCCAAGGACACTCGTTTGGCCGAGGTCATGGCAGAGGCCATGTTACTTCATTCAAATCGCAACACTCGACCAAATCATTGTGCCATAGGTGTGGGATGAGTAATCATTGGGCTAAGACTTGTAGGACTCCCAAGCATCTTGTTGACCTCTACCAAGAGAGTCTGAAAGGGAAGAATCCTGAATCCCACATGACTCATCAAGATGGTGAAAATAATTTCAATCATGACCAAGACGATCTTATGGAATATAAAACTTCAGATTGTCTAAAAGATTGAAGTTGATTTCGACATTTGTGTTCTTTGCTTTTGTGCTTTCCATGTTTTGTTTTCTATGAACTTGTTTTATTAAAACTTAAATGAAATGAATGATTTTTATAAGAAGTCTCTAAAATATCCTATGAATCTTGTTTTAGAAATGAACGATAACAAGGATGTATTCGTGGTGGATAGTGGGTCAGGCCACACGATCTTAAGAGACAAAAGATACTTCATAAATCTAACATTAAAAAACGCCAACATCTCGACTATTGCGGGTATAGCCAGCCTCATTAAAGGCCACGGCCAGGCCAATATCCTGTTGCCTATGGGTACGCATCTAGAAATATATGATGCATCGTATTCACCCAGCTCGAAGAGAAGCCTATTAAGTTTTAAAGACATTCGAATGAATGGCTTTCATATTGAGACTAAAGGCAAAGGAAACAAAGAGTTCCTTCAGATCATAGAAATCGGCCAAGGCCATAAGAAAGTCTTAGAGTCTATACATGCACTCTCTACTGGTCTTTACCATACCAAAGTCAGTATGATTGAGGCCAATGCCACATTTAAGAAAGTGGCCATCGAAAATTTCACTCTTTGGCACGACCGGCTTGGCCATCCCGGTTCGAACATGATGTGAAAGTTAATATTGAACACTAATGGCCATACATTGAAAGAGAAACGAATTGTTCCTAAGAACCTAACGTGTGTAGCATGTTCATAAGGGAAAGATAACAATAAGCTGGTAAAAGAAATTACATGGAATCAAACATCCTTATCTTGGCAAGATCCTCGGACTGAGGAATGTGATTTAGAAGTCCAAAAGATAATACATTTACAAAAGCTAGGTAATAAATTGCCAGATTCCTTTGCTGACCCAAAAAGAGTGACTAAGTCATATATACCAGCTGCTAATGCACCAATTCGTATTGATGTTCAAGAGGGACACAATCAAGTTGCTACAGAGTCTAGACAATGTTTGAAACGTGGTAGACCAATAGATTCCAAAGATAAGAACCCTCGGAAGACAAAGAAAGGTGCTGAATCCGAGGCCGGAACAACAGACATGGTCGCGGCCGATCCTACCCGAGATGTGGCCGCGTCCGATCCTAAGGTTTTAGACATGGCCGACGGTCCTGATGTGCCTAACACTGATGTTTGGGACGCCAAGCTTCATGGTACTGATGGTCCTGTTAATAATGAGATCTCAATAAATTATGTTTTGTCTGGGATACAGTGGAACAGAAAGAATGTCGACATTGATGATATATTTTCATACAAGGTAACACTTGGACTTATGGATTTAAATTAGGATCATGAACCCACGTCTATTTATGAGTGCACTCAACGATCAGATTGGATCAAATGGAAAGAAGCTATAAACGTAGAGTTAAATTCTTTAAAGAAAAGAGGTGTCTTCGGTCCTATAATCCGAACCCCCTATGATGTTAAACCAGTTGGATACAAATGGATCTTTGTGAGGAAAAGAAATGAACATGGTGAAGTCATGAGATATAAAGCACGGCTTGTTGCACAAGGATTCTCACATAGACCAGGAATAGATTATGAGGAGACGTACTCCCCTGTGGTGGATGCTACTACTTTTAGATTCCTAATAAGTCTGGCTATAAGAGAGAACTTAGACTTGCGGTTAATGGATGTAGTAACTGCATACTTATATGGTCCACTGGATAATGAGATATATATGAAAGTACCAGAGGGTATAGAGTTGAAAAACAAATCGAGTTATCGAGAACAACATTGTATAAAGTTGAATAAATCACTTTATGGATTGAAACAATCAGGTTGAATGTGGTACAATAGACTAAGTGAGTACCTAGTGAAAGAAGGATATAAGAATGATCCGATCAGTCCATGTATCTTCATAAATAAATTCGATAACAAAGGATTTGTGATCATAGTAGTGTATGTTGATGATCTGAATATCCTAGGAACCTCTGGAGAGATTTCCCAAACAGTTGAATATCTTAAGAAAGAATTCGAGATGAAAGATCAAGGAAAAACAAAGTTTTGTTTGGGATTATAGCTTGAGTACATTAAAGATGGAATCCTTGTGCATCAAATGGCATATACAGAAAAAGTACTCAAGAGATTCAATATGGCCGAGTCTCACCCATTATCTAGCCCCATGGTCGTGAGGTCCCTCGGCCTGGACACTGATCTGTTCCGTCCTAAGATGGACGATGAAGATGTCATAGGTCCCGAAGTGCCATATCTCAGTGTCATAGGGGCAAAAGACTTGGGTCTATTTTATACTAACCAAAACAAAGAAGGTTTAGTTGGCTTTGCTGATGCAGGTTATCTTTCGGATCCACACAATGCTCGATCACGGACATGCTATGTTTTTACACATGGTGGAACAGCCATATCATGGTCTTCCATGAAGCAGACGATCGCGGCCACATCTTCAAACCATTCAGATATATTGGCTATTCACGAGGCCAGCCGCGAGTGTGTTTGATTGAGGTCCATAACCCAACATATTTGAGTTAATTGTGGGATGTCCGAAGGCAAGGATGCACCGACCGTGATGTATGAGGACAATGCAACATGCATTGTTCAGCTTAAGGACGGCTACATCAAAGGAGACAGGACGAAGCACATCTTGCCTAAGTTCTTCTTCAAGCATGAACTACAGAAAGCCGGCAAGGTTCAAGTGGTCCAAGTGCGTTCCAGTGACAACTCAGCTGATCTATTTACCAAGTCACTTCCTACCTCGACGTTCAGGAAGCTCACGCATCAGATAGGGATGCGTAGACTGAAAGACCTTCAGTGATGTTCAGAACAGGGGGAGTAATACGTGTTGTACTCTTTTTCCTTCACCTTGGTTTTGTCCCATTAGATTTTTCTGGTAAGGTTTTAATGAGGCAACATCTAAAGCGTATTACAAACTCTGTATGGTTATGACATCCAAGGGGGAGTGTTATAAATCATATTGTGGATGTCCATAACCGGCCCATACTTAGAGAG
This sequence comes from Brassica napus, assembly GCF_020379485.1. Classification (NCBI taxonomy): domain Eukaryota; kingdom Viridiplantae; phylum Streptophyta; class Magnoliopsida; order Brassicales; family Brassicaceae; genus Brassica; species Brassica napus. The sequence continues at coordinate 8,444,123 of NC_063451.1, read as the reverse complement.
AGAGAGTCGGCGGCCATGAGAGAGAGAGAGAGCCGGCACCTAGAGAGAGAGTCGGCCAACCCTAGTTTCATTTTCTTTATTGGTTTATGATTTGTACTTTTTCCATATTTGTATTTTATTTCTTTAGTCTTTCCATTATTCTATGACGGTATAATTCCCTATATATAAAGGGTTTCTTATGATTCAGATTAATAAGGATAAGATTCTATTCTCCTAAGGTTCACAACACTTTTATATTTCTTTCACTACTCATTATGAGGATATTTTCACCCAATCAAATATAGAAAGAATCTTAGCTGTAAAGAAATAAAATGGGTACAAACAATATATTAGATGATAATCGGATGTTTCCGAAAAAAATGATGATAATCGAATTATGTGGACATATCCCATAAATCAAAATAATAATGAAAGTAATCTTTTTAATGGTCTTACTAGGTGATCAGGAAACACTAAAAGAAAACATCAAGGATTCTGAGGGAAAAAATCGTCGGAATTTCGTCGGAATATCGTTATTCCGACGACATACCGACGAAACACGTCGTCGGAAATAATTCTTCGGAATTTATTTTTTCCTCGGAAATCCCTCGGAATTTTCCGTCGGAATTCCGAGGAAATAAATTTCCGAGGAAATTCCGAGGATCACTAGTTTGTCGGAAATGTCCTCGGAATATACCGAGGGAGAACTTCGTCGGTATAATTCCTCGGAAGTTCATCGATCGATGCGTTTTTGGACATATATACATCGATCGATAGGAGTATACCGACGGACATTTTCCTCGGTTTATTCCGAGGAACTTTTCCCTCGGTATATACCGAGGGACCAGTTCCTCGGAATTTTCCGAGGGACGGCTCCCTCGGAATTTTCCGAGGGATATGTCCCTCGGAATATACCGAGGGAAAAGTTCCTCAGAATAAACAGAGGAACCTGTCCCTCGGTATAGCCCGAACGTTTTTTAAAAAACGCATCGATCGATGCGTTTTTGTTCAAAAACGCATCGATCGATCAAGTGAAAAATATAATTAATTTCCTCGGAATGTAAAAAATATTAATTTTTTTAAAAAGATAAAATTTCTGAAATTTAAATTCGAAAATATGAAATTAAAAGTAAAATTGAAATCATATTAATTAATATTCAAAGTTTCACAAATAAAAATAAAACATTCCGAGTTTGTGGAAAAAAAAAAACTAAGGGTCTGGCACGTCCGAGAACACCTCGTTCGGGTACATCCTCTGCATCATCTCCATCATTTGCTGGTTCAGCCTCCTCTGTGCCTCATAGCCCGCCTGTTGAGCCGCCATCTGGGTCTCTAACAAAGATATACGATCATCTTTGTCCTTCAACTGGGCCGTAAGTACTTCTGGATCAACGAAGGGCGGTGGTGCAGAAGAAGGGGGAACCGACCGGGTGCGACGACCCAAACCGACCAAACGTCCCTTCTTCTTTGGAACCGACTGAATAGAAAAAAGCCAAATTTAGAAATTTAAACCAAGAAATAAATGAATTGAACTTTTAAAAACAAAGAACTTACGGATTCAACGATTTCGTTGATTCGAAACCGGGACAAGTTGGTCGAAGCCGTCGAAGCGTCATCCTCGGTTTGAAGCTGAGACACTTCGTCTACCACCTGAGTTTGGACCAGGTCGACCACGTCCCTCACAAGACCGTCATCAATCTGGCCGGTCTTCTTGTTGGTATACACCCTCCTCATTAGGGCGAGATCATCAACCGGCTCGCCATCATTTTCTTCCGCCTTGAAAAAAAACATAAATTAAAAAAACATTAGAAATTAGAAGAAATGCACAATAAATTTAAATTCTAAAACTCAAATAATTGAAGAAAAAACGGTTGAACTTACCATGCGATCTCCGAGAGTGGCAATAGATTGAGCACCCAAGTTATGCTTGTAGATGCCCTTCCCTTTACGGTCGTTTTTGCGGTTGGTGGAGTTGGTGGAAGAAGTTTCTTTCGTCTCTTCCTTATCCCAATGCGCACACAACTCCTTCCAGACCGTGTCGTTCATCGACTTTGGGACCTTTTAATAAAAAAAAAGAAAAATTTAATAAATTAAAAAATAGTTTAATAAATTAAAAAAATGGTTTAATAAATTAAATCGAACCTTATTGATTTCCCACTTCTTCTTCCACTCGTGGATCTGCTTCCCATAGTTGTCCATTACTTTATGGACGAAGTGGTGATAGATAAAGAGCGTCTCATCGGAATTCCAGTTGAACTCTTGCTGAAAAAAACACAATTAGTAGAAAATTTATATTAAAGATTAAAAATATAAGTAAAAAATTAGAATACTTACCACAAACTGACGAAACCACAGAACCTGCTTGTCGGTTGGGAAGTGAGTGAAAGTCGGATGTCCACTGTCGAGGGCCGAGTACATCATACGGTTGATCCATGCGCTGATCCCGTTCCCGGATCGGTTGAACCTTAGTAAAAGAACAAACAGTTAATAATGAATCCAAATTAAAAGAAAAAAAATGTTTAATTACCATGTTTGACCCCGTCCATGTGGATACGGAGTGAGATACGGAAGATGGTCACGACCGGGCTGTTGAACCAACTCCGCAACACGCATCACTCCCGGAGGACCCGGATGAACAGGAGCGGATGCAGCAGCGGGAGCGAGAGGAGCAGGAGCGGGTGCAGCAGAGGGAGATGTATGGTTGGAGCTGTGGGGCGAAGGGGAATCTTGAGAATGGCTGGAATCCCGAGACTGGCTCCCCGTACCACCACGACCACGACGCTGTCGAGGCCGGGTCTGATCATCATGAGACCTGTAAATTTTAAAAATATATTTAATAAATACATAAATATATAAATTAACTTTTTTTTAAAAAAAAATTCCCAAATAATTTAATCACAAAAAAAGATTTATATATATTTAAAATTTTTAATAAATATATAAAAATAGTTCTAATAAACAAAAAATAGTTGTAATAAATAAAAATAGTTTAATAATTACAAAAAAAATAGTTTTAATAATATATATATATTAAAAATATTTTCAAATCCCAAATAATAGTTTTTAATCACAAAAAAAGTTTTATAGATATTTAAAATGTATTGTAAAATCCAAAAAATTGAATTTATATAGAAATTTTTTTTTTGTAAAGTCCAAAAAATCGAATTTATATAGAAAAATCGTTTTTTAAAATACAAAAATCGATTGTATATACAAAAATCGATTTTATAAATAGAAAAAAAAATTATACAAAAATTCTAAATCAATTCAAGAAAACAAATCATTCAACCAAATCACAATTCTAAACCTATTATACAAAGAATTCACAATCCTAACCAATCACCTTAACAAAAATCTATCAAAACTACACAAAAACCTAACAAATAGAACCTAAGAGAGTGGGATAGGGTCCTTACATGATTTGTGTAAGAAAAGGGGGAGATCGCCGGAGATATCGTCGGATTTCAGGGGGAAATCGCCGGAGAAAAAAGAGAGGAATCACGCAGAGGAAAAAGAAAGAAATGGGGAAGAAGAAGTGGCTCGTGGGTATAAAACCTAGGGTCCGACGGATATTATCCGTCGGAATTCCGTCGGAATTCTAATTTCAATTTTCGCGAAATATTTGCCCGGTAAAATGAAATTATTCCGAGGAAATTCCAACGGATAGTAAAATATCCGTCGGAATTTCCTCGGAATATTCCGAGGAAATACCGAGGAACTAGTGTTTGGGGTTTCAAAACATCAATTTTTTTTTGCCGTATTTCATTTCTTATACAATTGTAATGCATACCATTGAGGATTCTTTGTATAGATGAGCATAAACCATGAAATAAAAAATTTCAAAACTAATTGAAAGTATTCCCTTTACCGTTCATTAAAAGGTATAAGTGTTTGTCTTATGTTGCGAGATTTCGTTCATACAATCGGAAAAGTGTTAATTATACGGTAAGGAACAAATTTTTGTCTTCATAATGAACGTAAGACACTTAATAAGGGTTATATAGGTGTTATTCAAACGGCAAAATGTTGTTTTCAGTTTAAAAACCCTATTTCCTCGGAATTTCCTCGGATTATTCCGAGGGAACTCCGAGGAAACCCTCTTCTTCCTCGGAATATCCTCGGAATATTCCGAGGAAATTCTGAGGAACTAGTGTTTGGGGTTTCAAAACGTAATTTTTTTAAATAAACGCATCGATCGATGCGTTTTTGAACAAAAACAAATCGATCGATTACAAAGATGGACCGGGCCGTAAGATTGTGATCGATCGATGAGAGAATCCCATCGATCGATCGAGAATCTCAATTGTTCCTCGGAATGTCCTCGAAAAATCTTGTATGTTTTTTTAAAAACGCATCGATCGATGCGTTTTTGAAGAAAAACAAATCGATCGATTACAAAGATGGACCGGGCCGTAAGATTGTGATCGATCGATGAGAGAATCCCATCGATCGATCGAGAATCTCAATTGTTCCTCGGAATGTCCTCGGAAAATCTTGTATGTTTTTTTAAAAACGCATCGATCGATGCGTTTTTGAAGAAAAACAAATCGATCGATTACAAAGATGGACCGGGCCGTAAGATTGTGATCGATCGATGAGAGAATCCCATCGATCGATCGAGAATCTCAATTGTTCCTCGGAATGTCCTCGAAAAATCTTGTATGTTTTTTTAAAAACGCATCGATCGATGCGTTTTTTAAGAAAAACAAATCGATCGATTACAAAGATGGACCGGGCCGTAAGATTGTGATCGATCGATGAGAGAATCCCATCGATCGATCGAGAATCTCAATTGTTCCTCGGAATGTCCTCGGAAAATCTTGTACGTTTTTTTAAAAACGCATCGATCGATGCATTTTTGAAGAAAAACAAATCGATCGATTACAAAGATGGACCGGGCCGTAAGATTGTGATCGATCGATGAGAGTATCCCATCGATCGATCGAGAATCTCAATTTTTCCTCGGAATGTCCTCGGAAAATCTTGTATGTTTTTTTAAAAACGCATCGATCGATGTGTTTCTGAACAAAAACAGATCGATCGATTACAAAGATGGACCGGGCCGTAAGATTGTGATCGATCGATGCGTTAGAGAACAAAAACGCATCGATCGATGTGTGTTCGGAAAACAGAATTATAAGGCAAAACCCTACCTTTTCTGGATCTAAACCTTAGAACTCTCATCCCCTCCGATTTCCCCTATAATTCGCCCCCCCTTTCTCTCTCTATAATCATCCGATTTGAACAATTTTGGGCTCCATTCCACTTGATTTTTCGAGCTCTACCTGATTCCTACACTCGTCTTCACCCTAAGACAGGTATACTCCGCGAATCTCCACATTCTGAAATCCTGTTCTTGAGCAATTTTTTGGGTTTTGTGAATTTCTAATCTAACCGCTGGCTGAGGTTCGCTAGTTTTACCATGTTCATAATCAGTTTCCCCATGATGATACCAAATTTTGTAACTTCGTGTAAACCCACTCAAATATAGATGAGTCCAAACATCCCACTCTTTAATAACCTTTCTATTTTTACAATTAGAGCAAGGACATCTTAACTTACCTGTTTTTGCTTCCGGTTGTCGGTGAACTAACCCCATGAATTCGGTTATACCTCGTTGGTATTCTTCCGTAAGCAATCTCGTGTTCGGATCCAAATGAGGTCGATCGATCCAAGAACGGAAATAATTTGAAGAAGACATATTTTTTATGAATCAAATTCGTGTGTAAATAGAGTAAGAGGGAGGATGAAGATATGGAGTGAATGAAGAGGAAGAGGAGTGCTTGTTTATATAGATTAAATCCTGCCGACATACCGAGGAAATTCCGACGGAATTCCGACGGAAAAGGCTAGTTCGTCGGAATTTCCTCGGAATTTTGTAAAATCCCCCAACGGCTCTCCAACGGCTATAATATTTCCTCGGAATTCATCGGTTTTTTCCGAGGAACACATTGTTCCTCGGAATTTCCTCGGAATATTCCGACGGACTGAAGTTTCCTCGGAATTCCGTCGGTATATTCCGAGGAAATTCCGAGGAACCCCAATTTTGTGTTTCCTCGGAATTTCCTCGGAAATTCCTCGGTATATTCCGACGATTTCATTTTCCGTCGGAATGTCCGTCAGAATACCGCTGTTTTCTTGTAGTGAAACTTAAAGAAATTATAAGTTTGAATATATAGATATTAGAAATATAAAAGTCATAGACACAAATATTACATGTTATTTATGTTAAGGGATTCAACAAAATTGTGGATATGTAAATAAAGTAAGCTTCAAAGTTTTTAAAACTTGAGTTATTTGTTTTGTGTGATTGAAGTATAGTTTGTGAAAATGAATCTATAAGAGTAAACAAAAACTTATATAAAATTAATTATGAAATAAAGATAAAACGAAACATAGGCGATAAAATAAAATAAAATGCGAAAGCATATCCTATATAATAAGGAAACAAAATAAATAAATAAACTAAGAAAACTACGACTGCTGTGAAAAGTATCTTCAAAATTCTTTGTTTACAATCCTATAAAGTCCGCCATTGGTGTACTTCTGGTTTGGTTAATGATGATTCAGAAAGAATGATATGGTGAGGAGTTGTGTTGCATACACTGCGTATTTATATAGAGTTTTAATGATGAAAACAAATAGCCAAAATTATAGTAGCAAATATTTACTAATTAATATTTCCATACTTGCCATACAATTTACTTTAAAACTGGTCTTTTCACTTGTTGTTTTAAAAAACGCAGCTTTCAAATTAGGCAAAATTTGGATCTTGGATTGTATATGGAAATGTGTTTCTCAACGACTATAATTGAGGTAAATTACTTGATGGTTTTAAAAATTCATTTAGTGAAGATTATGAATTGATTATAAATTTGATAAATAGTATTGTACAACAAAGTTTGCATTATGGCGAAAGAGAATATTCAGTATTCATATTCTTAGATAATCCCAAATAAATTTAATTTGTAAAATAAGGAAATAAAGTTAGCCGATGGCATTAATATGTTTGTAGTATATGACCAGATATTCACATTCCCTATAGCTTATAAATTACAAATATTTATACCATAAATAAGGAATTAATTCAAACCATATAGAAATAGCTTAAATTTGGGACGTATAAAATAAGGAAATCTGAGGAAGTAGACCTTGTCAAATTAAGCATTAAACTGTTTGTAGGCCAAGGGAAAAATATTGACTTGATTTTCAAAATCATCGGAAGAAAATTAATTATGAATTGATTCCACACTTGACTCCAAAATTTAAAATCTGATTGATACGTTTGTAAAATCTAAACTGGTCAAATCCTTGATTTTCTTCTGATGATTTTGATAATTAATAATTTGATTGTATCAATTATGCATTGTTTACGGAAATGATAATTAATCATCGGAAGAAAGACATAATCAAATATTATGAATTGTTTACGGAAATTTAATGTATTTTCCTAAATTACTGTCGATCTTAATTGTTTTTCTAACCAAGATTAATAATTTTGAACATATATGTAGTTTCAAATATTGCATAATTTTATGATTGGTCGAAATATTGCATAGATTTATGCATAATTTGATCATGATCTTCGAAGTATTAAAATAATAAAAAATAAACAAATTGATTTTAAAGAATTCTTAGTTTAATATTGTTCACTTCATAGCTTTGTTATAATTATTTTTAAAGCAATATATTACATGTTTGAGAATTATTTTTTCGAATCTGATGTAAAACGGTTGCACTTAGTCTGTCACAAAATCAAACGATCTCTTCAACGAATATCTGTCACAGTATTTTGAAAAAGAGTATTGAATTAAATATTGTTCGCTTCATAAATCTGTTATATATATATTTTTTAAGCAATATATGATCTTGTCAAGTAAATTTAATTTAAAAATACCCTCCATTGCAAAAAATATGTATAAATCAACGATGAACAATCATGTATTTATTATAACTTTGACGTGATGAAACCGTATTCAAATAACAACGATGCAATATCCGTGAAATCCCTTATATATGAAACTCCTCTTTTCACGTCAATTTTGTTTCCATTATCACGCTAACATTGCCATTGACAATAATTTATTTGATCATGTGATTGACAATTCAAATTTGAATCATATTTTTGGGAAAAATTAAAATGGTAATGTATTAAATTGTGTTGCCTTGAATCTAAACTATCATAAAATGATCGTCGACTACAATTGCATTGATAATTATGGAAACAATAAACATGGTTAACATGCAATGGAGTAGATTTGAAACTATTATTAGCTCTTAAAAATATAATATATTGGATCGTTTTATGTCATTTAAAAAAAAAGTGTACATATATATCTATTACATTTTGCCATTATGTAGTAATTCTTGAACATTGCGATTGTGATTGGTATCTTTATCTAATATGGAGAAGAGTTGCAGCAACATATATATAAGTAGATATGTAGATATGTAGATACATATGTAGACAATGGATTTTATGTAGTCTAAATATATATAAAAGCATTAATATTTAAGTCAGGCTATATAACGAAATCGATCATTATGAAGAATCTCGGGTTATGGTAATAAAATCTCTGCATATTTAAAGATCCAACCGTTTGTAATTGAAGCGTAGCAAGCAGGACGCGGGTTTATTTTTTTTGTTAGTCAATAAACTTATAGTATATACCCAATTTTTAATGTAATGTTCAATGGAAAATTTTGTAATTAGTATAGTTAAAAAAGAGTTTTTGAATATATGAGGTGAAAGAGTTTGTGGTGCTGACACGTAGAAAATGACACACATGTAATAAACACATGAATGAAATGTTAGTTATATACAATGCTACTCAAATAATAAAAAAAGGATTTATTATACATTTGTAATTTAATTAAAGGAATATAAATAGCAAATGTGTATAATGAAAAAGAAACAAAATTTAATATGGGGTCTAGTTTTTAGCCGGGTAGGAGATCGAGGAAGTCTTAAAAGTTAGTGCATCTCTCTGATGAAAAGTACTCCCTCCAATATAAATAGTTTTAAAAAAAAAATTATCTTCGAAATTATATAACATATTCGATTTTTTATGTAAAATTTATTAGCACTTAATATTATATGATCAATGATAATATACCTTCTATTTTATTATTGGTTGATTTGTGGTTAGGTAAATAATTAATGATGATTTTGTTTAGAAAATATAAAAAACTAATAATTTTTAATCTATGTGCATAATTCTAAAACTACTTATATTAAAAAACAGAGGGAGTATTGCTTTATATGAGATGAAAAGTGTCGTGTTAGCTGTTTAAATAACCACATAACCACATTTAATTATGTAAAGTTTTTTTTCTTATATATCTGCTATGATAATATATATCAAATATGTATAATGAAAAGGAAAAAAATAAAATTAAAAAAATAAGAATTTAGTTTTCAAATGTAAGACAAGAATCTGGATTTAAAAATATTTATATATCCAAATTAATCAAATTATGTTTTGTATCTGAGTGAACTAGGTTTTATGGTCGACTGATGTCGTCAGTTGCCATTTTTAACTGGTTAAGATGGTTTAATACAAATGCGAGTCTTAGTTCAACTCGGAATCGGTAAATTAAGAGACTCATGGTTGGTCTGGTCTGGCTAACGGGTCCAGATTAATTTTTTGAACATTATTTAAAGCATTTAATTATTTTGCTTTCAAACTTATAATTTTCCAAACTAAAAAACATTCGCATTTATTAATTGTTTATTTCAGTCCATAATTAACAAACCATCTCCATATTATAAACATATAATGTTTGTTCCAACTATTCATTTAATTAGATAACAGAAATTTGAAACAAATAAAAGAAAAGTTAACTTTTTGTAGTACTTTTGAATCGGGTTTTATAAAAGAACAAAGTGCACGCTTTAAGAGCATGGGTCAAAAAAAAAAAACAAATCACGGGTCCTATATCGCTGGAAGATAAAATTTGAAATCAAATTGAAACAAAACTGAGAACATAATGGGCATTCGAATATTAAAATACAGTTTATATACCTTAAAATAATAATTATTTGTAGTTTTAAAATTATCAAATATTCTAAAAATAGTACTTATAACCGAACAACCAAAAAATGGATTACTCTATTACTTTTTATCCGAGATATTTAAAATCATCCTAATTTCCTGATATAACTTAATCACCCAAAGTTTTTACTCGAAATATTTAAAGTTATCCGAGTTATCCGATATTGTATACAGCAAAAACCAAAATGTGACTTTTACCCCAAATTATTCAAAATTATTCGAAAATGGGAACCGAACCAACACAAAAATGAGCTCAAATTTTATTGGGTTCTTAACATTGTTATCTGAACCAAACCAAAAACCATAATAAGGAAACTGAATTAATAATCAAATGGTTCATATATCTCTTGAACTAAATAAACGAAAATCACAATCGAACTAGCACTAAATAAAAAAAAACTGAAACCGAAACCGAACGCCCAAGACTTAACATATTAGTAACCAAACAGATGGGTTATTAAAATTTTCAATAAAAAATAGTTCTGCGTTTTCAGAACGCGGGTCAAAATGTAGTTACTCATTAAAAAGATTTGTTACATGTTAAATACTTTTTTTGTGCATAAAATTCTACAAAAATATTAATTTATTGGATATGAAATATAGCAAATACTTATTTCGATTGAGTCATACATACATACGAAGGCCTTGATTGTTAGAGCATTAGCAGTAGCAGTATGCTTGCAGGAGCTGTATGCTTTTGCTAAACTGTTTAATAAGAAGATTGGTAAAGCAGTATGAGTATGCTATTTAAAATTGTTATAAAAACTAGTATATAGTATATAATATATTTATTTTTAATGACTATTTTCTAATATATATATATTAACATATAAAGTTAAAAAAGATATATAATTAATTTATTTTATTTAATAATTTAAAAATTATATTTATATTAAACATATTATTTTAAAATAAATTTTATAATTAAAATATCTATTTTTAAAAATAGTATTTGACATTTAAAATATAAATTAATATTTTAAATGTCAAATACTATTTTCACTGTAAATTAGTTTTAGAAATCAAAATTTTATTTTCTAGATTTAAAAATTTTATATAAAATAAATAAATTAATTATATATTTTCTTTAATTTTATAAATTATAAATGCTAATGCTCTTCTAAAAGCTTCATATGAGAGCATTGGCTAGAGAGCATTAGCATTTAGTAAATGTTTCTCTAAATGTTTTTCTAACAATTGTTGATTGGATAATGTAAAGCATAATGTTAATGCTCGACCAATCAAGGCTTAAATCAAATAATTTGAACGGGCTTAACTCAACGTAAAAGTTTGGGTCCATTTAGTTTTCAAACTTTGAACTTATACAATCAAACCTATTACCAAGTAAATTGTAAGCATTTAAAATTTAGGGAAGTATTTAATTAACGAAATACATGATCGAATTATAAACTAATACTAGATCTTGACCGCGCAACCGCGCAGATATTTTTTTCAATTTATATACATAGATGTTTATTTTAGATCATAGGTGGTTTACATTTTTAACCTTTATCATATATTTAAATATTTATATAACTATTTCAATTGTTTAATCAATTGTTTAAAATCGTCAAAATGCATTTGTCGCTTCTTATTATATATTTAATTTATTGTATTGCCATTTAGTTACTGAAAAAATTAATATATGCATGAAACAACATATCTGAAAATTATTTTGTGTTTAATTTATATTAAATTATGTCTCACCGTCCTTCAAAGCTGGATTTTCTTTTAGTAATATTTTTTACGTTTATTCATTTTAGATAATATATTATTGTATATACAAAATTTTAAGATATGTAAATTCTTTATACATGTATTATATAGTTTGCGAATATTAAGTTTTTCTGTCATCATATTATATTTTTAACATAAATATTTATATTTATGAAAATCAATTTATCAATTTAATATAACTTATCATATTTTTTCAATATAATAATTTATTTTAACTTGATTTATTATTATTATAAAATATTTAAAAATAAAATAAAATTTTATTTTTTATTTTATAAACGATAACTGAATATATATATCAATGCATAATAATAATTATATTTAAAATTAAACTATATCATTATTATTAAAGTAGTTACAAAGATTTTATATTATTAGCTTTAGTGAATATATGGAACTTACCAACATAATTTCTTGTTTTATTTTTAAATTTGAAATTTATATATGGAAGTCAAATTAAATTGTACCTACATAATAGAGAAACAATATTTTGAGATACTGTTAAGAACAACAAAAAATATTTTTAAAAGAGCAACTATAATATATTGTACTTACAACTAATTTTGTAGTAAATATTTTTATTTGAAACAGAAAAGATATTTCTTTCTACCAAAACCTTTTAAAGATCTTTATAAAATATATTTTGAAAATTAATCAATTTAAATGGTTATTATCACTAAAATATAATTAAAATATTTATATGATTTTAGTTTTCGTTCATCAATCAAAAATAAATTTAATTTGAAAGTCTAATTATATTTTATGATAATTAAAAATTTAAGTTAATTAATTTTTGAAAATAAAGTTAATCCTGATTCTGAAAAGATTTCCTTAGAATTTTCTTAAACAATATTTATTTGCATTTTAAATAAAAGATAAAGATATTAAAAGATATGATGATTAAGTTATATAAAATTTGATAAATTTTCTAGAGGATGTTCAAATAAAAAAAATCACACATGAACAAAATCATGAATTCTGTTTTAATATATAAAATTTTTTGATATTTGCACAAGACAAACTAAATAATGAATAGGACAAAAGAAAACAAGTACCCAGCTTGTGCCTAGATATTTGCCTAGACACCTAAACATGGGCTTGAACCCAAAAATGGAAGGTTGAACGTGTATAAGAGAAACTCGCTGATATTATTAAAAGCCAACAAAATACAACAATTTCAATGAGAAAAAACAAGAAAACATTCAAGAAGAAATAACCCAAGAAAACCATTTTTTTACTCTGTTTGTTTCACCTCATCGCCTTGAAAATTTCCAATAAGGCGACCCTACAAAAGCATATTATATAAAGAGAAATGGAAGATCACTCTTTTGATAGAGAAGGAGATCTCTAATCCTGGTACTTCATCTCAGACATGAGAAATCCAGGCATCTCATAAGAGGCGGAGAACTTCTCCACATCAGCCTTGAGCTCCTCGATCTCCTTGTTGTTCACCAATCCCTTGTTGAAGTCCTTCAACAGCTTACCGTGCTCCTTCTGGATGTTCAATGTGAGTGTCACTGATCGGCTCAAGAACTCTCCTATCTTCTCAAAGTCCTTCTCTACCAATCCTCTTGATGTCATCGCAGGTGTACCTACAAATAAACATTTTTAGATATGTTTTCAAAATCCAACAAGGGAGACTCATGAAAACATTTTAGTCACTCTCTTACCGATTCTTACACCTCCAGGAGCAAGAGCACTGCTATCTCCAAATACAGCATTCTTGTTCAGAGTAATGTTGCACAGATCACAAAGCTTCTCAACTTTGTTACCTGACAGAAGCAGAATTAAATAAATTAGGACTGGTTCATAATAACAATGGTCTCAAAGGTTGTTTTTTTTTTCTCAAATATTATCGACTTACCGGTCAATCCAAGAGGGCGAAGATCCCAAAGAACAAGGTGGTTTTCAGTTCCACCAGTTACAATGCTGTATCCCTTGCCCATCAGGTAGTTTGCAAGGGCAACAGCATTGGCTTTCACCTGTTTCGCATAGACCTTGAAACCAGGAGTGTTAGCCTGCTTCAACGCAACAGCTAGAGCACCAATCTGGTGATTGTGAGGACCACCTTGAAGCGCAGGAAAAACAGCAAAGTTGATTTTGTCCTCAAAGTCATAGACTGCACCCTCGGGCTGCCCCTTCTTTGGTGGTTTTGGGCCCTTCCTGTAGAAGATCATACCAGCCCTTGGACCCCTCAAACTCTTGTGGGTTGTTGTTGTCACAACGTCACAGTAGTCAAATGGGTTTGCAGCTTCCTGCAGGTCAAATAAAAACTCAATAAGCTAATGTGATTAAATGCACAAAACTCAATCTTGGCAGCTCACATTAGAGTGGTCTTAATCAGACTTATTAGTTCCCATGGCACACTCACACATGCTTAAAGGTGTTGAGACCAAAAGACAAATTAAACTTTTTTCAACAATGTGATATGATTGGTTCTTAGAACACTCTCATTTGATACATACACCCTCAAAACACTAGATTCGATAAGCGTAACTGATTCAATGTCAAGAGTTCCACAAAATCCAGATCATCAAAAACAAGAGTAGACAATATACCTGAGCAGCAACGAGGCCACTAATGTGAGCCATGTCACAGAGCAAAAGAGCTCCAACCTTATCAGCAACCGCTCTCAATCTAGCGTAATCCCAGTCCCTAGGGTAGGCACTACCACCACAGATGAGCAACTTAGGCCTGAAATCCATGGCCTTCTCCTCAAGCTTATCGTAATCGATGTAACCAGTGGTGAAGTTCACCTTATAAGGAAGGCTCTCAAAGTAGATGGAAGTAGCAGAGATCTTCTTCCCTCCGGATGTATAGTATCCATGCGTGAGATGACCACCCGAAGGCAGATCAAGCCCCATGATACGATCGTGAGGCTGAAGCAAGGCGGTGTAAGCGGCGAAATTGGCCGGAGATCCGGAGTAGGGCTGGACATTGACGCCCCAGGATGCTGAATCGAGACGGAAGGCTTGGAGAGCGCGTGACTGGCAGAGATTCTCGATCTGGTCGATGAACTCGTTGCCTCCGTAGTAACGGTTACCGGGCATGCCTTCGGAGTATTTGTTGGTCAGCGCGCTTCCGAGAGCTTCGATGACGGCGAAGGAGGTGAAATTCTCGGAGGCGATGAGTTCGATTCCGCGGCATTGGCGGCGTTTCTCCTTCTCGATGAGGTCGTGGATCTCGGGATCGACGGTGACGAGAGGGGTGTTTCCCCAGGATGAGACTGGATCCATGGTGACGAGAGTCCGATCTGAGATTCCGAGAATGAGTGAGTGAGAGATCTGAGATCGGAGAGCAGAGAAGTGGAAGGAAGGTCGTTGGGTTTAAAAGCGGGGAACCAGTCGTAATGTAATTACGGATTTGCCCCTCTCTGCTAATTTTGGCGTTGGTTGGTTAGGTGTGTTGCGTGTGGTGGTGGGAGAAATATCGCGATGCTTTTACCATTTTACTCTCTTACACCGAAAATATTATTTATTCTATTAAAAATGAAACACAAAACAATAATTGCAAATTTTAAAATGATTTCTTACTTCTTTTTTATTCTTTTTTAATCTTATATATTAAAATACAAGTCACAACCTTGATTCATGTGTGGTTTTTTTAAAATTAGACCTAATGGACTTATTCGTAGAAAGTCATGTTACATTTAATATCTAATCTTATCATTTAAATTTTGGGCCTACCAGAAATTTTTATTGGGCTATCAATAATTGGATTTAAACAATAGATGATCCATTGTATTTATAAATAATATAAATTAAATAGATATAATTTAATATTGTAATATTATACCTTCATATGCTAAATATTTAAATATTTGTCTATGTTAACTTTTAAAATTATAAAGTTTTTTTTAAATAACAAAAATCATATTATCTAACAATGATTAATCTTTACTACATTAAACCAGTGAAACCAAATTTTAAACTATATAGTTTATATAAAAAATTAAACAAAAACTAAATGTTTAATTATTTACTCGATAATATAAATCTATGAAGCGAAAAGTTTAATTTTTTAAAAACTTTCTAAATTTGTTAAATGTTACAATATCTTTGAATATGACAATAAAACAATATTTTACTAATCTTTATATATATAGGCTCCGAATGGTGACTGCGGTTTGAGCGGTGCGGGACAAGCGGTTCAACTGCGGTACGATTTTAACAGTTATAAAAACGTATAGATATATGGTATATGTAGAGATTTTTGATACTGGTAACTGCAGTGCGGGGTGGGGCGGTTGTAAACATTCGGAGTCATAGTTACGATTTTAATAATGAAATAATAATCCAAAAATATATATATATAGAAGAAGATACAAATACATGTGAAAGTTTGAAACAATCTATTTAATGAAAAATATACAGTAAACTTATTATGTTTTAAAAATTGATAGTATATGATAATATATACCAATTTAGAATTGAAAACAAAATATTATATAAAAATAAATGAAAAATAAAATCTGCGCAATTGCGCGGATCGAGATCTAGTTTTGTATTTTAATTTTTAAGTTATCAAAACAAGTCGGCAACATACAAAAAAATACATAGGATTTTTTTATATATTAAAATAGAAGTCACAACCTTGATTCATGTGTGATTTTTTAAAAAAATGGACTCTCACTAGAAATTAGTTATCATTCATTTATTACTAATAATAATATGGATTAATAATATATCATTCATAATATAACATCGACTCCTAAAAACTCGAATTGGTTAACAAACTCACATTGATTCATGTGTGATATTTTTATGTGGATCATCATTTAAATTTTTTATTAAATGTATTTCCTTAATGCTAATATATAATCTTTTAACTACTTAAATCATAATATAATTTGATATCTTTTAATTTAAAATATAAATATATATATATATATATATATATTTTTTTTAACAAATGTGTTGAAAAACATTATAACAATATCTTAATTATCAAAAATTGTATATAAATATTTTCACTAATTTTGTAATTAGTAATGAAATTAATGTTATTACACATTAATATATATATATATATATATACTCAGTTATCTTTTATAAAATGAAAAAAATTATATCAAATTTTAATATTTTATAGTTATATGTATCATTTTAAAATAAAACATTGTATTTAAATAAATATGATAAAATTATTTTAAACTGATAAGTTAATATATTTTATTTTCACAAACATTAAAAATTTATGCTAGAAATATAATATGTTGGTAGAACGGGTTAACATTAGTAAATTAGATAATTCATGTATAAAATTAATTTATCATAAACTTATATATATATATATATATATATGTATATATAGTTATTATCTTAAATGAATAAACATAAAAAATATTGATAAAGGAAATCTAGCCTTTGAATTACGGATCAGGATCATAATAATTGAATAAAAAATAATTTTAAAATATATATAATAAAAAAATACCAAATATATATGATGATTTAAAATAATCAATTAATTTACAGCATGAAAACTATCATATTGTTATATTTAAAATAATTATATATAAATATTTAAATATATAAGTAACTTAAAAATATATTCTAATTATGTAAAATATATATAAACATGAAAACTAATACCCGCACGGTTGTGCGGGTCCAAATCTAGTTCTTTTTTAATTCTATATAATCAGACAACATCTAGTATAGAATTTCAAAACAGAATTTACCAATTTTGAAAATATTTTATTATATCTTTTACATTTATTTTTCACTCTTTAACTACTTCACTAATTGTATTAACCATAATAGTTTGACATTATTTATTTTACATGTTAATCATAATAATTCCAAATGTTTGAATAAAACTGCTTAGTTCAAGATAAAAATTCAAACCGGTTAAAAAGAAAAAAAGTTATTTTTTTACATGATCAATTAGGAATAGATATGCAGATACCCGTTCGGTATCAGATTTTTTTTGTTCTGAAATTAGATTTTGTTCGGATATTATAAATTTATGGGAAGATTCAAATCAGGTCCTTTTGAGTTCGGGTGAGTTTAGTACTGATGAGTAAAAACCTAAAAATATGTAAATCATCTAAGTATTTAAAAATATCATTACACAATTTCTAAAAAGGATAAAACCCAACACCTATGTCGATATCTAGTTTTTACTTATTATTTAAGTTGTTTTGGTTAACTCTGTGTCCGACTATTTTCTTGTTTTCAACTTCGAAAAAAAAGAACAGTTACTTATGTACATAAATTGAATTACTGGTAAAAGTTACAAATATGAAAAATTTAAAAATAAATTTGTGACGAGTATATTTTATTTACTGCATTTTAACAAGAAACTTGAAATAATTGATAATGCCTAATTAACAAAATACACAATCAGATTTATGAATATGTATCACAAAGTCTTGTTTGGAGTCTGTATATGTTGACAAAAATATATTTATGAGTATGTGTAATTGTATATTTGGTTTTCGTAAATAAATTAACAAAATGCCAATGTTGTTTAGCTAAGAAGTCTTGCTTTTCAAAAACTATATATTTAAAATAAAATATTCCAGTGGCTCATGGGTTATGTGTTGCAATCTCCACCTTAGTTGTTTTTTCTAAAACTACAATTAATTATCTTTGACCAAAAAAAACATTTTTAATAAACTCTTATAATTAGAGTAATTGTATTTTTAGGTGTTGATCAGTTTAATAAATAAACTAGGTACAGAAATATGATTGATTTATGTTAAGGTTAAAAATATATTCAGACAAAATATATTTGGCATTTTGTATGCTAATTCTTAAGAATCGGGTTATTAGTAAAAACGTTTGGGTTTCTTTAAAGAAAATAATTAAAACTATAAGGATTTAAAAAAAAAAATAAAAAATTAGAAATTTTAATAGCTTTTATAAATGTTTTAAAATCAGCTTAAGCGGTGGCGCATAGATGCCTAGTTTGCAAATCGGATCTAAATGAAATATTTTTCTATAACTATTTTTTTAAAAAAAAATTGTTCTATGCGCTAGAAAATTGGTCTAGGCATTCGCCTAATCAATAATCTCATATAAAATATTTAATTACCGCGTACCGATCTTTAACATTGGCTTATATAGATAAATAATACAAATATTTTACTGTGACATTACAATATTCATTAAAAAAATATTTGTGCACTCACAATATCCATTAATCACATCTGTAAATTATATGTAAAGCTAGTTGTTTCTAAAGCTTCTTTTAAATGTAAGACATCAAAAGTTAATTTCTTAAATAAAAAATCAGTTATGTTTTGTGGTCTTGACTAAGGAAAGTGCTAAGATTATTAGAATTAAAACTATAGAAAAATAAATTTACCACTTAGTAAATTGATTTTCTTTTTGTATAAAAAAATTACCTTAAAGAGTCATCAAACAACAAAAAAAATATAGTTGGTATCCCTTCTTTTTTTTTTGAAACACGTTGGTATCCCATAATCTGAACCTTTTTAACAAGCAACTAGGCACTACACAAAGTAGTTGTTGTAGGAACGTAAGAGGGAATATTCTGTAGTTATTTCATCGTATTCTGTTAATAAAATTGTTTATCCAGGAAAAAAGAAAGGCATAACATGGGCCATGATAGGGTGGGGAGGAGAGTAGGTGGCGTATCTTAATGAGTAGGTGAAGGTTATATTCGTCCTCTCATATTGGAAACTGATTTTGTGGTCCTTAAATTGTGTGCGTAGTAGTACAGGTCTATGTCAACATGTGATGAAGACTTTCTGTTTCTTAATCTCCCCGCAAGTCACTACCTTAGCGTTTCCTTCTACGCGCGTTATGTTTACTACTTTACTGGTATGTAGAAAAATATGTAAAGTCATTAAGTTAGAAATTGGTCTCTTTCGACTAGTATCGACTCAGTTAAAAAATAGTTGGCAAAATTTAGTTTTGTTACGATCTCTGTAGTTTTTAATAATATTTTTTGGCCATTTAGAAGAGGAATATAGAATAGAATGATAAAATGAGTATAATCACGTTTTGGATAATTTTCCATGTGGTAGATAGTTCAAGCTTCACCAACCTCCCATTTAGATTGAATAATTGGATACTCACCTAACCTAACAAAAACACAAGCAAAGGAAAAGTATGTCCATGTAATATTTTTTCTAATAGAAAACAATTTTTTTAGAGCTATAAAAAATACGTCATTACTATTTCTTATTTTCCCATTTGATGTCGACATGGTGACATGCATAAGAGTCTGTGTGACACTAGTTTTGTATCTATTCGTTTACTAACTACGTTATATCTAAAAAAACTATGTTATATCTTGAAAGAATTACACCATAGGACAGTTTTAAGTTTTTTATTACACAATAGGACAGTTTATGCTACCAGGACAGTTTCTACTTACTGTGTTTATTTCTTTCCTTTTTTCTAAATGAGCTAGTCACCTTGCAACTAACTCTTTGTCTAACTAAGAATAGTGTATTAGAGGGAATTATCCTCCTCCACACATCTATATGTCATCTCAATGGTCCAGATTAATTCTGCATTGTTGACAAAACAGATTAGTTGGTGTGGTTTCATCGCAACCCTTCTGAAATCTTTTTTTTAATTCATTTTCCAACAAATTGAGTATTACAAAATTTATTCAAGAGATCGCAAAATCTCGCGGATTCTCTTTTCAATTTTTTCAACAGATCCGTGAAATCTCGCACTACAAAAAAACAGCGACATACCGAGGAAAAAAAATTGTCGGTATATCGTCGGAATAACGTTATTCCGACGACATACCGACAAACAAGTCCTCGGAAATAACTCCTCGAAAATTTATTTTTTCTCGGAAATCCCTCGGAAATTTCCGACGGAATTCCAAGGAAACGAATTTCCGAGGAAACTCCGAGGACCACCAGTTCGTCGGAAAGCTCCTCGGAATATACCGAAGGAGAACTTCCTCGGGATATTTCGAAGGACTTTTCGATGGTCCAATCCTCGGAAGTTTCGACGGAAATTTCTGAGGGTTCATTTCCACGGAATTTCAAAAAAAAATTAATTTTTTTGAATTTTTTTTTTTTTTGAAATTTAAATTCGAAACATATTAGATAATATTCAAAGTTGTACAAATAAAAATAAAACATTCCGAGTTTTTGAAAAAAAAAAACTACGGGTCTTGCACGTTCGGAAACACCTCGTTCGGGTACATCCTCTGCATCATCTCCATCATTTGCTGGTTCAGCCTCCTCTGTGCCTCATAGCCCGCCTGTTGAGCCGCCATCTGGGTCTCCAACAAAGATATGCGATCATCCTTGTCCTTCAACTGAGCCGTAAGTACTTTTGGATCAACAAAAGGCGGTGGTGCAGAAGAAGGAGGAACCGACCGGGTGCGACGACCCAAACCGACCTAACGTCCCTTCTTATTTGGAACCGACTGAAATAGAAAATAGCCAAATTTAAATCAAGAAATAAATGAATTGAACTTTAAAAAAAAAGAATTTACGGATTCAACGATTTCGTTGATTCGAAACCGGGACAAGTTGGTCGAAGCCGTCGAAGCGTCATCCTCGGTTTGAAGCTGAGACACTTCGTCTTGCACCTGAGTTTGGACCAGGGTGACCACTTCCCTCATAAGACCGTCATCAATCTGGCCGGTCTTCTTGTTGGTATACGCCCTCTTCATTAGGGCAAAATCATCAACCGGCTCGTCATCATTTTCTTCCGCCTTGAAAAAAACATAAATTAAAGAAACATTAGAAATTAGAAGAAATGGAAGAAAATAAAATTTCAAAACTTAAATAATTGAAGAAAAAGCGGTTGAACTTATCCTTGAGGCAATAGATTGAGCACCCAAGTTATGCTTGAAGACGCCCTTCCCTTTACGGTCGCTCCTGCGGTTGGTGGAGTTGGTGGAAGAAGTTTCTTTCGTCTCTTCATTATCTCAATGCGCACACAACTCCGTCCAGACCGTGTTGTTTATCGACTTTGGGACCTTTTAATAAAAAAAAAAGAAAATAGTTTAATAAATTAAAAAAATAGTTTAATAAATTAAAAAATTATTTAATAAATTAAAAACAGCCTTGTTGATTTCCCACTTCTTTTTCCACTCGTGGATCTGCTTCCCATAGTTGTCCATAACTTTATGGACGAAGTGGTGATAGATAAAGAGCGTCTCATCGGAATTCCAGTTGAATTCTTGCTGGAAAAAAAAACACAATTAGTAGAAAATATATATTAAAGATTAAAAATATAAGTATAAAATTAGAATACTTACCGCAAACTGACGAAACCACAGATGCTGCTTGTCGGTAGGGAAGTGAGTGAAAGTCGGATGTCCCTTGTCGAGGGCCGAGTACATCATACAGTTGATCCATGCGCTGATCCCGTTCCCGGATCGGTTGAACCTAATAAAAAGAACAAACGCTTAATAATGAATCAAATTTTAATGAAAAAAAAATATGTTTAATTACCATGTTTGACCCCGTCCATGTGGATACGGAGTGAGATAGGGAAAATGGTCACGACCGGGCTGTCGAACTAACTCTGCAACACTCATCACTCCCGGAGGACCCGGAAGAGCAGCAGCGGGTGCAGCAGCGGGAGCGAGAGGAGCAGGAGCGGGTGCAGCAGAGGGAGATGTATGGTAGGAGCTGTGGGGCGAAAGGGAATCCTGAAAATGGCTGGAATCCCGAGACTGGCTCTCCTTACCACCACGACCACGACGCAGTCGAGGCCGGGTCTGATCATCATTAGACCTGTAAATTAAAAAAAAAAATATTTAATAAATATAGAAATATATAAATTTTTTTTTAAATCCCAAATAATAGTTTTTAATCACAAAAAAAGTTTTATAGATATTAAAAATGTTTAATAAATATATATAAATAGTTCTAATAAAAAAAATAGTTTTAATAAATAAACAATAGTTTAATAATTACAAAAAATAGTTTTAATAATATTAAAAATGTTTAATAAATATAGAAATTTATATTATATATATATTTTTTAAATCCCAAATAATAGTTTTTAATCACAAAAAAAGTTTTATAGATATTAAAATTGTTTTGTAAAATCCAAAAAATCGAATTTATATACAAAAAACGTTTTGTAAAATCCAAAAAATCGAATTTATATACAAAAATCGTTTTGTAAAATACAAAAATCGAATTTATACACAAAAATCGAATTTATATACAAAAATCGATTTTATAAATACAAAAATAATAAAACATTTATAAAAGAATTCTAAATCAATTCAACAAAACAAATTATTCAACCAAATCACAATTCTAAACCTATTATACAACCAAATCACAATCCTAACCAATCACCCTAATAAAAATCTATCAAATCTACACAAAAACCTAACAAATAGAACCTAAGAGAGTGGGATAGGGTCCTTACATGATTTGTGTAGGTTTAGAGAGGATTCGCCGGAGAGGAAGAAGAGAGAGAAGGGGGAGATCGCCGAAGAGGAGGGAGAGGAGCCGGAGAGGAAGAAGAGAGAAATGGGGAAGAAGAAGTGTCTCGGCGTTATAAAACCTAGGGTCCGACGGATAGTTTCCGTCGGAATTTCCTCGGTTTTTCAATTTCAATTTTCGCGAAATATTTCGTGGCTGGTTTGCCCGGTTAAATGAAAAAATTCCGAGGAAATTCCGACGGACACTTAAATATCCGTCGGAATTTCCTTGGATATTTCATTAATTCGAGGAAAAAGAATATCCTATGCAGGTATTTCTGTTGGTTTATATTGTTCCTCGTAATATTCCGAGGAAATTTCGAGGAACACATGTTTGGGGTTTCAAAACATCAAATTTTTTTGTCCTATATCATTTCTTATACAAATGCAATGCATACCATTGAGGAATCTTTGTATAGATGATCATAAACTATGAAATAACAAAATTTCAAAACGAATTGTAAGTATTACCTTTACCGTTCATTAAAGTGTATAAGTGTTTTTCTTATGTTGTGGGGATTTCGTTCATACAATCGGAAAAGTGTTTATTATAGGGTAAGGAACAAATTTTTGACTTCATAATCAGTCTAAGACACTTAATAAGGGTTATATAAGTGTTATTCAAACCGCAAAACGTTGTTTTCGGTTTAAAAACCCTACTTTCTCAGAATTTCCTCGGAATATTCCGAGGAAATTCCGAGGAAACCCCTATCTTCCTCAGAATTCCGTCGGAATATTCCGAGGAAATTCCGAGGAAAAGACTCTAAACTCAAATCCCTAAATCGACAAGGTCTATTCCGAGGAAAACCTATCTTCCCTCGGAATTTCCTCGGTATTTCTATTAAAAAAAAAAAAGTCGATGCTAGTCTGTTTCCGAGTCATCATCACCAGATGAATCTTAATCTGGATCTTGGTGAAACTCTCCAATCACTGGTTCATCCTCTACGTGAACGACGGCTTCCTCTCCGAAGTCGGTTAAATCGACTACAAGGCCAACTCCAGCTAAATCTTTTGCTGCACTTAAGTTGCCGGATGTGCTTGGTTGTAGTGCGTCTTCTAGCTCAGAACTTCCCTGAACTCGTCCTCTCGGGTTGAGTCTTGTAACAGTAACCCATGGATCATCTACGGCTCCTCTAAGGATGGAGGTAGGCCCAGCCCAGGCTTGCGCGGTTAAGGTTGTTGTACACCTGCCAATCAAGTTCCTTACCCGGGGGTACTTGATATAACAAACCTGTAACATTAAAAAAATTATTAGTAAAGTTATAAATTAATACACATGGTGATGAATCATTCTGAATAATTAACATTTAACTACCTGATCGGCCTGAGAAGCAAGAATGAAAGGATCATAATATTACAGCTTTCGCCTCGAATTTACTGATGTAACACCAAATGCATCTGTTCTCACACCTCGATCTAGAGTGTTGTCGTGTCAATCACAATAGAAAACAGTACAGCGCAATCCAACCATGCCCAAATACTTGATTTCCAAAATCTCATGTATGTGTCCGTAGTATACATCATCTCCTGATGCAGAACAAACGCCAGCATCATAAGTCGTACTCGAACGTCTCCTCTTATGAGTTGTGAATGCATATCCTCGAGTACAAAATCTCGGATATGACTTCACAACAAAGTTTGGTCCAACGACCATCTCGCGTATCCAATCGTCTAATGTTTCACCTCTGGCCAAACCAGCAGACACCAATTGATAGCACATATATATGTTATATCAATAAATGTGAATTAGTATAAATATGTGATAAATGATATTTTAATTTGTTTAAAGCACTCACATAAGTAAATATCCATCCAGAAAATTCTCTCTGCTTCATTTCTTCTAGTTCGTTCTCTGTGGCGTATCTATATTCGAACCGCTTTTCTGCCATGAAAATCATGTACATATGATGACAATAATGTAATTAATTAAGATTTAAATTTCAACTTGTTAAAATAAAAATTTGTAAGCTAATTTATTTACCTCTCATATTGAAGAACATCTTCCCAGTTGGTGAGCAAATATGTTTGCAAATTACTGCGCTCCTGCTCAGTAAGTCGACGGTCCTTTGGTTTTCCGCTAAGTCGTCCAACGTCTGTGAAAATGTCTGGAACCGTAACATGATATGTTGTCCGTTCGCCTCTATCATCATGCCGAGCAAGTCTCTGTTTTTGGTCTGAACTTCTGCTGGAAAGTAGTACTTGGCAAAGTTTGAAGTTTCTTCATTGATCATCTGTGCGACTATAGAACCTTCCACCCTACTTAAATTTTTCACCATCTTCTTCAAATGGAACATATACCGCTCATACAGATACATCCATCTATACTGCACAGGACCACCAAGTTCCAGGTTCTCTTGCCAGGTGAATAACAAGATGCTCCATAACATCAAAAAATGAGGGAGGAAATATCTTCTCAAGGTTGCACTGAATCACGGCTATGTTAGTCTTCAAATTTTCAATACCTTCAAGAGTCACTGATCTCGTGCATAAATCGCGGAAGAAACCACTTATCCCTGCAATAGCTTCATGAACATTTCGTAGTAATAGTTCCTTGAAAGCAAAAAGGAAGGAGGCGCTGCATCATTACATGGCAATCGTGGCTTTTCAAGCCAGTAAACTTTCCTTCCTTTCTATCGATACAGTTACGCAAATTAGATGCGTAACCGTCTGGAAATTTCACATCGTTTGAAATCCAATCAAAGAACGCATCTTTTCCCTCTGCATCAAGTCGGTATATGGGAAAAGGAGCCCTACCATTCTCATCAACATGAAGTTCTGAACGAGCACATATATCAACTAAATCCAGTCTTGACTTCAAATTATCATTTGTTTTACCTTGAACATTAAGGATCGTGTTCATGAGATTGTCAAAAAAGTTCTTCTCAATATGCATGACATCTAAATTATGTCTTAGCAGATGATCCTCCCAGTATGGCAGATCCCAGAAAATACTTTTTGTGCCAGTTATGTAGGTCTCCAACAGCATCTACCGGAAAACGCTCATGTCCACCGACGTCTGGCGTCCTTTCTGCACCAAAATCTCTTAGTTGTGTCTTCAAATCTTTCCCACAAATTTCAAATCTGTCAAACACCCTCTTGTTCTTCGTAAACAAATTCCTACTCCTACGATATGGATGATCAGGTGGTAGGAATCTCCTGTGACAGTCAAACCAGCACGTTTTCCTTCCGTGTTTTAGTTGGAAAGCATCAGTGTTATCTTGACAATATGGACATGATAGCCTTCCATGCGTTGTCTATCCAGATAACATACCATATGCTGGAAAATCACTTATTGTCCACATTAGTACTGCCCGCATTTGAAAGTTTTCTTTACACGAAACATCGTATGTTTTAGCACCTTGAGCCCATAGTTGTTGCAACTCATATATTAGTGGTTGAAGAAACACATCAAGTGATCTCTTAGGATGCTCTGGTCCGGGAACGAGAATCGAGAGAAACCAAAACTCTCGTCGCTAGCACAAGTTTGGGGGTAGGTTGTATGGTGTAAGAATGACTGGCCATAGAGAATATTGTCTTCCACTCTTGCCAAACGGGCTGAAACCATCAGTACATGCACCAAGGTAGACATCTATTCTCTCATACGCAAAGTCGGGATACTTTGATTGGAAATGCTTCCACGCTTTTGCATCTGAAGGATGTCTGATCTCACCATCTGTTGAGTGCTCCGCATGCCATCTCATTGGTTGCGATGTGCGTTCAGACAGATACAACCTCTGCAACCTTTCCGTCAAAGGGAAATACCACATCCTTTTATATGACACTGGAACTCTTCCACTCGTATCTTTATAACGAGGCTTTCCACAAAATTTGCATGTAACCCGCTGTTCATCCGCCCTCCAATAAATTATGCAGTTGTCGCTGCATACATCTATTACCTGATACGATAAATCAAGACCAGCTACGAGTTTCTGAACTCGTAGTATGAACCAGGAGCTACATTATCCTCGGGTAGAATACCTTTTACAAAATCAGCAATCGCATCCACACAGTCTTCAGCCAAATTATAATCTGTTTTAATGCCCATCAATCTTGTAGCAGATGATAAAGCTGAATGACCATCTCTGCAACCTTCGTACAATGGTTGCTTTCCAGCATCCAACATATCATAAAATCTCCTAGCTTGTGCATTGGGTAAATCTTCCCCTCTAAAATGATCATTTACCATCTGCTCAGTACCTACACCATAATCTACATCCGTTCTAATTGGTTCTTCTAATCTAACCGCTGGCTGAGGTTCGCTAGTACTACCATGTTCATAATCAGTTTCCCCATGATGATACCAAATTTTGTAACTTCGTGTAAACCCACTCAAATATAGATGAGTCCAAACATCCCACTCTTTAATAACCTTTCTATTTTTACAATTAGAGCAAGGACATCTTAACATACCTGTTTTTGCTTCCGGTTGTCGGTGAACTAACCCCATGAATTTGGTTATACCTCGTTGGTATTCTTCCGTAAGCAATCTCGTGTTCGGATCCAAATGAGGTCGATCGATCCAAGAACGAAAATAATTTGAAGAAGACATGTTTTTTATGAATCAAATTCGTGTGTAAAGAGAGTAAGAGGGATGATGAAGATATGGAGTGAATGAAGAGGAAGAGGGGTGCTTGTATTTATAGTTGAAATCCTGCCGACAGACCGAGAAAATTCCGACGGAATTCCGACGCCAACGGCTAGTTCGTCGGAATTTCCTCGGAATTTTTAAAATCCCCCAACGGCTCTCTAACGGCTATAATATATCCTCGGAATTCATCGGTTTTTTCCGAGAAATACATTTTTCCTCGGTATTCCATAAGAATATTCCGACGGATTGATATTTCCTCGGAATTCCGTTGGTATATTCCGAGGAAATTCCGAGGAAACCAAATTTTGTGTTTCCTCGGAATATCCTCGGAAATTCCTCGGGATATTCCGAGGATTTCATTTTCCGTCGGAATGTCCGTCAGAATACCGCTG
The DNA here is from genome assembly GCF_020379485.1 of Brassica napus. Taxonomy (NCBI): domain Eukaryota; kingdom Viridiplantae; phylum Streptophyta; class Magnoliopsida; order Brassicales; family Brassicaceae; genus Brassica; species Brassica napus. The sequence goes on along the minus strand of NC_063451.1, from coordinate 8,415,978 downwards.
TTTTCTTGTAGTGTCGTCGTTGTACATCTTGATTAGCCGGAGTCAGACGTCATTTTTAAGAAGGCAACACTCAGCCATGGAGATTTGGAACAAATCGTTCATCAAATCAGAAACCAAAAAAGCACTTTTGTTCGAACTTTTTGTTGAAGCTTACATGGTCTGAGAGTACTTGGTGGTTATTCAAGAAGAGGAGCAGGCCGGTTATGAAGGCCATGATCCAGAGTCTTTGTGTCCCTTACATTGTTGGTAAGGCACAAAGACTCACTGGCCAATCCCTAGGCCTTGGAGGCTTTACTCTTTTTCCCTCATCAAGGTTTTGTCCCAAAGAGTTTTCCTTGGTGAGGTTTTTAATGAGGAAGTTCTTCAAAGTTTCAAGCTTGACTTAGGATCAACTAAAGTCAAGCTTGAGGGAGAGTGTTAACTTGAAGAAAGGAATGGAGGAGTTAAAGGTGTTGAGTTGAGATGGATCTTGTGCAAAGATAGGGCAAGAGCCTTAGAGATTGCCTATCAAGAGTTATGAAGTGTCTAAAGGTGTGCAAAAGTGATATTATGGATGCTCTAAGCAAGGGCAAAGTCTAGGAGAGACTTAGAAGAGTGTTGAGGAGCAAATGGGCGAGTGTGCAATGTTAGGGTGAGGTAGTACGGATTTGGTACGGACGTTATACGGACCGTACGGATCCGTACGTACCAGGTCGACCCCAAAAGTGCATAACTCGACCATTTGAGAAGATATGAAGTTGGTACAAACTTAGGGCTTGATCAGACCATATGTGCAAAGATAAGGAGTGATCAGAGCATGTCCGGAAGGTTTTATGCATATGGAATCAATATGGCATCAAGAAGATGCTTTGTGGAGGCAAACAACCAATGGGAGCTTCCTTGTGTGTGATTGGCTAGTTTTGGTCTTGGACAGGCTGTCTCTTACTGTAAAGACAAGGGAGCCACGACCATGAACCTGGACAGATGCATGTGCATATTAGGAGGAGCCTAAGGAGAGTCAATCACAAGCAAGGAGCCAGCTTGCCTTGGTTTGAATTAAAGTGAACAGCTAGCTAACCTTATCCATATCACTTCAGATATTACAAGAAGACCATCTCATCTACACCATCCATTCTCTTAAGTTAATTATAGCCATTAGATTAAGGGTTTATGATTGCAAACTTGTAAAACCTATATAAAGGCTTTGTATCCACGTTTTATAAGCTCTTAAGTGAGTAAGGGGGTTTCCCTTCTCCTTCATGGAAATGAAAAACTTGTTCTTGAATCTGAAACCCTAATCTCTAATATCGTATTCTCTTAGTCTCTCAGTCTCTTAATCTCTGTTTCTAAGTCTCTTATTCTCTCATAAACACTCTCATCAATCTCTCTTTCTAAATCACCTAGAGCAAGTTCTCATCTTTCTCCATTGGAGTTTATACACACACAAACACAACCAGAGAAGAGAACTCTATAAAATCTCACACTTTTAAGATTAAACCATGAATTATGATTGAAAGCTATCACATTTGGGTAAAAATACATCAAAAACTAGTTGATAGTGTAAAGAATCGTGGAAAATAGGCGAGATATGCAGAGATTAGGGTTTCTGGTCGACAATGACTAAGGAAGAAGATGAGGTTATTTTCGTAATTTTACAACATTAATAAAAAAAAACACATTAAGAGAAAATTCGTATGTACATTACATTCAAACTGTACATGTGTACAAACTGTACATGTGTACAAACTTCTATGTACGCTCCGATCGTGTCGTGTGCCACTGCAACTGAAGTTACTGTACACATTTATATATATACTTCTTGTACATGGTTACCAAACCACATAACTCAATGTTGTGTTCTACTTGTACATCACTTTAAAACTATATACATATACACGTGTAAACATATAGATAATATACATTTGTACACGGTTACTAAACCACACAAATCAAACAAAATTATATATTAACCTTGTATTCTACTTGTACATCACTTCAATAATATACACATGTACATAAGTAAACATGTACACATACACACAAGTAAATATGTACAGTAAACATGTATACATGTATACATGTGGACTGTCAAAATTATGTAAACATGTAAATGTAAATACGTACAGTAAACATGTAAATGTAAATATTTATAAACCAATATACATATGTCTAATCCGGTTTACATGTGGATTTTGCGGCTTACTGTACATATGGATGCAACATATATGTGTACACGATGCATATGTGACCGATCCAAAATATCTACTAACCCGTGTACATGTATATATGTTTAGTAACAAGTGTACACGTGGATATACAATCTAGTGTACCCAGCGTAACCAGTGTATATATACATGTACAATTAAGCTATATGTATGTTATAATGTTTGAGTTCTCTTGTACAATTAAGTTACATGTATATATATACTCTCTCTGTTTCATATTAAGTGTCACTTTAGCTCATTTTTCTTGTTTTACAAAGAGTGTCATTCTACAATACCAATGCAATTTATACAATTTTTCAGCTGAAAATTAATTTCCAAATGCATTGATTTTATAAATAAATCGATTTATCTAAAATACTATTGGTTAGATATGTGATATTAATGAAAACATAAATGCATTTTAATGAGTTCCTTAATATGTGTGAAAAGTGTCTATATGACACTATTTGTGAAACGAATGGAGTATTTAGTAACCAGTGTACACATGGATATTTATGATAACGTGTACGTGTGTTCAATGTTAACCCGATTTTTTGTATGTACATTAAATTCATGTACATGTGTGAAAGTTATGTTTTACGGTACATTTAAGTGAATGTGTACAATTAATATGAGTGCCAATTTTGTAATAATTTCATCTTCTTCATATTAGGGTTTCTAGTGTTTCTTGCAAATAGATCTCAGAGCCGTCATTGATTCTTATCATGGAATCTTCATTTATTTAGTGTTTTACTTCTATAATTTACAACTATAATATAAATTAACCGATTAGAACCAAAAACCAAGCAAAAAACAAGTTTTGATTTTCAACTTCAAGATTTCATCAATGTTTGTACGATGCTTCTAATTTTCAGAGGTTGCCTCTGCCGCTTTAGTCTCCTCACATTTCAATTATCACATGTCTTGAAAATCTGCATGGTGCTTCTAGTTTTCAGAGGTCGCTCTAGTCTTCTTCGTCGTCTCTCTGGTTTTTCACCGATGAAAAATGGAAATAACTTTTTACGCAGCCGGTAAAATTAAGTTCTAAAATTAATTTTAACTGGGATTTATCTTCAGACGGGTCCCACTGCTATTTTTTAAATTTCAAAATTCTAATTAATGCAATTACAAGCCAACCCCTCCATTACACAACCAGTTACCATTTTTCAGGGACAAGTTAAGACTTTTCACACAAAAGCTGCTCTAGTAGCCATAACTGTCCCAACGTGTAAATAAAACATATAAATTGTCATGCAGTGTTAATAACTCTTATATCTTTCCAAAAAAATATATTAATATCTAGGGAGAACTATTTCTATGTCATGGTTTGTAAAGAAATATTATTCTCTTTAGGACAACAAAAAGAAGATGATCCTCTTCAAAAAAGAAGAAGATACCATTGAGTTTGTTTTAGCTCGAGTGTAAGGTTGTAAAAGATTAACAAATGCAAGTCATCAATGAACACTTTCTTTCCGGAACTATAAGCCAGCAAGGATCCTAATTTTCCAAATTCAGATAAGATAAAACAATAATAGGACACTAGAAAGACATGAGAAATGAAAAGATGAAGTACTAAAACCTAAGCCGGATGTATCGTTCAAGGAATTGAAGTAAATATTATGATGATAGCCACTATTGGGAAAGAGTGTGCCGATCTTCGAACTGTAGATAGAAACAAATCAAAGAGCTTGTTTGTGGATTTGAAGAAATTTCCTATTCAACGAACGAAAGAACCAATTTGACGGAACCTCAAAGCTCACACAATTTTAAGTCGCTACTTCCATATAAGTGTCTTTTCACCTTTTTAAAAGTGAGAGTAAAAATGGTTAAGGTAAACATGAAATATTATTAGGAATATAGTATTTTAGGCAATTTCTCATGATTATATGATTCTGATTGATTAAGGCAAACAGTGTAATACTATATAAAATATACATAATATTACAGTCACTTCTTAGTTATGAACATTTTAGTTAATTATTATTTTAGTTGTTCATAAGCTTTAATTCGAGAATTTGCACTCTATAACTATAAAAATATAATTTAACAAATAATCATAACAAAAGCATGGTTGGAATGATGCATATTTTATGTAATATTACAATATCTATCCATAATCAATTACAACTTTTGATCCATTTTTTTCTTTATTTTTTTCCTATTTTCCTCTCTCATTTTATTTGATATGTTTATTTTAACCAATATGATTTAATCAAGTATAAAAATCGAAAAACATACATATTTCTATTTATGCCATTTGTTAAGAAATATAAACAGTCATGATTTTTTCAAAATGTTTAAATTGTTCTTAGCAAGAATGTCTAGATTAGTTTTATATTATTTTTATAAAATAACATATATTTATAAACTCTTTTTAATGATTATGAATTTTGTATTTCAACGTGGAAACGATGGTTTATGAAAATTTGTTCTTCACACTGGGATCATACAACTTTTTTTTATACAATTTATATTAAAAGAATATTTTAACTATTTTTGTTCACATTATATAACTTTATATATGTTTTTCATTTAATTAAAAATATGGATATAGTGAGATACATTGGTAGGATTCAAAGTCGACAGGTTCATAAACTTCTGAAACTAGAGACACTCTCGTTGCATAATCTCTTAGATAAACTTTAACACTAAAATAATAAAAGAAACCAAAAAAGAAGTGATAGAATGAGAAAATATGATATTATGTTCTCATAAGAAATACCCCAAAAGAGTCAAGAGAATATTAATTAACCATTTTCATCAGGATTTGGAGAAGTTGAAGTATGGGGGTTGCAACTATAGCTCGAGATTTTTTTAGACAAGCTTCCTCGACAATTAGACAATGTTAAACGAGGTGATATATATATATATATATATATTGTTGGAGATAAACTTGAAGATAACTTGGAGTCAAAGAAATTCTAATCCTATTTGAGTTGTGATTAGGAGAATAGGAAATATACTTTGTTAAGTGAGAGAGTTTTATAGATCTATATAAGGAAATGTCAACTTTGTGACATAACTCGTGAGTTTGAGAGAGCTTAAGTTTTTTTAGAGAGTTTTCTTAAGCAAATAATAAGAATTATGTTATTCTTATTGATCTTATTGAGTTCATATGATAGAGATTAAAACTATATTTGGTATCAGAACAAATAATGGGAGAAATCACGAGTACAAGCACAATGGCAAAGGTGAAACAAGGCGGAGGCTCCTCCATCAATCGTCCGATGCTTTCGTCCACTAATTACACGGTTTGGGCTATACGAACGAAGACACTACTGAAGGTTCAAAGAGCATGGGACATCTCTAAAACCAAATTTGCAGATATAGAGAAGAACGACATGACTGTTGCTTTAATTTTCCAATCGATAACCGAAGAACTTGTGCTACAAGTCGGAGACATTGATAACACAAAGAAAATATGAGCGGCCATTAAAGCACGACACATGGGAGCTGATAGAGTAAAGGAATCTAGGTTGCAAACCCTAATGTCGGAATTTGAAAGACTTAAGATGAAAGATATCGATAGAATCGATAACTTTGTGGGCAAGCAATCAGAGATCGCATCCAAATCTGCGGCATTGGGGGAAAACATTGAAGAACCAAAGTTGGTTAAGAAGTTTTTGAGCAGCCTTCCTCAAAAAAATACATCCACATAGTAGCCTCGTTAGAACAAGTTTGAAGACATTATAGGACGTCTAAAGGCCTATGAAGAGAGAGAGGGAGAGAGAGTGCGAGATGAAGAAGAAGAGGCACAATAAAATCTGAGTAAACTGATGTTTGCTAACTCAGACACATCGCCCACTCAATCACAGCGAGGAGACTATAATGGTGACTACCGAAGCAGAGGACAAGGTGGAAGATTCTACGGTCGAGGACGAGGCCGTGGAAGATCATACTACATGGATATAAATATGTCCAAAATCACTTGCTTTAGATGTGATAAGAATAGACACTTTGCATCTAGCTGTCTGGATACACTTCTCAAGTTACAAGAGACATACAAGAACAAAGAACATGAAGCAACACACGAGGCAGACGGTATGCTGATGCATGAAGTAGTGTATTTGAATGAGAACAATGTCAAGCCTAAAGAGTTCGAGTCGGGAATGGATGGAGACATGATTTGGTACCTAGACAATGGGGCTAGCAATCATATGACTGGAAACAAGAACTACTTCAAGACCATTGATGAGACAATTACGGAAAAAGTGAGGTTTGGTGATGATTCTCGTATTGATATTAAAGGAAAAGGAAACATCTTGTTTATCAGTCAGGACGGTGAAGTAAAACTGCTAGCGGACGTGTATTTTATCCCGGATTTGAAGAGCAACATCATAAGCTTAGGTCAGGCAACTGAGTCCGGGTGTGAGGTAAGAATGAAAGAAGACATCTTGACGTTGCACGACAACGATGGAATCTCCATCACTAGCGCAAGGAGAGCAAAAAGTCGGCTCTACAAGGTACTCATGGAGAGTGTTGATACAAAGTGTCTTCAAATTTTTATTAAAGACGAGTCGGCACGTTAGCATGCACAACTCAGGCACATCGGAGTCGATTCTATGAAACAAATGGTACATAAGGAATTGGTGTTAGGAATACCTAAAATCAATATTGAAGGGGAACTTGCGAATCATGTCTTCTAGGTAAAGACAAGACAGTCGTTTCCGTAAGCAACTGCGTATAAAGCCACAGAGAAGCTTGAGCTTATCCATGAAGACCTCTGCGGACCAATCACACCATCGACTCCAGCTAGAAATTGATACAACTTTGTTCTTATAGATGATCACTCTCGTTACATGTGAACAATTCTCTTAAAGAAGAAAGGAGAAGCGTTTGAGAAATTTAAAAGTTTCAAGACAAGAGTCGAACAAGAGGCAAAAACAACTATTAAGACTTTCAGAACCGACAGAGGTGGCAAGTTTACTTCTACGGAATTTCAAAAGTTCAGTGAAGCATCGGAAATCCAACGTCATCTAACCGCTCCTTACACGCCTCAGCAAAACGAAGTTGTAGAGAGGCGTAACAGAACCGTACTTGAGATGACAAGAAGCATCGTGAAGCATATCGAGTTTGCTTTTAAACGCAAGAATCAGCGAAAGCGCTGCTCTCTCGAGGTGCTCGACAAAAAACTGGCAATAGCCCATGTCGCACTCTTCGAGGCTAGATCGAGCTTGTGCCATGGTGATGCTGAACTTAATGAGGTGTTCGTTTGGGTCGGTCCTCCCATTATACATCGGGATTTTTACGTTTCCAAGATTGTTGACCTAGTGCCTACTGATCCTGCTCGTGGATGGTGTCTTTTGCGTTTCTTTTAGTACTTGATTAATCTGGGGGGCCAAGTTTATCACCTGCTGCACTCTCAAACTCATCTCTTAAATCTATTGTTTCATTCCTTTAATTACCTAGTCTATTTTGAAGTCAAGTACAACATTTTGTGTGAAGTCATATCGAGTTCATATGATTCCATTTGTGGCGGTTGCTGGCGTCGCAGAATGAGGCGCTGGTGTGCTTTCCCTTGGAGATGAACAAACCCCAAAGAGATTGCGTTGTAGCTGCATCAACAAGCCACCTATTCCTTTGTTTGATGTGCCGTTTGTTTCATTAACGGTTTGCCTCAGCTGTGTTATGCATTCGAATAGATCATCAGTGGTTCGTGTTAGTGTATCTACTCATTTGAGTAGTGGGGTTGTTGGTTTGTTTGTACTAGGGACATCGTGTTTGCCACTCCTTTGTTTTTATGTGCTCGTTGGCGTGTCGGGCCTGGTCATTAGTGGTTGAGTCTTTTGTTCCAGAAATGTTTGACTCAACTTGGGTGGGTTCTTTCCCACTTCGAATCATTGGGGTGGATTAGATCTCTTGCACAAACGTCGGATTATACGGTACTGGCGCCTTAGAGTTTGTCAGGAGAGAGGAACTTCGAGTAATGGAAATTGACAGCTTCGATGTTGCTGACGTTCCTTCACTTTGGAGTGCTGATCTTGTAGGATCAGACATCTTCGAAATACTTTCTGCGTAGAGAGATTTTTGATTTATTTCCACAGACTGTGCCAAATATTGAGTGTGAGGCTCGAGTGACTGATTTAGAAGTAGATTAGGGACAAAGCAGGTCAAAATCTCGTTTATATTTGAAGTAAATCGAAATAAAAAAGAGGTTACAAAGTGAGGTGAGTGAGATTATCGAATCGAGCTTGTTATACAATAAGTGTTGATGTCGCTAAGTTTATCTTTCTATAAGCTCTGGAGAGAAAAGTTGGTTCCTTGATCTGACGACTAATTCCTTCTTTTATGGTCGGGGAATGCCCCAAATGCGACAAAAGAAACTTCATCATCCTTGTTGCTGAATTCACATATTCGACCTTTGTTGGATGAGGTCACATATTCAACCTTTGTTGGATGAGGTCACATATTCATTGTGACACCAGTGCAGCTCACCTTGTCCTAAGGCATATGGTCAGACTGCATCATACGTGTTTGTTGACCGGTTTGAGATTGCCTCCCTTTTGGTATGGGCGCGGGTTCGCCATCGAATTATCATTTTTCTTATATGTTTTTAGTGATGTGTAATTTGAATCCGAATTCTTTAATTTAGATCAAATATTAATGAAAGTGCAAAATGCATATCCCCAAAACTCCACTCCTCAACTAGAGGCACTTTCTCACATTCTAGAGGCACTTTCTCACATTCAAATTACACTACAAGACACTTGAGAAACACTTTTTTTTGTCAAAAAGACTCTTATGACCATAAACTAAAGATGACTCTTATGACCATAAACTAAAGAGAATTTCTCTCTTCTTCTTATTTCATTTTATTATTTTTCTTATTCTACTTTATGTATTTATTTACTTTTATCTCAAGTTCTAAAATATATTAAACAAAAATAATTGTCATAATAAACTATATATAAAATTCTCTATCTTTTAAGATCTATGTTCATATATATATTATATATATTAATGTGTAAACAAAATGTGGACGTGGACACGAAAGCGTGGATAACAGAATTATAAATTAGTTGTGGACATGAACATCTTAACAGAATTATAAACTAGTTGTGGACATGGACAATATTCATTCGATTTCATTCATCATCTCGGGATCTAAATTCAATTCTAATCAAAATTACATCCATCCACATCATGACAAAGCGCAAATTTCTTAGATCAGAAATCTCTGACATGCAAGATCTATTACTCTCTGACAAAAGGTAAACGCTTCTTTGATTTTTCTCTCCGCTCATACTCACAATATCATCTCTTTCTCATCTTGATTAAAGTTTAACTGAAGATAATTTATCAATTGAAGCCAAGTGTTTGTATTGGAGATAACAGAGTCCGTGTCCACGTTTTATGGTATAATTTTAATAACATGTCCACGTATTGTTGTATAGTTTTATGGAATCAAAACATAGAGTTTGTCCACTTATCTACTATAAACACATTAACATCACATATCCACACATTACTCATCACTCATCCACACATTACTCATCACTCATCCACACATCACCCGTCCACAAATCACCCAACCACACATCACTCGTCCACAAATCACTCGTCCACAAATCACTCATCCACAACTGTCCTTTCCATTAAGGACAAAATTGTCCACAATCTGTTGTTGACCCACAACAAAGTGTATCACATGTAAGAAGTGTCTCTATGTGTAATAGAAAGTCAAAAAATGTCTCTTAGTGTAAACAACTCCGACAAATACTACAATGTACAAATCGCTCAAGGCCGATCCTAGATTAAAACCTGTGACACGAGGATTCAGACGCCAAAATTTATAAATAATTTAGGTGCGCCAATGATAAAAATTGTTTCTTTAATGTAGTGGCTTGATACCTTTAGAATCTCTTAGAAGTACAGGGTTAAATCCTCTTAGAGGTAGTACTTTTGAAAATTTGCTTCCGGCGTTTAATTATTCTGGACCGACACCGAGGTTGCTTTCTGTGACCCGAATGTTAGAACACCATGGCGTTTGAGTACATAATTTATATAAATGCCATTTAACAATCTATTTTTCTTTTGTCGGCGATAACGATCCATTTAAAATGGATTCAACATACTTTTTTTTATTTATAAACAAAGGGGATAAAATTGTTTTAGATCTGCGTAATATGAATATGAAGAAAAGAAAACCCACACCATCGCCTAATTGATATGATTCTCGCTGTCGGTTGCTTTAAATATTTCAAATCTTTTAGAAATTAAAACATACGTATAGTTTTTCTTTTTGTATGTAAACATAATAGTTTAGTTTGTTTATTTTTATTTGAATGTTGATCTTAAGACTTCAGTGTTCAGATCCACCGACGCTATTCCACACGCCTGTCCAGATCCAGACAGTACACAGAGACCATTGCATTTTCCACCTCTGCATGTCTCAGGCTATTAAAATTCAATTTTAATTGTGGACTTTCATACGATTTAGGTTTTAAAATTTGGGATTTAATCCAACTTATACAGTTAAAAACATTTAAGGGTGCAAATGGTTGACATACTAGAGAAAAAATTAAGTGGAATCGATGATTCATTAAATTCCATTAAAACCAACTATTTAATATTTATAGATTAACTTCTTTTTTGTACTTAAAGGCTTACAAATATTTATATTAAATTTGTCCTCCAAATTATATTACACCGTGCAAACTATTTATACTAATAAAGTTGATATTTATCTTTTCTTTGATCCATGTCAACAGCCCCAAATAAGTTAAACTAGATCCTGATCCGCGCGCCAGCGCGGATTTGAATTTTCGGTTTTTGGTTATTTATTTAACTAAATAATGTATTTGTAATATTTGATGTATTATATTCACCAAGTAAATAATTTTTTTGGCATCTTAAACCATCTATTTACGATGAATATTTGATATCGTATAAAAAATTGAACAAATAGACGTAATTAGAGAATTGTAGACGATATATAAAAACAATGGTTATTAATGTAAAATATGAAGAAATATTATATTATGACTTAGTATGGCATAAAAGATTATAAATTAGTTATACATGTTTAAAGAAAATAAAATGATTTTTAAACTTCTATGAAAAATTTAACATATAAAAAAAGGCGATGAATTAGTCATCAAATTATAAATAATTTCATAATTTTATTAATAATAAATTATTTATAGTCTTTGTTTTTGGTCAAGATAATTATTAAATGTCCATAACATTAATATGTTAAAAGGTTATATTATGAAAGCCCACGTTGTAACCGTTTTTTTTCCGGAAAGTGTAACAAAAAAAATTACATTTAACTCTTCGTTTTGTTTAAGTTTGTGTCGGTAAAAGATTAAAAAAAATCTCTCTATCTTTTTCAATGTTCAATTTGAAGCTTATTATGCGAAAATCATACGCAAATATAGGCAATTGGTTGGAATCTCTATATCTTTATATTCTTATAAATTTTAAATTTATTGTTTCCTCTTCTGCAAGCAAATCAATTACCGAAGTAATAGATCAATTGGTTGGAATCAAATCTATTCTTATAATTAGTGTAATTATGGTTACAGTTTCTATATTTAATAGGTACATTAAAGATACGACATTGAAGATATTCTGTTTTGATTAATAGAAGATATTGGATTTTGAGTTTGTATTTATTGATTTGTTTTTTTATAAAGCTTAGAAAATCAATGGGATGATTGGTTGGTTGATACATCCTATAAAGAAAACGAAAACTATAGGTGGTTTGAATATTGTACATCGATCGATGCATGATGTAAGTTGACTATATAAAACTTGAACATAATCATTTCAAACTAAAGTATAGGTAGGTTATATGGATTTGTTATATTGTAGTTAATATATTTTAAATATTACCTAAGTCAAGTGATTCACGTTTTCGTAAAAATAAAATTCAAGTTTATTATTGGGCCGTACTCGTACGTAATAAGCTACGTTAAATATGATGTATTTTTAGGTTCATTTAATGACATTAAGTTTAAATTTGATTAAGAAAAACTTATTAATTCAACTGGAAAAGACAAGCATTAAAATATGTAGGTTTATTTAATGACATTAAGTTTAAATTTGATTAAGGAAAACTCATTAATTTAACTGGAAAAGACAAGCATTAATATAGGTAGTTTAGTTTAATTTAATTCTCAGTGGCATGGAAGTGTAAATAAGTTAGAAAACTTAGGGGTATTTTTTAATTGGTACTTCTCTTTTAATAATAGAGATTTAGTGTGATGTCCTCAAACGTTTTCGGTTAAATGTTGTTAAGTTTCGAATTTGTACTTTACTTTTACGTAATCATATTTAGAAGTTAATTTAATGATGTTAAGTTTATATTTGATTAAGGAAAACACATTAATCTAACTGAAAAAGACAAGCATTAAAATAGGATATTCAATTTAATTGTCAGTGGCATGGAAGTGTAATTAACTTTAAAAATTAAGGGGTGTTTTTTAATGGGTACTTCTCTTTTAATAATAGAGATAATTTTTAAAAACATAGCCATTCTTAAATATTTTTTGAATAAATAAATATTTTTTAATTTAATCAACTGAAAATAATATTCGTACAATTGTGTGAGTCAAATTCTAGTTTTATTGATGCATGTTATATATTAGTTCTGCATGTATGCATGTTTTTTAAAATCACCATTATTAAAATTATGCACGTAAGGATAACTCATGAGTTTTTTTTTGTTGATTAAATGACATTATGTCCAAATTTATTTAAAGATATTTCATTAAGGTAACTGAAAAAGACAAACAATAAAATAGAAAGTTTAATTCATTTAAGCATATTTCATTAATGTAACAGAAAAGACAAGTAATAAATTAGGCAGTTTTATTCGTTTTATGATATTTCATAAATGCAACTGAAAAAGACAATCACAAAAATAGGGAGTTTAATTAATGAAGTAAGAACATTTTCAAATGGGTACTTCTCTTTTAATAATATAGATATGATATATCGGCATAGTTTTATAAATTTTTTTTTAAGTCAAAAAGACAATTCTATTACTCAAACTTGAGGTGGTCTAGGTAAACTCAACCGGAATAGAACAACCAATAAAATGTAACCCCCTATGGAAAGATCTAGCAGTCTTAGCTAAAAAATCTGAAATCTGATTGCGCGCTCGTGGAACATGATAGATGTTGAAATCCGGGAAGCATATCTGCAGCGTCTCTATCCTTTCCAATTCCGTCGCATAGCTTGGCCAGGCATGAAGTTCATTTATCATTGCTATCAGCTCCTTACAGTCTGTCCCAAAGCTCTGACATGTTGAATGTTGAAGCATATTCTCCATTGTCCACCGCAGCGCTTCTACTTCCTAATGCAAGGCTGATTCGCGTCGAGTGAAGTTTCTTGTCCCCATAAGTTGAATGTTCCCTCCACTGTCCATCCAGACCCATCCACATCCACTAAAGTGAGCAGAGACTGTCCAAGATCCATCTATCAAGCAAATATTACCCAAGCTTATGACTTGGGGCTCCTCAATATTGTTATCTTGCACCACTGGTTGTACCACTTCGTTCGCATCAAACCAGGCTTGACATTCACTTTCTGCATGTCGTACTAGCTCTAAAGGATCTCTGTCTATCCCCTGAAAAGTATGTCATTCCTAACCTTCAAAATGTACCAGATTAGCCAGGGATAAGGATTCATGTCTTGTTCTGGCTTGATAATGATGTTTTTCTTCCAGAATAGGTAATCCATATTTGTGTAGACGCTTGGTACTGGAAATATAATTGGGCTTGCTGGTGTTGATGATAAGGACCAAACTTGTAGAGCTGGCGGGCACTCAAATATAGCATGGGTTACAGATTCTTCTAGTTCTCCACATCTTGGCGAGTAGTTATCACACCTCATATTGCGTCTTGCTAAATTTCTCGTTACTGCCCCATGACCGGTTAACAATTTCCATATAAGATGACATATCTTCTTTGGCACCTTTAACTTCCAAGAAAATGCTTGAAGCTTAGTGATACTCGGCTCCAAGACTTCCATCTCCTCCTTTGTCTTTAATAAATTCTGAGCTATCCAATATCCAAACTTAACCGTGTATTGGCCATTCCTTGTGTAGTTCCAGCATAATGTATCACGACGATGAGTTGAGCTTATTGCCAAACTCCTTATAAGTGGTATGTCATCAAGGTTGACATAGTTCTCCAATAGGCCAACATCCCAATCCTTTGATCCCTGATTAATGAGGTCGCTAACTCTCATATTAGGATGCATTACTGGCGCTACAGGGATAGCTGGTCTCGCAGGGGTCGTTGGAATCCACGGATCCTCCCACACCTTGACTTCATAACCTGAATGTATCTTCTGTCTGATTCCCAGTAATAACAACTTCCTTGCAGCAGAAATGGTAGTCCACACATACGATGGGCTGCTAGCAGAGTTTGCTCTGAGTGGTGAACTCAATCGATAGTATCTTCCCCTCAAAACTCGGGCAACCAAAGAATCAGGAAGTTGAACTAGCCTCCATAATTATTTTGCCAATAGTGCCAAGTTGAACTCATGGATCATACGGAAACCAATGCCACCATCCTCTCTTGGTAAACAGACTTTTTCTCATTTCGTCCAGTGTATTCCTCTTTTTGGTGGATTTGATAGCCATCTACATGTTCATCCATTCACTCTATGCATCAACTTATCCTTTAGAAACCAAAAAGTTTGCACTTGGAGCCACTTATGTCTTCCGGGATACCTAGGTAAGTTCCCATTCCTCCTTCGTTTTGTATTCCCAGTACATCTTTAATCTCTTGTCTAATAGTTGCATTAATTCGCTTACCAAAGAGTTAGGACGATTTATCAAAGTTGACACATTGGTCTGATGATTTACCATACTTCCTGACCACTTTCATTACTTCTTCACATTCACGGAGCTCCGCCTTACAGAAGAAAAAGCTATCATCAACAAAGAGAAGGTGGGATACCGAAGGACACGCGCGTGTGACGCGCATCCCCATTATCTTCCCTTGGCTCTCTGCATGATTGAGAAGCCTAGCGAGCGCTTCCGTGCATAGAATAAAAATGAAAGGAGACAAAGGATCTCCTTGGCGTAGGCCTCTACCAGGAACAATATTTCCTCTTGGCTGTCCATTCATGAGTACCTTATATTTCACCGACGTAATGCATCGCATTATACAGGTGATCCATGTTTCTGAAAACCCCATCTTACGCAAGACAGCTTCAATAAACGACCATTCCATCCTGTCATATGCGTTGCTCATGTCCGTCTTAATGGACATCCTTTTATTGCGTCCATTTGGTTTAGTTCTCAGAGTGTGGAACATTTTTTGAGCAATCATAATGTTGTCTGAAATCTGTCTTCCAGCAACAAAAGCTGATTGGGTTTCCGATATCAAGCCTGGTAACACTTTCTTCAATCTCTGGCATAAGACCTTATAGATTATCTTGTAGCTTACGTTACACAAGCTAATGGGTCTAAATTGATCTATTTCATTAGGCTTTGTTGCCTTTGGGATGAGACATATTCGTATCATTCAGTCCATTCGCCACCGTCCCTCAAAAAGGAATTTATTAACCATAAGAGTTAAATCCTCTTTTACAATATCCCAAAATTTCTGATAGAAAAGCGCAATCATTCCATCTGGACCTGAGGCTTTTTCTGGTTGCATACCAAAAAGTGCTAATTTGACCTCTTATTTAGTGATTGGAGCTGTAAGGTTGTCATTCATTGCCCCATTGATCGTCGTATGGACTTGAGCCAGTGCCTCTTCAATGTCCTCTGGGGTAGATGATTCAAAGATCTGCCTAAAGTAGCTAGTAGCAATGACTAATAATCCTTCTTCATCCTCAACTATATTTCCATTTGCATCGAGGAGCTGCGTGATTTTATTCTTTGCTCTTCTTTGCTTTGTTAAGGCATGAAAAAAAATTGTATTTCTATCACCTTCTCTCAGCCAAAACACTCGACTCTTCTGTTCCAGAACATTTCTTCTGCTTTAACATTTCTTCTGCTTTAAGAGCATCAGAGAGTTCCTTCAACGCTGCTGCAATTTCCTCTGTTGTAGCATTATCATCTGCGTACAGACCCTCAACTTTTTCTTTAAGTTCCTCCACTAATTTCGCCGAGTTAACATTATGTTGTTTCCTCCATTCGCTCAAAGCTTTTCGGCAGCTAGAAATATATTCCATAATAGTCGCATTGGGAGGGAGATCAGGAGATTTCCATCCCTCAAGAATGACTTGCCTTAGCTCCTCATTATCCAGACATCTTTTATCGAACTTGAACTTTTTTGCTCGCCTCGTTGGCTTTATGAGTACGTCTGCAAGAATCGGACGATGGTCTGATCCCCATAACCTCATATACTTCACAGTCGAGTGGGGAAACTTCTCATGCCAATCCACATTTCCTATTGTCCTGTCTAAACTTTTCATTTATAATATTTATTTAATACTTCACATTTTCACCTTTTTATTTTGCACTAGATATTTTAAAATAACATTAAATTACCCATAAGTTATTAGTTTAACTTCTGTACAACTAAAATTTTCACACTAGTCTGCCAAACAATAATTTAATAAAAATCATATAATATAATTCAAAATACATAAATTTCAAAACTAAATAGAAAAATCTACAAAACAAAGAAAATAATTTTCATTTTCTCACCTTTTATCCCAGGCCAACGAAAAAATGAATCTCAAATTTTTATTTATACTTTCTTCGTCGCAAAGCTCAAATATAAATTTCAAAATAATAATTAAAAACTGATGACAAAAAAGAACTACAACCAAAATTGACACATTATAGATTTTAATAACTTCTATTTGGAAAATAGGAGATAATGAAATGTAAAAATAATAAAAAATAATTAGTGAAAACACCAAACATATTTTAATATAATAAAATTAGCGGATAAACAATAATTTAGTGAAAATACATAATACAATATGATAATATATAAATTAAAAAAAATAAAAATATAAGAAATGAGGAAAATCTATTTACGATATTTGATCTTTCAGTGTCATCAAAATCAAGTGAGAAAATTAAAAAATAGTAAATATAGTTGAAGTTTATACTGCTTTGTCAGCAAATTCAGATTTAGAGAATTTAAAATTTTTATTTAAAAGCGCGACAAAAAAATAAATCATAAACAAAATAAATTTTTCAAAACTATTAAAAATTAGTAATTTACATAAAATAACCAAAATAGATAATATAACAAAATTTGAATTTTCAAAATATATAGAGAAAATTTATAAAAATACAAATTAGAAAAATCCATTAATAATAATGTTTGATATGAAATATATAAGCAATGTCAACAATTATTTATTGAAAAGTGAATCTCTCATTTTTTTATCATTAAATTAAGTTCAGGAGAACTTACAAGACATTGATGAAAAACACAACAAATAATTATACATAATCAATAAAATATTTTTTAAAAAATGGGAAAGCGTAATATAACAAGATATAACAAATAAAATAATCAACATAAGAAAATTTTTTGATATAAACAAGATATTAAATTTATCATATCCAATTAAGAAAATAAAAGTTAGTATCAAGAAAATCTTCAAATTCTAATACTGATGAAAATTAAAAATTTAATATCTTCTCAGTATAAACATTACACACAATACATACTACCAAAATAAAGTAGAACATAATCCGCTAAAATTATCTCAGTAATCGAATTACAAAATTTAGTTAATCTTAATGAAACTGAAGTTGAATATCCTAATATCAAAAAAAGAATTAACATACAGAAATGATAAAGAAACTAGAAATTATGAAAAATAATACCTCACACATAATATATAAATTATCTGCCCAATGCGAAAATAATAACTCACACAAGAAATGATATTTGTCTATACCATTTTCTTTTTAGTTTTTTTTTTCCCTTTATACAATGAAAGTTTGTTTTCAAAATAAAATTTTGTCAATTGTATATAGTATATAAATTGAAGTGTACTTTCAGTGTGAATCTTATGAATGGAATTGAATGAAATATACAAACCTCCTCTAAACAAAATATTTCCCATTCTTTTATAAATCTACATCGTAGAAAATAAACAAAGTGATTCTGAAAAACAAACTAATCAACACATAATAGATAGAATCGTAGCAGTTGTTCATTGGTCAACGAACTAACGATTAGCCATTTCTTTAACAATTGGTTGGAAAACAACTTGTTCAATTTGTTTTCTTGCAGCGGTTCAAAGACTGGTTAACACTCACTTGGATTGGATGTGAAAGAAAGAACAATATAATTTAGGGGAAACTAAAAGAAGTGGAGCCACTGGTTCACATGTTGGACTAAACTTTATTACAATATATACTACTTCCATTTATATCTAATTCAGACATTACACAGTCACATGTGATGGATCTAAAGCCATTTATGTGGAAAATATATCGTTGAAAGATGCGGAGAACATGGGGCGACTCTTGGGCCAATAAGACGAACAAGATCTCATCTAAAATGCAAGACGTCAGACTGGGATTGATGGCAAAATGATTAATGCAGTAAAAGAGATTTTAGAGTGAAAGTGATCGTGAACATTAAACCACACGATCTATTCAACGGAGAGTAGTTGAAATAGCACTCTCTTCTGCTCAGGTTGATATGAGGTGTGATACGTCTTTAAATAGTTGACACCTTATTGATAACATATATTTTTCACCTACCTTATTAGCCGGTTTAGATTGGTTTACTATACGTGTAATTTAATCAAGGTTTAGTCCGGTTTAATACTTTATTTTATATACTTGTAAATGACTCATTTTGGTAACGAACGAGATTGAATAATATCATCTTTTACATTTCTCTTTGATGATGTTCAAACTCTATTAGTGTATCAGAGCATTTTCTGCTCGTTTTCTCTGATTACTCTTCGATTCTCTCACAAATTCTTCAAACTTCACCTTATTTCTTGGAGATCCAGCTGAATCTGAACTTCGATTGAAGTTACGAATTGGAAAATCATTGATATCGGTGATTCTTGATATCCAATCTTGATCTTCTGAAGTTTCTGATCTCGATCTCTACAATGGCGAAGCAAGGAAGGAAGATGAGGACTCGAAACACCTTTTCTGATACAGAAACATATGCGATGCGGAATCGATCGCATTTTTCCGCAAAAGAAGACGATGATCTAGACGTCGAGATCAATCCGCCGCAGAATATTGGAACTCGCTGTGTGCAACCTCGTGGATCTAATAGCTCTGGTATGAACTCCATCAACAACACTCATAGTCCGTATTTCTTGCATTCCGCCGATTATCCTGGGTTGTGTATCTCGAATCAGAAGTTAGATGGATTGAATTATAACAACTGGTATATTGTGATGAGGATGAGTCTTGATGCTAATAACAAGATAGGATTCGATGGATCGTTAGTTAGACCAGCTGAAAATGATCTGTTGTTCAAGATCTCGATTAGATGCAACAACATGGTTAAGTCGTGGTTACTTAATATAGTGAATCAGGAGATATATGATAGCATCATGTATTATGATGATGCTGTTGAGATGTGGAATGATTTGTACTCAAGGTTTCGAGTGAGTAATCTCCCAAGGAAGTATCAGTTAGAGCAGGCTATTGCGACCTTTAAGCAGGGATCCATGGATTTATCTGCTTACTATACTAAGAAGAAGACTCTTTGGGAGCAACTGTCTAACACAAACTAGTCGTATCATTCAGTTTCTCATGGGACTTAATGGAGGAAGCGGAGACTAGTCGTATCATTCAGTTTCTCATGGGACTCAACGAGAATTTTGCCAATATTCGAGGGCAAATTCTGAACATGGAGCCTCGTCTCAGCCTTACCGAGATATATAACATGCTTGATCAGGATGAAAGTCAACGAATTGTAGGATCTGATCAACGAATTACCAATCATCCTGCTGCTTTCCAAGTTCAAGAGTCTCAATCCTGAGAATAACCAAGTTCTCATTTCTCAAGGACCTTATCACAAAGTGAAGTACTCTTTCTGCTCTAGACTTGGTCATACAGTTGACAAGTGTTACAAGAAGCATGGATATCCTCCTGGAATGTTCAAAGGAAAGAAACCTACTGCTATGGCCTCAACAAACATGACGCTTACACGGTCGGTCAATCGAATGAAGAAGTCTATTACGAACAACTCTCCAAAGACCAACTCCATTCTATGATTTCTTACTTGAGTTCTCAACTCCAATCTCCTAATGTCACATCCACAACTGAGAAAGCTACTGCTTCGACTTCAACTAATGCCCCTGTAATTTCACAGATTACATGAAGTCTTTCCGGTAACTTCATTTCTCTTTACAACCATTCCTGTCATAACATGCATATATCTTCCACTTCAAAAGAAACAGATGTGTCTCTTAGAGTTTGGATTATAGACTCAGGAGCCACTCATCATGTTAGTCATGATAGGAACTTGTTTACTGATTACAAACCCTTAGGCAAAACCTATGTCACTCTTCCTAATGGTTATATTGTTACTATAACTGGGGTAGGATGCATTCATTTGACTGATTCTATTACTCTTTTTAACGTGCTTTTCATCTCAGATTTCAGATTCAATTTGTTAAGCGTGAGTGTTTTAACTAAAACATTGAATTCTTAAGTTTCTTTCACTGCTAATGATTGTTTTATTCAGGAACTTACTCATGAATTGATGATTGGTCAAGGTAGTCAAGTTGGCAACTTATATGTCTTGGATGTCAAGAATAAATATAGATCTTTATGTTTTCAAGGTATGTCGTCTGTATCTGTTGTTTTGGATTCTCTTACTTGGCATAAACGATTAGGTCATCCGTCCAAATCTAAAATTGATACCTTGTCGAATGTTCTTCATCTTTCAAATTCAAAACTTAATAAAGTTCATTCTGATTTGTGCCATGTCTGCCATTTATCAAAACAGAAACATTTACCGTTCAAATCTAGACAAAAATATTAGCAAGAATGATTTTGATCTTTTACATATTGGTACTTGGGGTCCTTTTGTTGAACCAACTGTTGATAATTCAAAGTATTTCTTGACTATTGTTGATGATTTTAGCAGAGCCACTTGGGTTTTCTTGGTGCGTGCTAAGTCTGATGTTCTAAAATATTCCTTGACTTTGTTAAGATGGTAGCAAATCAATATAATGTGAATGTTAAGACTGTTAGATCAGACAATTCAAATGAATTGAAATTCACTGAATTTTTTGTTGCTAGAGGAATCATCTCATACCATTTGTGTCCTGAAACACCTGAACAAAATTCTGTAGTGGAAATAAGGCATCAACATATATTGAATGTTGCTAGAGCATTATTGTTTCAGTCTAATGTACCTTTACAATTTTGGGGTGATTGTGTTTTGACTGCAGTCTTTCTTATAAATCGTTTAAGCTAACTGGTAAACAACCCGGTTATGAAAACTTAAAAACCTTTGGTTGTTTGTGTTATGCTAGTACTTCAAATAAGAATATGCATAAATTTGATCCTAAAACTAAGGCTTATGTCTTCCTAGGATATCCTTCAGGTTACAAGGGTTACAAGCTATTAGACATAGAGACACATTATGTTTCTATTTCTCGTCATGTGTTTTTTCATGAGGATATCTTCCATTTTGCGTGATCATCTCTAAATGATAATGTCAAATCTTTCTTTCCTCATGCTTCCTCACCTGTTGTCCCTGATGCTGAGTTTTCTAAACCAGCATCTTTCGATGCACATCCTCATAATGATGTGTCATCTTCTGACGTTCTTCCCTCTGGAAGTCGTTCAATTCGAAACAAGAAACAACCTTCTCATTTGCAGGACTATCATTGTTACAATATTTCTTCTCCTTCTTCTACTCCTTACCCGATGGCAAATTACATTTCACACTCTGCCTTATCTGAGCTCTTTCATTCTTTTATAAACTCTATCACAAAATCCAAAGATCCTCAAAAATATTCAGAAGCAATGCTGGATCAGTTGTGGCGTGATGCTATGAAGGAAAATATTGATTCTCAAGAAAGGACTAAGACTTGGAGCGTTTGTACATTACCACCTGATAAGAAGCCTATTGGTTGTAAATGGCTTTACAAGACCAAATACCATGCAGATGGTACTGAAGAGAGGAAGAAGGGTCGTCTGGTTGGTAAGGGTTACACGAAAGAAGAACGTGTTGATTATCAAGAAACATTTTCCCTTGTTGCTAAGCTTAGCACCGTAAGGGTTCTCATTGATGTCGCATCTAAGATGAATTGGTCTCTCACTCAGTTGGACATCTCTAATGCATTCTTGAATGGTGATCTCGAGGAGGAGATTTATATGAAACTTCCCCCTGGTTATGAAGAGTTAACAAGCGTTTTAGTCCTTCCTAATGTTGTTTGTAAACTACACAAATCCCTTTATAGACTCAAACAAGCATCTTGGCAGTGGTACTTGAAGTTATCATCTACTATAATGAAGATGGGTTTCATGAAATCTCGGAATGATCACACTTTGTTTGTGAAGAATGTTGATGGAAGATACTTGGCAGTCTTAGTGTATGTTGATGATATCTTGGTTGTGAGAAACAAGGATGAAGTTTTCAAGGACTTTATTGGTGAGTTGGAATCATATTTCAAACTCCGAAATCTTGGAGATGCAAAATATTTCCTTGGCTTTGAGATTGCTCGTTCTGCAAAAGGCATTTCAGTTTGTCAAATAAAATATATTCTTGAGTTGGTTGATGATACATGTTTCCTCGGGTGTAAACCATCATCTATCCCTCTTGACCCCACGGTTCAACTTTCAATAGAAACTATCATACCAAAAGATGAGTCTAAGATCATTCATGAGATGGGAGCTTTGTTATCTGAGCCTAAAGTCTATAGAAGAATGATGGGTAGATTGATGTATCTTGCCATCACTCGACCAGACATAGCTTATACTCTCACGAAGCTCTGTCAATACTCTGATGCACCTAGAGATGCTCATTTGAAGGCTGCTCACAAGCTCCTTTGTTATCTTAAAGGTACGGTGGGACAGGGTCTTTTCAATGATGCGCCTGGATCATTTGATTTGCGTGGTTTTACTGTGCGGATTGGGGATCTTGTCCTGACTCTCGCAAATCCATCACTGGTTATGCTATGTTCCTTGGAGAGTCTTTGGTAACTTGGTGTTCGAAGAAAGCAACATACAATATCCAGAAGCCCAGCAAAAGCAGAGTTAAGAGCTTTGGCTGATGCATCTTGTGAGATCGAGTGGCTTCTTCGCATCATGACTGATCTTCAGGTACCTGTCTCGTTGCCTACACACTTATATGGTGACAACACAGCCTCTCTCCACATAACAAACAACTCCGTATATCACGAGAGGACTAAACATGTTGATCATGATAGTTACACCATCCGTGATCGCATTGACAATGGCATGATCAAGACAATGCATGTACGTACACATAATCAGATAGTAGATGTTCTGACGAAGACATTGTATTCTGTACCATTTCGGGATCTCATTTCCAAGATTGGTGTTTTGGACATCTACACACCTCCATCTTGAGGGGGAATATTAGCCGGTTTAAATTGGTTTACTCTACATGTAATTTAATCATGGTTTAGTCCGGTTTAGTACTTTACATGACTCATTTTGGTAACGAATGAGATTGAATAATATCATCTTTTATATTTCTCTCCGATGATGTTCAAACTGTATATACCTTTAAACCACCCAAATCTTCTTCTTTCTATATAGATGAAATACCACTCTCTCTCTAGAGAGAAAGGAATCAATTAAATCCATTCCTTTGACGCCAATCTTGAATTCGAGTATATATGCAATCATGGAGTATTATTTGCAAGAATCCAAAATTAAATGTTAAACAACCACAACTAAATATATCTCAGAAACTACTATGATCCACGATCGCTTAGACGAGTTTGGATGCAGCTACGTGGCAATACTGGACAGGTCATCGTTAGATCAACCCACAACGACATAACAACATGAGTCAAACTACTAGTGCAGCGTGTTCCGCCAAACACTGGATTACAGCTTCTACCAGATCCACCACCTTAAAACAATCTAAGCCGTCCATTTCATTTAACCTCATCTATTTATACCCTCTCACTCCTTTCTCCTCACACACTTCTCTCTCTCTACCCCTCTCTGCCCCAATCTTAGATCCGAAAAAATGGCGTTGATCGTTGAGAAGACGTCGAGTGGCCGTGAGTACAAGGTCAAGGACATGTCTCAGGCCGACTTCGGTCGTCTCGAGCTCGAGCTCGCCGAAGTTGAGATGCCAGGACTCATGGCTTGCCGTACCGAGTTCGGCCCAGCTCAGCCCTTCAAAGGCGCTAGAATCACCGGATCTCTCCACATGACGATCCAGACCGCCGTCCTCATCGAAACCCTAACCGCCCTCGGCGCGGAAGTCAGATGGTGCTCCTGCAACATCTTCTCAACCCAAGACCACGCCGCCGCCGCAATCGCCCGTGACTCCGCCGCCGTTTTCGCCTGGAAAGGTGAGACGCTTCAGGAGTACTGGTGGTGCACGGAGCGTGCTCTCGACTGGGGCCCAGGTGGTGGTCCAGATCTGATCGTCGATGACGGTGGCGACGCCACGCTTTTGATCCACGAGGGAGTGAAGGCCGAGGAGATCTTTGAGAAGACGGGTCAGGTTCCTGATCCCACTTCCACTGACAACCCTGAGTTCCAGATCGTGCTTTCGATCATCAAGGAAGGTCTCCAGGTTGATCCTAAGAAGTACCACAAGATGAAGGAGAGACTCGTCGGTGTCTCTGAGGAGACCACCACCGGTGTCAAGAGGCTTTACCAGATGCAGGAAAGTGGAGCCCTTTTGTTCCAGCCATTAACGTCAACGACTCCGTCACCAAGAGCAAGGTATTGGTTTCCTCCTTACATTTCTTCTTGATTACATATGCTCTATCTTAAGCACAAGCTCGTCACATTCAGTTTACTTTTTTTTAGGTTTTGGAAAAATTTCACTGCATTCGGTTTTGGTTATATTATTGTAATCTGCATTGACCGGGATCGCTTTATTTTCGGTTTACTTGTTTGATTTGTTCGGTTTTAATTTTCAAATCTCTCCTATCGGTTTCTAGCAGACCCAAATGTGAAACAAAACCGAAATTGTTCGTTTTGTTTGGTTCGGTTACTCCGAATGCCCACCACAACTGGTCATTTTGCATGTATTCTTTCGGATCTGTAGGATATATATGTTGGTGTTATCATATAGTTGACTGTGATTGGATGAAACGATGACGTATTAATCTCTTGTGTTTTCTAATTACAGTTCGACAACTTGTACGGTTGCCGTCACTCTCTACCTGATGGTCTCATGAGGGCCACTGATGTCATGATCGCCGGAAAGGTTGCGGTTATCTGTGGTTATGGTGATGTCGGTAAGGGTTGTGCCGCTGCCATGAAAACCGCTGGTGCTAGAGTCATTGTGACCGAGATCGACCCCATCTGTGCCCTACAAGCTATGATGGAAGGGCTTCAAGTTCTGACCCTTGAGGATGTCGTCTCTGAAGCTGACATCTTTGTCACCACCACCGGTAACAAAGACATCATCATGGTTGACCACATGAGGAAGATGAAGAACAACGCTATCGTCTGCAACATTGGTCACTTTGACAACGAGATTGACATGCAAGGACTTGAGACCTTCCCTGGAGTGAAGCGTATCACACCATCAAGCCCCAACCGACATGTGGGTGTTCCATACCACCAAGTCCGGAATCATTGTTTTGGCCGAGGGTCGTGTCTCAATGGAACTTGGGTTGTGCCACTGGTCACCCAAGTTTCGTGATGTCTGCTCTTTCACAACCAGGTGATTGCCCTGAGCTTGAGCTTTGGGAAACGAAGTTCCGAGCGGTAGTGTACGAGAAAAA